>NW_024037052.1:608325-673265 GCF_015706575.1 Patiria miniata
AAAAACTTCGATGAAAACCGCGTCTTTTCTCTTCGCAGCATTCAAAAGCTCCCTGTGGCAGAAAAAAAGAGCAAGTATACATTGTAAATTCAATATCCCAATTTTCTGACATCCGTCCTGTCATCAAACCTCCAATACATTTCATTTTATCAACAAGTACTGTATGTCCAACTTGCCATCTCAACTCCAAAGATATACCCCAAGGTCTAACCTCCCACGTTAAAATCCAGCAAGCCCATTCAAATGCAGGAAGCGCATCAAAACAAGACGTTTTGCAAGGAGAAACATTACTCATTTACCTGTGGGAGATGAATGCTGCACTTGGACGACCTTACTTCTGTGCCCTTCATCTTCATCTGCACACACAGAAAAGAGAAAACTGGGAAGAAAACAAAAGGTGTTAGTGAAATGTCAAACTCTGCATCTTATGAACATTCAACGAAGACGAACGGAACTGAAACAAGGGGTGAACCAGTGGGCCCGGACAAATAGGAGAGCGAAACAGACGACATGAACAGAACGCAACAAAACAGCCGGCAACCCACCACACACACTTTCACAACGTCCGTCCTGGGGCTAAGACCTGCAAGAGGACATATCTCCATCCCATCTGGGATATGATCCCAATTTCAGACCAAAGACCCAGCAGGGGTAGCTTCCACCGCCGGTGACACAAGTTTTCACCTCCCCTTTACCCCCCCCTTCCCTCCCCGATAGACGTCACACGGAAAAAAGGTTACAGTTACTTAACAAAAACTTCGATGAAAACCGGCGTCTTCTCTCTTCGCAGCATTCAAAAGCTCCCTGTGGCAGAAAAAAAGAGCAAGTATACATTGTAAATTCAATATCCCAATTTTCTGACATCACGTCCTGTCATCAAACCTCCAATACATTTCCATTTTATCAACAAGTACTGTATGTCCAACTTGCCATCTCAAACTCCAATATATACCCCAAGGTCTACCTCCACGTTAAAATCCAGCAAGCCCATTCAAATGCAAGGAAGCGCATCAACAAGAGACGTTTTGCAAGGAGAACATTACTCATTTACCTGTGGGAGATGAATGCTGCACTTGGACGACCTTACTTCTGTGCCCTTCATCTTCAATCTGCACACACAGAAAGAGAAACTGGGAAGAAACAAAGTGTTTTGTGAAATGTCAAAACTCTGCATCTTTGAACATTCCACGAAGACGAACGGAACTGAAACAAGGGTGAACACAGTGGGGCCCGGACAAATAGGGAGACGAAACAGACAGACATGAACAGAACGCAACAAAACAGCCGGCAACCCACCACACACACTTTCACAACGGTCGTCCTGGGGCTAAGACCTCTGCAAAGAGGACATATCTCCATCCCAAGCTGGAGATATGATCCCAATTTCAGACCAAAGACCCAGGCAGGGGTAGCTTCCACCGCCGGTGACACAAGTTTCACACCTCCCCCTTACCCCCCCCCCCCTTCCCTCCCCGATAGACGTCACCGAAAGGTTACAGTTACTTAACAAAACTTCGATGAAAACGGCGTCTTCTCTCTTCGCAGCATTCAAAAGCTCCCTGTGGCAGAAAAAAAGAGCAAGTATACATTGTAAATTCAATATCCCAATTTTCTGACATCACGTCCTGTCATCAAACCTCCAATACATTTCCATTTTATCAACAAGTACTGTATGTCCAACTTGCCATCTCAAACTCCAAAGATATACCCCAAGGTCTACCTCCACGTTAAAATCCAGCAAGCCCATCAAATGCAAGGAAGCGCATCAAACAGAGACGTTTTGCAAGGAGAAACATTACTCATTTACCTGTGGGAGATGAATGCTGCACTTGGACGACCTTACTTCTGTGCCCTTCATCTTCAATCTGCACACACAGAAAAGAGAAAACTGGGAAGAAACAAAAGTGTTAGTGAAATGTCAAAACTCTGCATCTTTGAACATTCAACGAAGACGAACGGAACTGAAACAAGGGGAACACAGTGGGCCCGGACAAATAGGGAGACGAACAGACAGACATGAACAGAACGCAACAAAACAGCCGGCAACCCACCACACACACTTTCACAACGGTCGTCCTGGGCTAAGACCTGCAAAAGGACATATCTCCATCCCAAGCTGGAGATATGATCCCAATTTCAGACCAAAGACCCAGGCAGGGGTAGCTTCCACCCCCCGGTGACACAAGTTTCACCTCCCCCTTACCCCCCCCCTTCCCTCCCCGATAGACGTCACACGGAAAAAGGTTACAGTTACTTAACAAAAACTTCGATGAAAACCGGCGTCTTCTCTCTTCGCAGCATTCAAAAGCTCCCTGTGGCAGAAAAAAAGAGCAAGTATACATTGTAAATTCAATATCAAATTTTCTGACATCACGTCCTGTCATCAAACCTCCAATACATTTCCATTTTATCAACAAGTACTGTATGTCCAACTTGCCATCTCAAACTCCAAAGATATACCCAAGGTCTACCTCCACGTTAAAATCCAGCAAGCCCATTCAAATGCAAGGAAGCGCATCAAAACAGAGACGTTTTGCAAGGAGAAACATTACTCATTTACCTGTGGGAGATGAATGCTGCACTTGGACGACCTTACTTCTGTGCCCTTCATCTTCATCTGCACACACAGAAAAGAGAAAACTGGGAAGAAACAAAAAGTGTTAGTGAAATGTCAAACTCTGCATCTTTGAACATTCAACGAAGACGAACGGAACTGAAACAAGGGGTGAACACAGTGGGCCCGGACAAATAGGGAGACGAAACAGACAGACATGAACAGAACGCAACAAAACAGCCGGCAACCCACCACACACACTTTCACAACGGTCGTCCTGGGGCTAAGACCTGCAAAGAGGACATATCTCCATCCCAAGCTGGAGATATGATCCCAATTTCAGACCAAAGACCCAGGCAGGGGTAGCTTCCACCGCCGGTGACACAAGTTTCACCTCCCCCTTACCCCCCCCCCCCTTCCCTCCCCGATAGACGTCACACGGAAAAAAGGTTACAGTTACTTAACAAAAACTTCGATGAAAACCGGCGTCTTCTCTCTTCGCAGCATTCAAAAGCTCCCTGTGGCAGAAAAAAAGAGCAAGTATACATTGTAAATTCAATATCCAAATTTTCTGACATCACGTCCTGTCATCAAACCTCCAATACATTTCCATTTTATCAACAAGTACTGTATGTCCAACTTGCCATCTCAAACTCCAAAGATATACCCCAAGGTCTACCTCCACGTTAAAATCCAGCAAGCCCATTCAAATGCAAGGAAGCGCATCAAAACAGAGACGTTTTGCAAGGAGAAACATTACTCATTTACCTGTGGGAGATGAATGCTGCACTTGGACGACCTTACTTCTGTGCCCTTCATCTTCAATCTGCACACACAGAAAAGAGAAAACTGGGAAGAAACAAAAAGTGTTAGTGAAATGTCAAAACTCTGCATCTTTGAACATTCAACGAAGACGAACGGAACTGAAACAAGGGGTGAACACAGTGGGCCCGGACAAATAGGGAGACGAAACAGACAGACATGAACAGAACGCAACAAAACAGCCGGCAACCCACCACACACACTTTCACAACGGTCGTCCTGGGGCTAAGACCTGCAAAGAGGACATATCTCCATCCCAAGCTGGAGATATGATCCCAATTTCAGACCAAAGACCCAGGCAGGGGTAGCTTCCACCGCCGGTGACACAAGTTTCACCTCCCCCTTACCCCCCCCCTTCCCTCCCCGATAGACGTCACACGGAAAAAAGGTTACAGTTACTTAACAAAAACTTCGATGAAAACCGGCGTCTTCTCTCTTCGCAGCATTCAAAAGCTCCCTGTGGCAGAAAAAAAGAGCAAGTATACATTGTAAATTCAATATCCAAATTTTCTGACATCACGTCCTGTCATCAAACCTCCAATACATTTCCATTTTATCAACAAGTACTGTATGTCCAACTTGCCATCTCAAACTCCAAAGATATACCCCAAGGTCTACCTCCACGTTAAAATCCAGCAAGCCCATTCAAATGCAAGGAAGCGCATCAAAACAGAGACGTTTTGCAAGGAGAAACATTACTCATTTACCTGTGGGAGATGAATGCTGCACTTGGACGACCTTACTTCTGTGCCCTTCATCTTCAATCTGCACACACAGAAAAGAGAAAACTGGGAAGAAACAAAAAGTGTTAGTGAAATGTCAAAACTCTGCATCTTTGAACATTCAACGAAGACGAACGGAACTGAAACAAGGGGTGAACACAGTGGGCCCGGACAAATAGGGAGACGAAACAGACAGACATGAACAGAACGCAACAAAACAGCCGGCAACCCACCACACACACTTTCACAACGGTCGTCCTGGGGCTAAGACCTGCAAAGAGGACATATCTCCATCCCAAGCTGGAGATATGATCCCAATTTCAGACCAAAGACCCAGGCAGGGGTAGCTTCCACCGCCGGTGACACAAGTTTCACCTCCCCCTTACCCCCCCCCTTCCCTCCCCGATAGACGTCACACGGAAAAAAGGTTACAGTTACTTAACAAAAACTACGATGAAAACCGGCGTCTTCTCTCTTCGCAGCATTCAAAAGCTCCCTGTGGCAGAAAAAAAGAGCAAGTATACATTGTAAATTCAATATCCAAATTTTCTGACATCACGTCCTGTCATCAAACCTCCAATACATTTCCATTTTATCAACAAGTACTGTATGTCCAACTTGCCATCTCAAACTCCAAAGATATACCCCAAGGTCTACCTCCACGTTAAAATCCAGCAAGCCCATTCAAATGCAAGGAAGCGCATCAAAACAGAGACGTTTTGCAAGGAGAAACATTACTCATTTACCTGTGGGAGATGAATGCTGCACTTGGACGACCTTACTTCTGTGCCCTTCATCTTCAATCTGCACACACAGAAAAGAGAAAACTGGGAAGAAACAAAAAGTGTTAGTGAAATGTCAAAACTCTGCATCTTTGAACATTCAACGAAGACGAACGGAACTGAAACAAGGGGTGAACACAGTGGGCCCGGACAAATAGGGAGACGAAACAGACAGACATGAACAGAACGCAACAAAACAGCCGGCAACCCACCACACACACTTTCACAACGGTCGTCCTGGGGCTAAGACCTGCAAAGAGGACATATCTCCATCCCAAGCTGGAGATATGATCCCAATTTCAGACCAAAGACCCAGGCAGGGGTAGCTTCCACCGCCGGTGACACAAGTTTCACCTCCCCCTTACCCCCCCCCTTCCCTCCCCGATAGACGTCACACGGAAAAAAGGTTACAGTTACTTAACAAAAACTTCGATGAAAACCGGCGTCTTCTCTCTTCGCAGCATTCAAAAGCTCCCTGTGGCAGAAAAAAAGAGCAAGTATACATTGTAAATTCAATATCCAAATTTTCTGACATCACGTCCTGTCATCAAACCTCCAATACATTTCCATTTTATCAACAAGTACTGTATGTCCAACTTGCCATCTCAAACTCCAAAGATATACCCCAAGGTCTACCTCCACGTTAAAATCCAGCAAGCCCATTCAAATGCAAGGAAGCGCATCAAAACAGAGACGTTTTGCAAGGAGAAACATTACTCATTTACCTGTGGGAGATGAATGCTGCACTTGGACGACCTTACTTCTGTGCCCTTCATCTTCAATCTGCACACACAGAAAAGAGAAAACTGGGAAGAAACAAAAAGTGTTAGTGAAATGTCAAAACTCTGCATCTTTGAACATTCAACGAAGACGAACGGAACTGAAACAAGGGGTGAACACAGTGGGCCCGGACAAATAGGGAGACGAAACAGACAGACATGAACAGAACGCAACAAAACAGCCGGCAACCCACCACACACACTTTCACAACGGTCGTCCTGGGGCTAAGACCTGCAAAGAGGACATATCTCCATCCCAAGCTGGAGATATGATCCCAATTTCAGACCAAAGACCCAGGCAGGGGTAGCTTCCACCGCCGGTGACACAAGTTTCACCTCCCCCTTACCCCCCCCCCTTCCCTCCCCGATAGATGTCACACGGAAAAAAGGTTACAGTTACTTAACAAAAACTTCGATGAAAACCGGCGTCTTCTCTCTTCGCAGCATTCAAAAGCTCCCTGTGGCAGAAAAAAAGAGCAAGTATACATTGTAAATTCAATATCCAAATTTTCTGACATCACGTCCTGTCATCAAACCTCCAATACATTTCCATTTTATCAACAAGTACTGTATGTCCAACTTGCCATCTCAAACTCCAAAGATATACCCCAAGGTCTACCTCCACGTTAAAATCCAGCAAGCCCATTCAAATGCAAGGAAGCGCATCAAAACAGAGACGTTTTGCAAGGAGAAACATTACTCATTTACCTGTGGGAGATGAATGCTGCACTTGGACGACCTTACTTCTGTGCCCTTCATCTTCAATCTGCACACACAGAAAAATGAAAACAGGGAAGAAACAAAAAGTGTTAGTGAAATGTCAAAACTCTGCATCTTTGAACATTCAACGAAGACGAACGGAACTGAAACAAGGGGTGAACACAATTTTCAGGCCAATTTTGCACACTTTTTAGCTGACACAATTCTCCAAATATTTCATGAGGCAGTGGCAAGATCACCAGCCAAGTTTGAAGTCTAAATATTTTTTTAAAATTCCTCAACATTTTGCACCTGCAAGTAAAGCCAATTCACTTTAATTGAAGCCTTAGACTATAGACTGGTACATGTCCAAGGTTTTCCAAAGATTGGCCTTTCAGAAGTCTGGTGGCATGACTATAGATAATTCTTTTGGCACAGTTGATTAATGCAGTTTTAAATGGGTGTCCCAAAGTTGTGAACTAGCATATTGCATGCCTTTCAAACCTAGACCTGTTCGGAACATTTTTGAACAATTGGGTTTGCTAATACTTTTGGTCATGGAGGTAAAAGGCCACCTGTTCTTGAATGTTTGTGCCCAAAACTAGCCCCACAAATAGGCGCACATTGTGCAGACCATTAAGCTTCCATAGACCTCATGCAGTGATAGCCTAATTACGCGCACTTCTCAAAATCATTACAAATACTGATGAGAACCGTCTCCAAGATGTTTGAGACACACATCAAATTAAAGCTTGTTTTATCATCTTTCATTTTCCTTGCAAATTTTTTTTTGGGGTGGGGGGGGGGGGGGGTGGGTATCCAATGTATCCAATTTCGAGAAAATTCCATCCAAAGATGATCAGCCCTAAAAGCAGGCCTGAAGCCCATCGCCATTTTGAAAATGGACGCCTACGCTCCATTGCAAAACAGTGCCATTTTAGGGCCTAATTTCATCCACATTCCACATTTATACGAGCTCACAGTTCTCTGCGTGGCTTTTATCGTTCTTTTTTACAAATCCTTAAGTTCACGGCCCTAAAAATGCTCTAATACCGGAGAATTTGAGGGCATGCAAATCGTGATTTGGCCGGCGTATGCAATTTTGGGCCTATTTACTGATCTGCACCAATGGTTCAATAAACTTCCTCACAATACGGAAGTCCAGTAATTTTGAGCCACTTTTTTATGGGGATGTCCCAAACATGAAGGCCTAAACAGAATTTCGGTAATACTTATCTTGAAGGACACGCGAATTTTTAAGAGTTCTATTCAAAACTGACTTTTGCAGATGACTGTCCAGCACCAAAGTGACTTTTGCAGGCTGAAGCAGTCTTTTTTCTTCAGATAAATTCATGTTAGTTGTAATTTTGAAAGCACGTTCAAAGAAAATGTGACTTTCCTACCGTTTTTCGCAGTTCGCCATCTTGTTTTTTAAAAATATATTTCCTGTTTGTCATCGTCGTCTTTAACCTCTCATAAATCAAAGCCCTGCCCCCCGTTCTTCAAAATTAAACCTGCTGATATTCAAGAAGGTATCATTGCCAACTGTTCGTTTGTGTCAAGAAATATCAGAATGTCACTTTTGAGTGTCATTTATTCAGTTGTTTTGGCGAGTCTTTTAACCTTATGTAGCAACGGGGTCCTAAAGGTAAGGATTACCAGAATTTCTGCTCACAGCTGCATGGATTCTCCTCCAGTGCAGTTCAAAAGTATTTTTTTTTATATATTAAATTGATGTTACATGTATTTGGTTTACAATGTCCAAATCAGAAAGACAGGATCCAGACGCCACTTCTGAATTGTGTAAAATGTCTATGGAGCTAGAGTCAAGTGCATTTTCAAAGTATTTTTCAACAAAATAAACTGGAAATGTTTTTCAGCCCCAGATTCATGCCTTTTAAACATTTTTGCAATGACATGTATTTTAACTGCGTTTAGGAAATTCTGAGTGATGCTCGTTGAAAAACTTGTTAAATTTAATAATAAACATGTGTAGAGCAAAGATTTCATACTCAGATCCAAGATGGCGTTTCCCGCGTTTGGAGTTCGTGTCCCAAACCAACCCCCCCCCCCGAAAAAATATTAACACACACACACACACACAAACTCACCCCCAAGCGCACTCACACACAACAAACCGAAAATATCAAAGCACACACAGGTAGGCATACATGCCAAATACTCACCAGCAGGAATACATCTTGAACACTGATTCTGTTACGAAAAAAATACTTAAAACCTCCGTATATATCCTACACAGACAGGGGCTGCATATTTCAACGAAAAAAACAACAGCACCCGATTCTTCCGCGCACGCGTCTACGGGGAGGAAATAGTCGATCGTTGCTTATTCATAGAATCACCTGTGTGTAGTCACCCGTTTACACCACAGGCCTATTTTCTGCTGCCCGAACAAAACGCACTTAATTTGATTCATAAAAGAAAAACCAAGACGCGGCTGGCAGCATTTAATGGAATGTGACTTTACATCTGCGAATTTAGATCTCGATAACTCGGACAAAGTGTAGACTATAATAAGTTATGCATGGGCGAATTACAGAAGGGCATTCTGATGCATAACGAGGGCCATGACGCAGTTGGATCCATGGAAGATTTCTATAATGCTCATTAATTCCTGGTATCGGGAGAAGTAAAATGATCATATTAGGCCAAAAAAAAAAAATCGGTCTCTGGTCAGACCAAAGTTCCTGAATTGACGCGGCCACGCGGATTTTTTTTTTTTTTTTTTTTTCTTCTTCAAGCTCGGATTGTACAGACAAGGTAGGTACTATTTTGCTTTTTTGGTGTCCTCAAGTACATTGGTGTCCTCCATAATTTGCCTTGGTGCTTTCGATCATTTGCCTTGGTGCAATTTCCCATTCCTTGGTGCTCTTTGGTAAAAAAAAATGAGGAGGTGCGGAAATAGAGGGCGCTGTTGGAGCTACCGCGGAACATTTTGGAAAAAAAAAGATCGACGCGCATGATTAAAATCGACGCGCGCGCTGACCAGAGACCGACTTATTTTTTTTTTTTGGCCTTATCACCGGTTCAACATTCGGTGTTAAGGATACTGAGCAAAGGCGAAACAGAAAATAATTGGAGCAATACTCTACCCTACAGCCGCGCAAAGCTTTGGTCAATTTATTATTACCAGGATCAGGAGAGGGGTTCATCGGGTCCAGTGCGCACCCCCCCCCCCCCCAACACATACACACCCAATGTCTGCTGGGCACCCATACGTGTTTGGATTTTGGGAGCTTTCTTTTATCTTTTACTTTCACCGAATGCCCAAAATGCACAGAATATAATCCAGGTTTTGGGAGGGGCGAGGGACAAACCAACATTTCTAACAACTTTGGCCTGTTTTTTTTTGTTTTTATAGTTCAGGGTTAACATGATAAAATGTGGTTGAGATTATTTCTTCAAAAATAGCAACTGTGTGTTACTGGCGCTTTCGTTTCCTTAATTAGGCCTAAGTAAGAAAAAAAAGGAGAAACAACGGAATAGATAAAATGTCAACAGGAGACAAAACACCGTTACATATACAAAATGACGTTTCTCCCGCCACAGAATAAAATATAGGCCTAACATGTTTCAAATAGGTGAGGCAAAAATATCAACAATGTCACCAACCATAGGCCCCCAGTCAGTATAACACACTTTTTAAAACTTCACAGTTGGCATAGTACGGCGCAAGCGAATTCAGTGAGGCAAGAAATATCTTTTTGTAGCGTCGTTGCATGGGGTTACTAGCCTCAGTCAGCAAACAACCAAATCAACTACAAGCTAGAGCTCATCACGCTGGCGTCGCTAGAGGCGGGACCTTAGGGTGTCACCCCCTCCCCTGCCGCCGCCGCCGCGTGGTGAAATCGTCGTCCCGCTGTCCGCGTGCAAGCGGCAAAGTCGTCGGCAAAATATGCCGCGACTAAGAACGCCACCTATTGTTCAATAGTGTCTAAGATCGCGTACTTCGTTCGTACCCCCGCCCTGCAATCAGGACGCTGGGCCACTCTGATGAGCTTCACAGAATCTTGTGAAGGAAGTGGCCTATGACCTATGTATAAAGCATCTTGCTGCAGCTGTTCAAGACCGCAGTCGTACAATGTACGCAAATGCTACCCGAAAACTTTCTATAGAAATGCACACGTTCCATACTGGATGTGATTTCAATTCTGTTTCATTGCGGCCCATGTGGACACAATTTTGAGCGTCGCATAATCCAATCCGACCGTTCGTAATTCGAAACGGAGCCCGGGAAAGTGCCGGGAACAGTTTTACAGAACTTCCTACATTATTACGCATTTTCAACGAAAAACAAACATCTCTAAGCTGGAAAAAAAAAAGTAATGAGTCAAATCTTAACGGCTGCGTTTCAAACTTTGCAGAATCCATAGACATATAATATATTATTATATGTCTATGGCAGAATCATGACCGTGATGACGCGCAGATCACAGGTCACGCAAAATCCAACCAATCAGAGTGTGAATTCATCAGAGTATCCTAGCGTCCTGTTTGCAGGGCGGGCCGGGGTACAAGCGAGGTACTTACTTTGAACAGCGCCTCCGATCGTCAGTGGGCCCCCGCCCATTAACCTCTCCCTCTCCATGGGCGTCGCAAAGGGGAGGGAGAAAGGGGGAGGCGCTCGCCCCCCCCCCCCGGAAAACGAAAAAAAGGTGGGAAAAGGGGAGAAAAGAAAGGAAAAAGAGGTGCGAAGCCAGATTGCTATTAATTTGATGGGGGGGGGGGGGGTACGGCAATAATGCTCCCCTGCTCACGATCGGCCAAATGGTAAATTGAGATTAAAAAGTTACCGTGAAGACGGATAGTACGGAAGACGGAGAGTGCCACTCAATGGGATAGTACGGAAGACGGAGAGTGCCACTCAATGAGTGTGAATATTTTTTTTGTACAGCAGCCGCCACTTATTACGCCGCCAGATAATAAGTGGCGGCCGCCACATAAGTCATAATGCCGCCACATAAGTCATAATGATTTAATTTTTAGTTATTAATTTTATTCACACTTTTTATGTAGCGGCTGCCACTTATTATCTGGCGGCCGCAACATAAAAAAGTGTGAATATAATTTTTTTCTGTACGTGTGTAAATATTTTTTTTGTACAGCGGCCGCCACTTATTATCTGGCGGCCGCCACAAGTGGCGGCCACTGTACAAAAAATATTCACACTCATTGAGTGGCACTATCCGTGTTCTGTAAAAATCAGACAATCCCGCTGATGAACTTCGGTATCATATCCCTCGGACTTAACTCGGTTCTTCGTGGGAGCTTATTCGAGGCCGGCCGAAAGTTGTCCCAATCCTACGGTGAATCATTAAAGGTTTTGCCCTGCGCCGACGTATAAACAACGTATAAACACTGTTAGCCTATACTCAGTATGTTTCCTACGAGTGAAAGTTATTGGAAAACATCACTTGGGTGGGGCATGGGACTCGAACCCACGACTTCGTACTTTCCAGTACGGAGCTTGTGAAATCGGTTGGCTGGTTCTAATCCGATGAACATGTAGCGGCGGTTATGGTACCGCAAATAACTTGACTATTCATGAGATGGAACTTGCGTCGGGGTGATGTAAATCAATAGGTTTTGCCCTTCCCCGACCGGGGCCGTAAGTCCGGACTCCTCATAGGACCGACGCCTCATATGAGGCATACAATTCCGCCTCATAGGTCCGACGCCTCATAAGTTCGACGTCGGAAAAACGAAGCGTACTGAGCGTCGGAGCTTTGAGGTGTCGTCGGAGCCATGATGAGGCGTCGGACCTATGAGGCGTCGGACTTGGGCCTTTATTTGGTTGGGGGATACCATTTTGTCGGTCTTATGAGGCGTTGGACTTATGAGCGGACCCCCCCCCCCCCCCACGACCAGCAGTCCCGCAAGCTCGGTGGTTGATTGGTATTAATTTCGTCTGCACTATTGTAAGCGGGAGGACGCGGGTTTGAGTCCCACCCGAGTGATATTTTCCAACTTTCACTCAGGAAGTAACATACTGATTATACAGTGTTAACACGTCCTCGAAGAGCAACGGACCCTATATTGGTCACCCTGACCCAACCCGTTGTGTTTGGGGTGGGGTGGGGCTAAAATTATGGATTTTATATTACTTTAGACATCTCGTTTTCACTTGCAAAAAGTGCAATTGGTATTGTAAGTTTTTGTTTTTAGATGCAGGAAAAGGTTTATAATCTACGAACAAAGAGTTATTTTTGTTTGAATAGTTTCTTATGTGTTAGGTCTAACTTGCACCAAAATAATGCGCGGACTAACTGTACTAGCGCGAGTTACCGTAACGAAAATTACCGAAATATATCCGTCTAGATATTTGATTGCTCTATTTTCATTTTAATATTTTGATATGGTAGCATACTACTATAGTGACCTACACCCTAACGATGTAAGGGCATGACTATTAGGACATTTCCAAATGCAATTGTATTTAAATTCATGTTTGATATGCCATAAAACGCCATATCGATAATAATCGTATTGCTAAACCAACAGAAATTAAGGTAGTGTAGTCACTTAACTTTTAGGGATCTTCTGTGAGGAAAAAAACACCCTAAATGCTTTGATTTTATAGAATAACAGCACAGAGTTGCAGAAGACACCGTTATTGTGGCATGGCTGCGCCGTTCCGAACTTGATCTCCATAATTATGGAGATCACTGGTTCCGAAAGACCTGAAAGAACAGCCTGCGAAGAGCGCCCCCTTTGTCCTATCGTCGACAGACAGGAAAAAGTGGCCCCCAGACGACTTGTTTTGCAATCCTTACTTCGCATATCGGCACCTCTCGGCACCTGTCTAAACTTTAATAAGATAAGCGCAAAATTTAAACGGAAGTGCGCCCTAAAGTCACCGGTTAAACATGTCTGCTAAGAACATTTTACCACAGAGCAGGTAGGATAACATTTCCTAAGATTAGAATAAGATGTGTAAATACTTCTGAACCACTTTTTAGAAATGTTAAATTCCACACTTTTAGATGTCTAGTTAGGAAAGAATGTTGCAAGTTACAACCTGACGCCACTTCCGCGATTGTGTAGGCCTATGGAGGAGACTGGCCGACTGGAAATTCGGCGATCGTGTAGTGGAGGGCCCCTGTTTTGTTTTGATCAAATTAGAGTCAAAAATGTTTTTCATTGCTAAAAAAATCACCTTTACAATCAAAAGAAGACTTTTGGGAGTAATTGCAGAATACCCCGCCACTCGGAAATACACCCCTAAAATCACTGGCTACGAGGTTGGAATCACTGCAAAAGAAACAATTCAAGTCCATTGCCAGCTACGCGGATACTGAGTGGGGTAATCCTTACTTTTAGGACCCCGTTCCTATATAGGAAGGGAAAGACTCACCAAAACAGTTGACTAAATGACACTCAAAATTGACATTCTGATACTTCTTGGCACATCTGAACAATTGGCAATGACACCTTCTTGACTTCTAAAGACTGCTTTAGCCTGCAAAAGTCACTTTGGTACTGGACAGACATCTGCAAAAGTCAGTTTTGAACAGAACTCGTAAAAAATAGAGGTGTCCTAAAAGTAAGGATTACCCTGAGTGGGGGTCCATTATTTGAGAATGAAGCAACACAAAATGAATGAGAGTTGCTGAACAAAATTCTAAGTCCAAACCAACCACCCTGTTGGCGGCTACGAGGCTACGGAGTGGGAGTCCCCTTGAATATGCTTGAGAACGAAGCAACACAAAAGGAATGGGAGTTGCTGAAAAAATTCTAAGTCCAAACCAACTACCCTGTTGGTGGCTACGCGGTCACAAAGTGGGAGTGCAATGGACTCCGCCCTGGAGCATGACGCATACTCGGCATAGTACATACAAGTAGCGCTGAGAATGTTTATTGAGGTCAATCAGCCGTGACCTCGTAGCCGGCTACGAGGTGGATAGATCGAGTGGCGGGGTATTCTGCAATTGTGCCGACTTTTGGGTAGACAGTCATATTTGAATGAATGTATTTGGTACTTTTTGGTAGGCTACTCACAAATTTACTCAGACTGGGACCGTCATGACCGTGAGTGCATAAAAACGTGCAAAATTACTACTGACGTTTTTTTACTCACCATTAGGCAGGCTAATTAATGCCCACACAACACATACATTAAAATGATATAGTTGCAAGCATGTCACCTGCGAAATTTGAGACCTTAAATCCAATTTTAAGGCAAGTTTTTGGCAGTTCAAAAACCATGCATCAACGTCAATCCCCATGCTCTGGAAATGTGTGTTTGATTCCCAATGTATTCTGGGTAGGTGTATGGAATGTCAGACAAGTCGACCGTTGAGACAACTCGACTCGGGACAAGTCGGCTGTTGAGACAACTCGACTCGGGACAACTCGACCGTTGAGACAGCTAACGTGCACGGCACGTGCACGGTACGGCCACGCGGTTGACCGGAGATGCGCGCACAGGCCCGGCAAATTCGAACGATGTGCAAGGACAATCATGCTGCGCTATATCGGCTCTGCTCTATTATGTGTCATAACTCCCAAACGGCGATCAGCCGCCGTCAAAATCCCCGGTACTATCCCCTAAACTAGGCCCAAAAACATGCGAGGCGACTTGTCTCAACGGTCGACTTGTCTTTCCATTTATCGCACATACGGTCGAGTTGTCTCAACGGTCGAGTTGTCTCAACGGGTGACTTGTCCCGAGTCGAGTTGTCTCAACGGTCGTCTTGTCTGACCCCCGGTGTATGTAGAGCCTTGCAGCTAACTTGTTTTTTATTCGATGGCCAAATGAACATAGCGCCCTCTGTTAAAAAATGAAACATTTTGCATTCACTCAGATCAACAAGAGGGCGCTGTTTTATCTACACGATAATAATGTTATAGCTGAGGAGTCTTTTTGCACAATGCATTGCAGTACACATCAACGTGATGTCTCACGTATGGATTTCGATAGCCCGACTGCGTCTTGCCGTACAGTACTATCGCAAGCTCTGTAGTACGGCCAGACGCCCAATGCTTCCACAGAGGCTGAATTTTTTTGGCCGCTGATGTAGCGATTTTGCTACAGATTTCGATCGAGATTATCTTTTCATCCAGGACACAAATTTCCAAAGTTAAGGTTCTTAGTCGTAGAGCAACTCATACCTTTTCGAAAAAACGTTCTTTTGTCTCAATATTTTCATCCATCTGGCCAAAAGCCGACTTTTCAGTCATCTTCCACAAATATCGTCCCGAAAATGCTCCCCCTTGCGATTTCAAAATGGCGGCCGCGCTGTAATGTATGCATTATGCGAGTGCGCTTGGGCAAGGTAATGAATATGCATCATAGTTTATGACGTTTGTCGGACACTCGGCGCGGCTGGCCATACAAACACGAGGTCATGAACTAAATAATGCATATTCATTATCTTGCCCAAGCGCGCTCGCATAATGCATACATTACAGCGCGGCCGCCATTTTGAAATCGCATGGGGGAGCATTTTCGGGACGATGTTTGTGGAAGATGATGACTGAAAAGTCGGCTTTTGGCCAGATGGATGAAAATATTGAGACAAAAGAACGTTTTTTCGAAAAGGTATGAGTTGCTCTACGACTAAGAACCTTAACTTTGGAATTTGTGTCCTGGATGAAAAGATAATCTTGATCGAAATCTGTAGCAAAATCGCTACATCAGCGGCCAAAAAAATTCAGTCTCTGTGGAAGCATTGGGCGTCTGGCCGTACTACAGAGCTTGCGATAGTACTGTACGGCCAGACGCAGTCGGGCTAGGATTTCGATAACTCTCTGCAAAATTAGAATTAAAAGCTGAATTTTTGGTGATGCAATGCTCACAACAGCAACTTTGCGAGGCAGAAGTTTGGGGGATTATTGAAGAAACTGTAGTGAGTAAGAAGCTTGCAAATTTGATTCACACTGGTTTTATTATGCAGCACAAACTTTTGCACGATATGGATACCTTAAGTTTTGGGACTCTCATACACAGTATTGAGAGTCCCAAATTTTGGACTAAAATTTACTGTGCTGTTTGGGCCTTGCGATTCAGCGCGCCATGCATGCTCAGACTCATGGTACATGATCGCACGGTACATTGCGTGGTGATTGCCATCTTTATTTTTGGGAAGCTTGTTGTCGCCGTTCTGTCATCATCATTTTACCCCCAAATTTCCCTTAAAAAATCAAAAGCCTGCCCTCTATCTATGACATTACTTCTGGAATCAGCCTCCGCTTCTTTACATTCTTTACATACTGAGTAACCTACATGTACACAAACTAAATAGGTCAAGTTTGTCCCAACTCTGCCAAAAATGACCCACAAAAATTCCCCGTTTTGCTCTGACACATATCCAAGACGACAGCAATCTATCAATCAGTCAAGACCCCGTACATGTAGTTGCATGGGTAATGTTGTCCCTGGTCTTTATAGTATCTTTTCCCCTTAGATGTTAGAAAATGGGTTTTTTTTAAACCAATTTCAAGACCAGGTTTTACAGTGACATCATTTGTTACTTTTTGTAAAAGTGTTATTGGATTAAGGAAGTAAAGGGAAATATAAGATTTCAAATAAACACTTTGAATAATAGTCCAATGTTTTCAATCACAATACTGTTTTTTTTTTCAAATTTCTCTGGTTATTATTATGTCAGTGTGTGTACATGTACAAATTACCACTACTCCAATGGAACAACTCATAAACTTGCAAATCATAGTCACATGTAGCACAACAATACTTGTCCCTTTCTTTGTTGTTTAGCATAAGCTTGAATGGGAGTTACGCCAACGTGAGGAAGAAATCGCTGAGCTCCAGAAGGCCCTGAGTGACATGCAGGTTTATCTCTTCCAGGAGAGAGATCATGTCTTAAGGCTCTTTGCTGAAAATGACCGCCTGAAGATACAAGAACTGGAAGATAGAAAAAGGTGCGTGGGATTGTCTGATGAAGATGTTTTAAGTCTTGACTAAGGCTCTCAGCTAATGTTCTGCACTGCATGGATCATAGTGAATAGCTGATCTGGATTAGTGTGTTGAGCTTGTCACGGGTGTTGGTCACTTTGCTGAATTACCACTTCGCCGAATAACCACTTAGCCAAATGGCATCAGGTCAACTCGGACCCAAACCAAGTCGGACCCATGCCAAGTCGGACCCACGCCAACTCGGACCCACTACCAACTCGGACCCACTACCAACTCGGACCCAAGACCAACTCGGACCCACTACCAACTCGGACCCAAGCACGACCAACTCAGACCCAACAATGACTTAATCATTAGTTTCAGAGATTATATTTATACATGTAGGTCATCTTAATAGTGCTTATATAGTGAAGATATTCGGTAATTATATTGGTCAGAATGGGGCTTTTAGTTTTGTTGTTTGATTATACTACATTGATTTTGCACTCTTATTACTCATTCACATGAAGAAATGGATATGTGCAATGTTTTCCTTTTTCATCTGCTTTTTGTGGGTGTGTGCCAAATAATCAGTGTTGTAGGTCTCGAGACCGGTCTCGAGACCACTTTTTGCTGGTCTTGGTCTCGGTCTCGGAAGCTGTGGTCTCGGTCTTGGTCTCGGTCTTGGTCCCCTTTAGCCCCATAAATGTGGCCTATTTACTGGACTGCCTCCGTAAACATAGGCCACACATCCACATGTACAAAAATCGTGTCGACGGAGCCAAATTTTGATTTTCACATTTAGGCTTAGTTTGTAGGGTTTTTTTGCTTTAGAAGTATACTCACCCTCTTTATAGGCTAATCAGAAAGTGCTGCCTTTTTCAGATGTATATTTTTCGTGAAATTTCCAGATTCATTTTTACACGTTTGTGTATCAAAATTTCAAAATGAAATTTCACAAAAATTAGACATCTGAAAAAGGCAGCACTTTCTGATTAGCCTGTAAAGAGGGTGAGTATGCTTCTAAAGCAAAAAAAACCTACAAACTAAGCCTAAATGTGAAAATCAAGATTTTTGTACATGTGGATGTGTGGCCTATGTTTACGGAGGCAGTCCAGTAAATAGGCCACATTTATGGGGCTAGGTCCCCTTTGGTCTCGATATTTTGGCTCGTCTCGGGTTGAGACCGGCAATATGTAGCTTTTACAGCTTGATCGATTACTTTTTGTTTACTTCGTTCAGTACAATTAATAGTTAAAACATTTGCTAGCCCGTAGATCAAGCTTGTTATATATCGCGGTCGGTTTGGACTTGACAGCACGTTGGAAAGTCTCCAAAGTACATGTAAAGCTGCAGCAGTTCCAGTCACTGAACGATTTGGAACAAGTTCGGCATTTATCTGTTGAGTCGGGCACATAAAGCAAAGTATAAACTTCTAACAATTTATACAATAAGGGTCAACCATTTTTGGGGATTGTGTAGTTTAGCCCACCCCTGTGGGCGTAATCACTTGCATTTTGTATTCTGATAATAAATGAGGTGCTTCAAATTAGTTATATATTTTCGACCCCACACAATGATCTCTTTAATTTGGGACAGTATTTTGAAGAAAAAGTAAATATTTCAACCTGATTTTCCAGCATTGAACTCACACACTCTTACCAGTTACCACTCACTGTTGCCATGAGAGTGTATGATGAGACCCCATTTTCTGGCTGCTCAGTTTGAAGTACCCCATTATTCCTCAAAAATTAAAATCCCGTTCAGAAAAAAATTAAAAATCCATATCTGGCACATACTGGCTACCACCTCACAACTTGTGGGTCTACATGTACAAGTCCACATTCTATGACAGAAATTTAAAAATTGATTCAACATTTTCTAGCTCCCATTTTTTAAAATCAAGTACATGTACACAAGTCTTGTTAGAAGTTAAGTCCTATATTTATTTAAGGAAAAAAAGAGGCACAATGTAAAATTAAAATTGCATCTTTAAATATCCGTTAGAAGTCATAGCTGAAACCAAGGGGTGACTGTGGAGTTTAGGATCCGAGTTCCTATAACAGATGAAACATCTACCTTTAACTTTTACTTTTGTCAAGATTGGGTGCAGCCCATTATATTTCTTAAGTATAACTACTTTTTGCTCAAGTAACGTGTCGTGTATCAATTTGTCAACACTGCCACTGGTCAAAATTTTGGTCTGTAATCTTTGTGAATAGAAAGGTTACAAGTTTCAACTATAATAACGTGTCTTGTTTTTTTATTTCGACTATTGTTATTTATTATCAGCGGTCTTGGTCTCGGTCTCGGTCTCGGACCATATTGGTCTCCGCCTTGAAGGGGCTGGTCTCGGTCTCGGTCTCGGACTATGCGGTCTCAACTACAACCCTGCAAATAATATAAACCAAATTAAATCACACTCAATGAAGGATTTCAATATGTCACAAAAATGTTGTTCAGTGAGGAAGTTATTAATTTGAAATACATGTAGACCTTTCATTTCATGTAATTGTTAGTTTGTTTAATTTTTTTTTTTTTTACGAATCTGTTTAACTTTTTATACTTTTTTGATTAACTTTTTTCCCCCATGGAACATCATAGTCGAACATACAGACAGCTAATGTACCTGTAAGGCCTTGAAGGATAATCTTCCCAGAGCTCCAATACTCCTTTTTGATGATTGACATTTCATAATTGTAGGGTATTTAATAAGTTGATCTTTTTTTTAGTTCACATGCTGGCTTTGAGTTTTGTGGGTTTTTTAACGAATCTGTGTAACTTACTTTTTTGATTAACCTTTTTTGTTCAATATGGAACCTTCGTTTTTCTTGCAGTGTATGCAATGGTGTTTATGTGGTTTTTTTTGTTAAATACATATACAAATGTACATGTAGAAATTAGAATAGACTTTGTTTTATACTTTATTTATTTTATTGAATGACTTATAATGTTTACTTATATTTATTGAATTAATCGTGTCATGTTTGAAAGTGTTTATGTTTCAATGTCATACTTTCCAATTTTATTTTTCTATGAAGATCTGTTTTGAATTTATGTGGTTTGAATTAAAAATGAAATGAATTGCTGTTAAATTGAGCAAGATGGCGTGAACGATGTCAAATATGAAAATGAATAATTGGTTAAACTTTAATTTTAAATTTTACTTTTGGTTAAAGCGCAATATGTTTCAAT
Source organism: Patiria miniata (assembly GCF_015706575.1). Taxonomy (NCBI): domain Eukaryota; kingdom Metazoa; phylum Echinodermata; class Asteroidea; order Valvatida; family Asterinidae; genus Patiria; species Patiria miniata. Next base: position 628,755 of record NW_024037052.1, read on the forward strand.
GGAAACAAATAATAAAAATAAATAATTAATTACACTTTTAAAGCGCATTTCAAAAAAGCATTTCAATGCGCTTTACGACGACAAACTGCTGCAATACAGATATTTTACCTGACAACTACAATGAAAATTTATACTTAAAAGCATCACTGTATTAACAGATGATAAGTGGACAAACTTTATGAAATTGTCAAATAATTGTAAAAGTCCGAGTTGGTCATGCATGGGTCTGAGTTGGTAGTGGGTCCGAGTTGGTTGTGGATCCGAGTTGGTAGTGGGTCCGATTGAGTTGGCGTGGGTCCGAGTTGGTAGTGGGTCCGAGTTGGCCTGGGTCCGAGTTGGCTTGGGTCCGACTTGGTTTGGGTCCGAGTTGGATCGAAACCAGCCAAATTACCACTTAGCCAAATTACTGCTTTGCCCAATTACCACTTCGCCGAAAGTATTTGCTAACACATTATGCTCGCATGCACAAACTCATGGTAATTATAACAGCTGACTGGTACTTAATATTAAGTGGTTTTCATACTTGTTGTGTCTTCTATTACTAGGTTTATGTGACATTGTCCTCTCAATTCACTTTGAAAGTGCAGAAGTGGAATTTATAAAATATATTAATCATTGACTGTCCGTACACGGTGACCATGTTTTTGGTCGCACACAGTTAATTCTGAAACTTTTTTTTTTTCTTTTTAAATCTTCATCCCCTTCAGTACTGTTTCAAGTTGACTATAGAATGAAAAAAGTTGAATCTCATATGGGTTTGGATAGGAAGGGGTAAAACAACCCCAAGTTTTTCATGTAGCTCGTTTTTATGGCTCCATACATACATGTACGTGTCTGTAGGCATTTCTTTATGGTGTAAATCAAGGACACACACATGCAACATCATCAGTGAATTGTAAATGGAAGACGAGTTTGATTAGAAAACGTGTACTAAACCAATGAGAGCAGATGCAAAAATGTTCAGAGTATAAACAAAGGAAAGGGAAGAGAAACATTAGAAAATCCTTGATTTACACCATAACAAACTTGTTAGTACGTGCGTTTGCGTGCAATTCGGCGAAGTGGTCATTCAGCGAAGTGGTAATTCGACGGAGTGGCAAGTAGGCGAAGTGGTTATTCGGTGAAGTAGCAAATCGTTGAAGTGGTTGTCGACAAAGAGGTTGGTTGGCAAAGCGACTGCAAAAACCTTGTCACAATAGCAGTGCTACTGCCTGTCCTGAGGCTGAATTGAATCCATGTACATGTACCTGTAATCTGTATGTTGTGCAGATGGATGGTGACTGTTTATACTTAAAAACATCACTGTATTAACAGATGATAAGTGGACAAACTTTATGAAATTGTCAAATAATTGTAAACGCTGTCAAATGATTGTAAAAGATGAGTCCGAGTTGGTCATGCATGGGTCCGAGTTGGTAGTGGGTCCGAGTTGGTTGTGGATCCGAGTTGGTAGTGGGTCCGATTGAGTTGGCGTGGGTCCGAGTTGGTAGTGGGTCCGAGTTGGCCTGGGTCCGAGTTGGCTTGGGTCCGACTTGGTTTGGGTCCGAGTTGGATCGAAACCAGCCAAATTACCACTTAGCCAAATTACTGCTTTGCCCAATTACCACTTCGCCGAAAGTATTTGCTAACACATTATGCTCGCATGCACAAACTCATGGTAATTATAACAGCTGACTGGTACTTAATATTAAGTGGTTTTCATACTTGTTGTGTCTTCTTTTACTAGGTTTATGTGACATTGTCCTCTCAATTCACTTTGAAAGTGAAGAAGTGGAATTTATAAAATATATTAATCATTGACTGTCCGTACACGGTGACCATGTTTTTGGTCGCACACAGTTAATTCTCAGAAACTTTTTTTTTTTTCTTTTTAAATCTTCATCCCCTTCAGTACTGTTTCAAGTTGACTATAGAATGAAAAAAGTTGAATCTCATATGGGTTTGGATAGGAAGGGGTAAAACAACCCCAAGTTTTTCATGTAGCTCATTTTTATGGCTCCATACATACATGTACGTGTCTGTAGGCATTTCTTTATGGTGTAAATCAAGGACACACACATGCAACGTCATCAATGAATTGTAAATGGAAGACGAGTTCGATTAGAAAACGTGTACTAAACCAATGAGAGCAGATGCAAAAATGTTCAGAGTATAAACAAAGGAAAGGGAAGAGAAACATTAGAAAATCCTTGATTTACACCATAACAAACTTGTTAGTACGTGCGTTTGCGTGCAATTCGGCGAAGTGGTCATTCAGCGAAGTGGTAATTCGACGGAGTGGCAAGTAGGCGAAGTGGTTATTCGGTGAAGTAGCAAATCGTTGAAGTGGTTGTCGACAAAGAGGTTGGTTGGCAAAGCGACTGCAAAAACCTTGTCACAATAGCAGTGCTACTGCCTGTCCTGAGGCTGAATTGAATCCATGTACATGTATATATACATTGTACCTGTAATCTGTATGTTGTGCAGATGGATGGTGACTGTTGGGGAGGATTCTTTGATTGGCAATGACGGACTGACAACCTTGCGGGCAGAGTACAGGTCATTGTTTGCAGGGCTGGGTAGAGCTTCAAGTTCTCTCTAGGTGTGCTTCACAAAACAGGTCTCTATTAATGTTGTGCATTTTTCCAATAATTTAGTCTTTGAATATTGGAACTTGAATTTGAACAAAAAAATCATCCAATGACATTGAAATAATTTGGAATGTATCGATATAGATTTTGAGCTAGCTGACAACCTGGCATTTGGCAGATATTGAAGATCCACATTAGGGCTTACATTCCTCATGAAAACTCTCAAACCATCTGCGTAAAGTGTGGCGTTTGACTAAACAAATCAAATCTCTCAACTTAAACTCATAAAATCACATCATGGACGGTTTTTTGTCATTGCTCACATTAAAAAAACAATTCAATTTGATAAAATGCTATTCGGATATTCGGTGGATGATCAAATATTTGGATATTCGGTATATTTTGCACAACCCTTGTCTAGACTAAGCAATTGCAATTTGTTCCACACTAGTGCAAAAGTATGTTTAGAGATGATGCATTCATGAACATGTATGAATGTTGGTGCTGCTTTAATACCCCACATGTACAATCAGTTACACGTATAATGTGATATGGAAGTAAACAAACCCTGTTAGTTTGGATTTACCAAAGGTGTACTAACTTGAACTTTTCCAATGATTTGATTTGTACTTGACAGAATCCAGCATCTGTTATCATTATCAAGCCCATCAGGTCCTGAAGTGACATACTTCCACAAAGAACCATCAACGCGGGCAATTGTCACACAGAAACACCCACAAAAGAGACATCCACATGCAGGTCAGTGTGTAACACCGCACTGGCAACTCTACCAACGGGGCTGCAGACTCATATTTGTCAATGTCCTTGGCCAAAATTTGTTAATCAATTCCCTCGCCCATCCATGGGCAATTCTACAGAATTATAAACCTGAATGCCAACAATTCTTAATGGCCAAAATGCCACAAAAGAAATATACATATCAATTTGAAGCATATTATCTGTATTTTATTGACATGTAGTTTATTTAAAAGGGAAGATACAACATCATTGCAAACATCAAAAAACGAAATGATCAAATTATGACGAAATATATTACTGGACTGTCAGTGAATGACAGTCTAAAGCATCCTGTAAAATTCATATTTAGTCATTCCGCATTTTCTTTGCAATCAATTACGCATCTGTGTAGGGGTACAAGCCTGCTAGACTGATTCTCTGACCTAACTTCCTCAAAGTGTACAAAGTGCTACGTCTCATCTTACGTCTCATGTCACCAGACCACAAGAACATGGTTGGATTTCTTAGATTTTCTGGCATTTCCGAACCCAAAACGTGAAATAGGTCAGTTTAAAGGGAAGATACAACATTGGCAAATATTACAAAACGATATGAACAAAGTATCACTAAATACCTTAGTGGATTGTTAGGGGATGACAGCCTAAAGCATCCTGTAAAATCGTGGCTCCTGGTGTGCTGACATTTAAAAAAAAAAAATGGTATTTTTCCAACGCTGGTCGGCCGACCAGCAATGGAGAAAACTGTTTTTTTTTTTAAAACTACTCCTAATTTTTCATAATTAGTTATTCTGTGTTTTCTGTGCAATTGATTACACACCTTTGAAGGGGTACAAGCCTACTAGACTGCCTCTCTGATCTTACAATCCCCCAAAGTCTATAAATTCTCTGTTTCATCTTAAATGGGGTCTGTGAACCAGACTACAAGAACATGAATGGTTTTCTTGGTTTTTCCAACATCTACAAGCCCAAAACGTGAAACAAGTCATTTTAACAATATTTGCTAAAACATACTAATCCTCCAAATCCATTTATTTCTGATTATTGCAGCAAAAGCAAATGTTGTACATGCCCTTTAACAATATTTTTTATAGCACACTAATCCCCCAGATGCACTTATTTTGAACATTGCAGCAAAAGCAAATGTTGTACATTCCCTAACAAGTTCAACAGTTTGGCTGTTACTTGTAAATGGAAAATCAATTGATGACAATACAAAAAATTGATTTGTCTGAGTACGTCCGGTGTTTTGAGCCAATTTCTACTACAGCAACAAAGTTGGATGAATAATTTCTTCTTTGACTCATCAAAGTAACTAGTGACTAACTGATATGTTTTATCAGAATTAAAATCTACCCCGTGATTATAACTACAATTACATACACTGTTGAATTGCCCAAAATGTACGTCTGACACTGCGGAACTGCCCCCATTTAAACATTATTAAGAGTAAACCTAGTCAAGTTCCCTTGTATTGGGTATTTTAAGTGTCAACAGTTCTTCAAGTTGTCCTAAATGTCTCATCCTTTTCCAAACAAGCAAACAACTCAAGGAATGCCATGGATAAGCCAGTTCGGTATTTCAACTGCTTATGTGCACAACGATATGGGTCACCGGTCATTCGGGATAGTAGAACGATCAAAGGCGCATGAATGCGGGTGCGCGACGCTTGTGTGTAAATTACCACCAGAGTGGTCGTGCGCGTAACATCGCCTAACATCGTGTCAGCAATGTTATCCCAAATGACCTCAGGTCATTGAAATACAGAACTGGTTTATTACAATGAATTACAGTCGGGCATTAGAAGACTTTTGACCCAACTTTGAACATTGCATTTTATTCTGGCAAACAATTATATATCTGCACACACTGTCCATCAGATTTCAAAGGTATATGAAGGTGTAACCTGTAATTTCCAAGACGTCTCATGTTTTCTTCTTACTTGCCTGTCTGGTTTTTTTTTTCCAGAGGGTGAAATATTGGGGTTTAAAAGCCAGAGTGCCAAGCAGACCACAGAACAACAGAACACGGAGGAATGCACAACACAGAGTTACTGCTAACACAAAAGGTAGGTAGAGATTACATACCGGTATGGTTGAGGCAAAGGGTGGTTGATAAAACATTGCAAAGCCAACACTCCTCAGATCTCATACCAACCATATCAGGCCCATTTTTAGTATTTGTGGGTCAGATAAACTAGTGGATCATAGTATTAATACAATGTATGTCAAATCAGGTTTTGCCCTTCATTGATGTATAAACACTGAATACTCAGTGTGTTACCTCCTGAGTAAAAGTTGGAAAAAATCACTCGGTTGGGACTCGAACCCACAACCTCCTGCTTTCTAGTGCAGATGTTTTACCACTTGACCACTGAGCTAATGGGATCGGTTGGCTGGCTCGAATCTGATGTATTGGTACATGGCAGCGGGCATCGCATTAACTATTTATAAGGTCTATGGGATTTTAATTTTTTTTTAAGCATTAATATGGTTAAGGTTTGTGACTCATGATCAGAGGGTCAGGGGTCCGAATCTAGTTGCCGGTTATATGTGTGTCCTTGGGCAAGCCACTTCACCCCCACTTGCCTCTCTCCACCCAGGAGTATAAATAGGTACCGATATTAGCTGGGAAGTAACCTGCAATGGACTGGCATCCTATCCAGGGGGGATAAAAAAATATCCTCGGTCGTTTCATGCCTTTGAAACCGGAGATGTATTGGCTAATGACAGACTTTACTTACTTTCATAGTATTAATAGTAAATATATATATCTGTTGCAGCTTTTGGTAGGTGTGTTGATAATTCCTTGATCAGCTGATGAAATTACCTGTAGTTACTCCCCTGAGAAGTGAGTTTGGCAAAAAAGCCGCCTCATCATACCATGAACTTTCCAAGATTAGTTACATACGTTATCCCAGTAAAGTTGCTTCAATCACGATAATTGATCAGATCATCTCCAAAATGGTGGTTTCTTTTGTCCGAGTCTGTACCAGCAGGTTGATCCTGTTACCATCCATCAATATTTTCCAATCCTCATTTCAGTCCAACAGCGCCCAGCCCAAAGCTGTCCATCCTGATTCAGACCAGCAGCAGGCAGAGCCAGAGAGTCTGTTGCTACAGATTGAAGCTCTACAATCTCAGATGAAGGAACAAGCTGAGCTATCTAGAGAGCGGACGGAAGCCTTGCTGGAGGATCGTAGGGTCAGGATGGAAGAGATGCAGACTGTGATTGAGAGAGATCGCTCCAAGATTCACTCCCTCAATGAAAAGTAGGAACTCCCTTCATTGATTCCTTATAATCTTAAATGAACTTGACAAAGGTGCCCAGTGGCATAGCTAATGATAGGGGAGGAGGATGAGGGGCATGGACCCCTCTGCTCAAAGACTGCCTCCTACTAGAAACTGAGGTCCCTTTAGGGCCCTCCAGCAACTTGGACCCCAGTTACATCCTTGAAGGTACCAATAAAGATAAATGCACATGTGTGCAGTTTGGACAACGGGCAGGGGTTTCAAATAGATTATATTACCTGGTGTTTGTGTTGTTGCATGAATTGGCAAAACATTTCTAAATATGTGGAGTGCCCTGGCCTCATGGTCTGGAGCATTGAACTCGTTGTCTGTGGGTAATTCTACAGGTTGTGGGTTCGAGTCCAGCCTGGGGTTATGGTGCATGTTCCCTTTGGCAAGACACTTTGTCACTCATTGCTTCGCCCCACCCAGGAGTAAATGGGTACCTGTGAGAACAGAGATCGCAATTGTGATTGATTTTAGCTACCTTGCGTCGAAATGACTACACCGAGCTGTATGGGCTTTATTCAGGAGTCGACTATATTAAATTGAAAGCGAGGTAAAATCTTCATATTTGGAACTTGCAAAGAGAAATTAAAGCAGTGACATAAAATTAATTACAAATTAATACCAGTCTGCTTTAATGAAAATTTAAATTTGTTGTTAAACATACCCTAATGTTTTTAAGCCACATTTAAAATAAAAATTGAAAGTGAGGCTAGAATGCAAAAATAGTCTGGCACCATCCTATTCAATAGTTTATAAAATACTGTCAGGGAACATGACTAAAATGACTTCCTCGTGAATAAAAATCCATATTCCACAGGAAGCTGAGATTGTATTTGCAATGTTTCATTGGCCCAATGATCAGGGGTAATAATAATGTAAAGCACTTTGATCTTAGTTATTTTAGAAACCACAGTCTTTCCACACTAGTATATTGGCAACACATCTTGCCAAAATAACATGGAGGCATATGCAGTGTGTGCTTGCTGAAATTACATGAGTCAATTGACTAATAAAACCAAATTAGGTTTTGTCCATCACCGATGTATAAACACTGTATTCTCAGTGTGTTTCCTCCCGAGTGAAAGTTGGAAAAAAATCACTCCGGTGGGACTCGAACCCACGACCTCCTGCTTTCTATTGCAGATGTCTTACCATCTTATGAATAGTTAATGTAGTACCCGCTGCTATGTACATCAGATTCGAACCAGCCAACTGATCCCGTTAGCTCGGTGGTCAAGTGGTAAGACATCTGCACTAGAAAGCAGGAGGGTCATGGGTTTGACCGGAGTGATTTTTTTCAACTTTCACTCGGGAGGTAACACAGAGAGTATACAGTGTTTATATGTCGGTGAAGGGCAAAACCTAATTTGATTTACATCACCCCGACGCAAAATGAAATGAAATCTTATGAATGACTAATAAGACACTTACCGTTCTTTAAACAAAAGTAGAATGTGTATCCTTTATTCAGCTACCTTGTTCAACCATCATACATCACTTGTCATGGACATTCTTCTGTTAATAGGTTACATCGTACACAGCAGATGTTGTATGACAGCACTAAGGACTATCTAGAGCTGAAGTATGAAGGACGATCTCAGGAGCGAGTCTGGATGGCAGAGAAGGACCGTCTACTACAGGAGCTGGATCGATGTAAGGAACAACTAGATGTCTCCAAAGATGACGTCTTAGTCATCTCAGATCATGCACTGGAAGAGAGACAAACACAGAACTTGGAAATTGAGGTGGGCATTATAGAGAAGCTTCCTGCACAAAGAAATCATTTCAAGTTAAATACAATACAATAATGATCATTTTCAAGCAAATTCGTTTGAATTGCTTTAAAAAAAGAACTAACTTTTCCATTCAGAAATCATTTTTTTTTCAAAAGTTAGCAAAACAAAAGAATCTTGTTACAAAGTCACAACTGAATGGCCCCCTCAAAAGCTGCAATCAAACTATTGGGGTAATCGCACATAAGGAGCATTTTGGACTTTGGCAGATCTACTTTATTCAGTGTTGTACAAATGATACTGAATGATTGCAACGTGGTGGTTTTAGTCTGACGATCTCTTCCATGCAAAATCTTGAGGAAGGCGAGGAGAGCATAGAAGACAAATTTCACCGGCAGTTGTTGTACGAAAAAGACGGCAGGCCTAATGCCAAACTTTTTCCAGTTCCACCTACCATGCGTTAGTGGACTTGTTGTCTTGGACTTTTTCCTTGACTTTCTCCGTGTCTCAAGTAAGATGTGAATTTCTTTAATTACGAGTCAGAAACTCCAACCCTAATTCGGGCTTTTTAATCTTATGGAAACACTGAACATTTTTCACATCGTAAAATTTCATTTGGATCTACATGTACATGTAAAAGAAAAAAAGGAGGCGATGTCCAGAAATTGAACACGAAGTTTATTGTACATATAGTACGTATGTGTACTTGCGGCGCAGCCCAGATTTCGGACACAGAATTTTGGCCGGCCTATTTTCAGATTTTTTCCCCATAGGCCAGTTTCATCCCTGTATGGTCTGTGACTTGAAACATAGATGAGTTTGTGAACAGAACGGGACAAAAAAAACACAGAACCGGGCCTGCGGATCTCGATTTCAAATAAAAGTTGCTGAATCATGTTGCTGAATCATGTTTTGAATTGGGCCTGAATTGAGACACATTCTCATTGAGCCGATTGCAGCTACGCGGTGTCATGCACTGATACGATGAATTAAGGCAACTGCGCGCACGTTTGCATCGTGTCAACGCTTGTGCGTGCTTCGCCAAATAAAAAAGCGAACTACTAACAGAAATTTCCAACGATGCGTCTGAAGACCTTCTTTTGTTGATTTCTTCAAAATGACAGCATGTCAGAAAGAATAATTTCAGAGAGAATTTAGTACTGTCAACCAACCAAGTATGTTTTTCAACGATAATTACATCAGTTACTTTTTGGATAGCTGCAAATGATGGACTGTAGCTTAAAATGACTAGAGACTTAACTTACTGTACAGAATGTACACTGCTGGGTGCGTCCATTTTTGTGCACAAACCTATGGAGAGCTCAGAATTTTTTACTGCTTTTGGGCAATTCCACGGTAACGGAAGGACGTTTTCGCTCATTAAACAAAATTTCAAATGTGCCTATCACAGCCACTGTTATTAGTTACAGCAAGCAAATGTCACAATGGTATTGCTATAATGCTACCTTCAATTTCCACACTTTTGGGGGGCATGCATACCTCTCGTTAATGAATTATGAATATTAATGAGGTCGGTAACGGAAGGACGGTAAAACGGACGAGGGTTTTCCAACTTACACGCGTTTTGCATAAACTCTGTGAATTTTATGGGGCAATTATATTTCAAAGGTAGGAAATGGAATCCCTGCGGCTTTATCTATACTATACCACCTTTCATTTGACTTTAAGTGTTTCGGTGATATAATTACAATGTCTTAAGTGGATTATAATTTGGTAGCGGAAGGACGGTAACGGAAGGACAAAAGGTTTACTCAATTATAGCATGAATAAAATGTGAATTTACACTAATTATACAAGTGAAATAAATTGCTGAAATGTGTAACTGAATGTGAAATCAACAATATGCAGACCTGGCATAAATAATTATACCCAAGAAACTATTGAGATAAAGATAGAAGCCTGCTAATTAATGATAACAAATGAAAAATGAAAACAACCAAAAACACATAATTCACGAACACAAGACAACTACAGAAATGGACTTCAAACCCATCACCTTAATCCTTAAAAGTTTTAAATACACAGTATTTGAGCACTTGAGTATATTGGTTACATGTTCACCAACAACTTTTAATAATAACACCAGTAGGTTCAGTGGTTTACCTAAAGGGTGGGGGGGGGGGGCAGGGGCGACCAGCTTACATGTACATTAAAAACATCTACAGGTAGAACTGATGGCTTCAGAATCATTGTGCTTTAAAAAATGTTTTAGGTGTTGCTTTTAATTGAACTCTAAATTCAGTGTTTGAAATCAAATTTTAATGATTTAGAGTATTAACAATAATTATCTTATAAACATCCAGCCTGAAGTTGTTAACTTAATTTGTCAAAAATTGCACCTCACATGTCTTACACATGTAAATTGTATGAAAGTGCCCAATAGCACTGGTACTTTCTGCCATCTCATTTTTTACTTAATTTGCTTCTGGAATGGCTTCACAGAAATTGTATCTTTCTCTATTGTCCATGAATGGTGATAGCAGCAACTTAATGATTTGATTTTCTGCAACAACTCCATACATGTATGAGTACCGGTACATTGTCATACATGTACATTGTACATGTACATGTTATACATATGCCTGTGCCATCCTTTGTAATGAACACCTTGCCCTGCTCATACCAGCTTTGTGAAGGTGGGTCACATGAATGTCCTTTCAATGCGCATTATACATGCATGTAGTTGCAGTGATTTTCATTTTTCAAACATGAGCACAAATGTCGTTACATTTGATAAAAATAACATTTGTCCTTCCGTTACCGTCCTTCCGTTACCAATTTGGTAACGGAAGGACGGGATTTAATTAATTGTAATTAAAAAACGATACGTACAGCAGTGTCAGTTATAATGTCATATTGAAGGCCTACCTAAACTTGCTTTGCACAATAACTTTCATTGCATTCATACTGCAAGTTTTGAAAATAAATTAAAAATATGTATTTTTTCGGTAACGGAAGGACATTTTCGAAGGCTGAAATATTAGAAGTCACTGAAGCGAAACAAATTACGCAAAACGTAAAAAAAAAAGGTCCAGTCAGTTTTTCATGACCTATACTTTCTCATGACAGAAACTGATGGCATGAGTACATATTTGTGTGTGTGTATTGGTAGAATACTGTCATATCACTATTTATCACATTTTTAGGATTAAAACAGGATTATTATGTAATCCTATTTTGTTGGTACCAAAATGTATCAAAAATAGAATTCCGACTTCAAATTCCCTTCAGTGGATTGTTCTGATTGCTATCGAAAAGTGAACAAAATAAACTCTGATATTCAAACAGTACCAACTGCTCATGCAAAGTTTAAGCCATTTCTGATCTATTGCCGAAACCTGTTTCTAGTACCATTCATTCTTGTGGTTATTTATCCACAGGATAAGACGGAAAAGCTTGCTAAGCGTTTACACCTGATGAACCAGCGGTATGAGGCCATGGAGAAGCGACGGAATCTGGAGATAGAAGGTTTCAAGAATGATACCCGAATCTTGAGAAACCAACTCAAGGATGTTGAGAAGCAACTCTACAAGGTGGAGTATTGTCTGTTCATGTCAGTCATGTTGTTAGTTTGCATTTGTCCGTTGCTGTTTTCTACTTTCCTATGTTGGTCAGCTATAGTGCAGTTCATGCAGATCGTGGTGCGGACACTGCGAACAAGTACCCCAAAGGCTGGGTCATGCTTAGCCCCATATGTGGCCATTTTACTGGACTACCTCCATAAATAAAGGCCACACTTCCACCATGTACAAAAACATGTCGAACTTTTATATTTGTTTTATATAACTGACACATAGATCCTTGTCATTTGATATTTGAACTTTTATTTCAATATAAAATTGGTTGAAAATGTATTTTTCTCTTCCAAACCACCCCTTCACGAAAATGTTTGAACCCAACGCTGGCTACGTGCAATGCTAAACGCGCACACCAGCATGCATTTGCATACAACTGCGTCATGGAACAAGAATGATCCTAACTGTTCAATAGTATTTCCCATTCCCCATAGGCGAATGGGACTTTTTGAGCCCCGGCGTGAATGGGAGCAATAACGAATGCCACATGATGTGAGTTCCACCAATCAAATGACAACGATCTGTATGTCGATTATATAAAGTAAAATGGTGCATTCCATGAAACGTGCTCTTGACTAAATCAAGAAGCAGATTCTGTTAGTGAGATGTTATGTCATCTTAGTCCATAATGATGTTGTCACTGAAATCAAGATTGCAAGGACATCATTGCAGGGATGTAGTCGAGTCCATCACTAGTCCCTGCAAGTCCACCACAAGTCCTCCAACACCAATTTAACTCACAAGCTATTCAAATGAGCTTTGACAAAGGCATCCAGTGTATCTTGTGCCTGGACTTGTGATGGACTCACGAATTACTTGTGTCTGGACTTGTGGTGGACTTGTGAATGGAATCAACTACATCCCTAGCCCTGGATCATTGTCAGTGCTTTGTAATGTAAACCCTTCTTGTTTTGTTGCCATGCTGAACAGGTGACAGTGGGTGTTGGGGAAGATGGTGATATGTTCATGCTGCATAATATTCATCAGACAGCTAAGAGATCAAAGAAGATGCAGAGTGAGCTACATCAACTCAAGGCTCTGATCTATGGCGTGGAAACAGACCTCAGGAATCTCTAGTAATACACACAATCACCCCTCACTGTGTCTCCACATTTGATCAAATGACTTATAACTTTGGGAAGCCTCATTCTCTGTTTGAAGATGCATAGGATCTTGTGATATTTGTGCCTTTTGGGTTTTTTTTTTTGAAGCAAAAACAAAATTGCTCCAAATCTTAAGTTAGATCCATAACAACTTACCTGTTGAAGTTATAGCTGAGTGGATACTGTACATCTTGAGAATACAGGGAAACCTTATCAAACTTTCAATCAAATTGGACATAGGACTTCGTTGCTATTGTCTTTCCCACAAAGGCCTATGCATAAACATTTTATTGTGCCAAGTGAATAGAAAAAGTGAACCTTTTTGCCACCCTGGGTCAAAAATCTGATATTCACAAGAACAGTGCATGTATGTCTGATGTTATTAATAATTGACTTGTCTGACAACTTAAGATTAGAAACAGTTGGAGGAGATCCTATAAATCCACCGATGCTAGCATGCTGATAGTTCAGCTGCTGTATTCGCTGTTCTTGTGAACGATTTCAAACATTTAGAGAAAAAGGCTCCTTTTTGTTCATGTGCTACGTGAGAACTGATGTCACTTTGTCACTTTAGTACGAATGGCCGGTTGTTCTGCGTAGAATAGTAACAGTACTAACATAACAATGCCCACATGTACAGTTACTTTGGTTACTTAAAACTGGAGAGAGTTTGTTGTATTTGTTATCTCACAGGAACCTTGACATGAAAAGGCTCCATTATATTGTGGGGGCAATGTATACTGCCAAAATAGTCAATGTTTTGAAATTGAATCTGTTTAAAATGGAGGCAATAACTACTGAAATTGCATGCCAGTATGTTCAGATGTTATTGAAGTAATGCTTGTGCAGCTCACATATGGGTTTACTGCGCACAGCAAAGACTTCTCAAATGCGATACTTTGGGTACACTATGGTAAGGCCCAAGGAGGACACAAAGTGGACATCGCTTTTCTGCTGTCAGAAGAGCAGATAACAGAAGTATGGCCATTTTCCGACAATACATTTTTCATTTTGTAACTTTGTGATGTGGAAGCTCTTTAAGGGGGAACGCCTAAAAAACCCTGTTAACCTACACTCAAAGAAAAATGAAACGGTGCTTATTTTTCTCAGAAGCACCGTTTCATTTTCCTTTTAACCAAAAGCAGAATACAAATGGTAGTTACCAAAGGTTCGTTTTGCTTTTCTGGTTCTAAGAAATGAGAAAAGCAAAAAACAAAAATATACATTTTGGGTAGCACAAAAGCAGGAAATGGAAACGTCAGAAACGGTTTGATCTGATTTTTGAACAAGAGAAAAGCAGATGTCCACTTTTTCTCCCTCCAGCAAGGGAGGAAAAGCAAAATCTGCATTTCAGGTAGCATAAAAGCACTACAGTGGATTTTATTAAACAGTAAATTCTGCATTTATGGTAGCACAAAGGCGGGAAAGCAGAACAAAATGAACCATTCAAAAAATACTCAATCTGCTATTCTGACAGCAGAAACGCAGATGTCCACGTTTTGTCCTCGATGACTACATGAACAGTCCTGTTCATTTCAGAATGGTAAATAGTGCCCTCTTCTCACCATCTAGTTTGCAAGTTGTCCTTCAATACCCATTTGTTGTTCCAAACATTTGTGTCAAGCTTGTTATTCCAATTAACTATGCACAAAAAGTACATGTATTGGGGTCATGTCCTGCATGTTGTTCTAATGTAGGAGAGATGTACAAAGTAGTGTATGCAATGAAGTCACATGTATTCTACCATACAATCTTATATTGGTGTCCAATATCAATAGGTCTCATTCAAATGACGTCATTTCCTACAGACCAGCCACATGCATCAACATTTTGAGCATCAACTGAATAACGCACATCGGCTGTGTCGTATTTCAAACACATTTCAAGCAAGAAGCGCGTGTGTTTGGAACATTTTTAACACTGCGCAATGCGTGCTTGATTGCGTAAAATAAGCAATCAAGAGATGACCGTCATTGAGTGAGCCCTATTGATATGCTTGGCAGTAAGGATTGAACAGAGAGATTATTTTATGCAACTGTTAATATCTTTTGGAATTTTTGCAGTGAAATACTTTTTAAAATAAGTTGGCTATTTTAAGGACTTTATTTTTATGGTGAAGGATTTTGGAATTAAATGTAGAATATTAAAAGGATCTATGCAAGCTTTCAGAACAAATTTGTGATTGGCATTCAAGCGCTTTATTTTGTGTGTTCCATGAGTGTGAGTGGGTTTAACAATTCATCTTCCAGCACACTTCATGCACAGTTACGTGCACGCTGTCGTCACGTTTCAGCTTTCATCTACCACATACGTACGTGCAGCAAGCGTCTTGCGTTGTGTGGTGCAGTGTGGCCCATTATGGGATAATAACACTGTTGTTGCCATCAGGCATGCAATTTTTCCTTGGATCTGCTGATTTCCTTCTTTCTTTTCTTCTCATGAATGCCATTACAATTTTTGAAAAATACTGTACAAAGGCTTGTGTGGTTTGGAATTTCCTCCTTTTCTTGTAAATTTTGAGTTGCATGCCTGTTTCATGTATCAACCTATCAGTATAAGAATTCAAATTTGGTTGAAGATAAGCACATATGTACAACATACATGTCTGTTAGTTTGTTACACACAGTGCCACCGTGTTGAATGTTTTGACCAATCAAGAAATCACTAATAGAAGCCACAGTTGAGCCAATACCAGGCATGTATGCACGAGGGGGGGGGGGGGGTAAAGACACCAGACCAACATATAATTGGGTAAGACTTGCAGTTTGACAAACTCAAGGAAGGGGGGGGGGGCTTGATTACATTAGTCTCTGGATGGCACTATTATGTCATTTTTATTCAGTTGAAGCATCATGGTTGCAGGTAATCTTTTAAAGGCAGTGGTGAAAGTAATAGATGAGCCAAATTACTTCACAAAAATATTCAGCAAAAATGTGGATTTTATTTCTTTGTGTGTGTGTGTGTGGGGGGGGGGGGGGGGTTTGCATATGCAGACCTTGATGCCCCTACAAGCCTGTCTAGGTACCAACCTCATAAATATTGCCACATTGCCTATCCCTAATCTATACAATTCAATGTCATGAATGTCAACTGATCAATCTCATGAGCTTCAACTTGAAACAATGTACATAGACCTTCCCAAGACTAGACTGGGGCAACTACCATTGAGCTCTTAATTATACAAATATCAGCTGCTTCAAGTTGAGTGGTAAAACTAGCCTCCTGGGTAGTCCGAGGATCAAACGATCATGTTTACAGAGCCTCACTACGAATGTCTGATATATCCGAACATGCAAATTGTATGCGACCCCACGGGCCAGCCAATCAAAGTTGAGTTTAGATATGTTGACACTAGGGCTGGTTGACCTACGACAGTTGACCCATGTAAAGGGACATAACATGAAATAGCTAGATGGGCGTTTCGAGAAAAAAAAGTGTAGTAAAATTGTTGAACAAAATTGTAAGAAATCTATAAGTTTTAACTTCCTTTGACTTTTGGACCAAAAGTTTAGATTTTTTGACCGAAGAGGTATTTATGAATGGAAATAAATATGTGCTTGGCCGGTATTCTACACTTTGTTTAAGACCGGTTGAGTCTGGATGCTGATAACGACCCTTGCCTTTGGCTCCGGTCAGTATCATCATCCAGACTCCAAGCCGGTGTTGAACAGTGTTTAATATCGACCAACAAGCACACACATTTATTCCCTCATTGAAAAGATTACGATTTCAACTCGAGTCTTTTCTAGTTGAGTCTCAATGACAACTTAAATAATGGAGATATTAAACGCACAAGTGCAAGTCTCACATAATGTTATTTCACTCTTAGGGCCACTGGACATAACATACTAGTAGTACATACGTTACAGAATTCATATATTACATGTACATGCACTCTGTGAAAAGCAAGTCACAATGTGCAACATAAATTGTACCAGACAATAATTCAAACAATCACTCGTTCATTTTTAAAAAGCACATTGTTTGTACTCAGAACCTCTATCTTGACCGAAGAAAATAGACTTAAAACAACTAAATTACTGAACATAATCACAGCATCCATGCATGGGAAGTAGGATAATTTGTACAAAATATAACCATACATTGTTACAATAAACCAAATCTATTCTCACAAAAACATGTGTACATTCATTAGTTTACAGTTTTCGCAGTTAGCAAAAGAATAACTTGGACTACTTTATTGCAACAATTGCAGTTTCTGTAGGACCATGTCAAATAAATAAAGCTACCAGCATAACTGAAATAAAGAATTCAACAAACGCTCCGCCCCCCCCCCCCATTTTCCCATTTCTTGTCTTAGGTCCTTTAGTATCAATGTTGACTTTTTCCATCTCAAATGTCTGAAAGCTCAGTTATTAATTCATAAATTGCACAATTTTGTAAAAGTAAATGAATATACATAAACAAGTAAAACCATACAATATTTAAACCTTTTTTTTACATTTTGCATAGCAGAAATGATTTCTTTTAAACATAATTTACTGAAACCATTTCCCTATGTGATCACTTTTTTATATAATAAACATCATTTGAAATATATTGTCCAACACAATTAAACTAATAAAGACTTTAAGTATATCGTTTAAACAGGAGGCCTTTTTTTTTATACAAACCAACATATTTGTCAATATGATTGATGTGTATAGCTAACCTACATTCCACCTGTATTTCTGATTAATGAAATTAATAACAAAAAAGTGATCATTTTATGATCTTTATATTTATCTTAAATGTTTGTGGCAAAGTTGCAAATCACAAGCTAGCAAAGTAAATATCAAACCCTACATCATGTGCCATATACGAAAACCAAACTATAACAGCACAGAAACTAGACACAACTTATCTCTGGATAGCTATACACAATAGGATACAAGCAAAACAATTCTAGCTTTCTCACTCAAAAAGTGCTGGACTTTAGCCCCTTCTTAAAAATATATACGTATATATATCATGGATATTAATGTCCTAAAGAAAAATCTACCTATACTATATTCTGAGTTGTTGAAAAAGTTGGGTTCAATGTGTTAATAACAGTGGTTCAACAGCAAAACTGAATGCGCTTAATACCACATTTTGACTGTTTACCGAGACACAAATGAACAATAGGATGGAAGCTTCCAAGAAGTTACATAAGTTAAATATGAACCAGAGTACGTGGATGTGCAGAAACCATGTCAGATGTTGACAATCATGCCGCATCAATCAAGCATGCAGGGACTTGTCTTGTTTTCCTTAAACTTTGCAAAAGCAAGAGAAGAAAACAACGCCCTTACTTGTTCATTGTTATAGTCATAAAGCAATGTGATTGGTCAGGTCAATGACAAAAATGTTTCAGATGTCACTGGGCATATGGAAGATGTTCATATAAAGCTAGAATAAATGCAGTAAGCAAAGCTTTGTCTTGCATAGATCAATGTGCACCTCCACATTCTCATGAGTCACACTTCATATGCCTTCTAGCAGTGTTGCAGTACTCATACTCATACTCCAGTACATTTCGTACTCATGGAAATGTACTTGACTACACCACTGCCTTTTAAGTACAATGTATGCTAATATTGACTGCAATGAGTGGTACAATCAAACGATACCATTGCAAGGTGATCCATACCATATTGTAAGTATATTCTCAAGGAAGAGTGGAGGGAAAATATAGCACTCCACGGATCACTAAGTGAAACTCTTTTTACTGTACCACACGTTAGAACAGTCAATATTTACTTTGTATAAACACCTCACCTACAGATACACCGGACAGCTGATTATATACTCCTAATGCAAGACAATATTTATTCAATTTGTGTGTACTGAAATTCACTTGTTATTGCACTTCTGCAATCTTCCCCTTGACAAAATGTTCACACTGGTGTTGCGCTATCAAGAAATGGTCTGCAAGAGCACCCACATCAACACAGACCTCCAGTTGCAGTGATGTAGTTCTTTAGTTGCTGTGCTTTTAGCACTTTGGGTCATGGACTAGTCTTTTGGACAATAGGCGGTAGTACAGTAACAACAAGTGAAGCTTAAAGCATTATTCATACTTGCATAGGTTTGTCTGGGAAGCAAAAGCAGCTACCCTGCACACACGGCACACGCATGAGGCACGTAAACCAGTCAGTGCTACCAGGACAGAAGTACCCCATAATTAGCTCTGAAACCCTGAGCTATGCAACAATTGCACATGCAAGTCGGGTTGCTAGTGGTACCACACTGCAACCTTCAAGAATGACAGTATATACGCATTTCATGGGAGGGATGTTCCATGGAATTCCAATGAATTTCTTCCAATGGAACTAATGAATTATGTATGGGTGTAACAGAACAAATACAACATGGTTCATTTCGGGTAAGTAGTGTATTACTTGTCCACGTTAGGAGGTATGGTAGTCCACATCAGCCCACCTTGGCACCAGTGATTTCACACTACCTCCTCTCACTCAGTGTAACTTGCCACTACTATTTCTCTGATCATGTTGCAATTTGTACAATACCATCAGCTGACACAATCTATGGGTGAGATGTTTAAGAGACTGGGCTCATGAAGAGCCAGTGCACATGCCTGAGGCTTAATGGCTTGTTACACCAGCGTGGAATTGACCACATCATGAGTCCGAGGTGTCGATATTGCCTGCGGTGCTGAAGGTCTAAGGTAGGTTGGGTGACTTTGTTGCGTCGTGTGCTGAAGACTGAACTGACGGGGTTGCTGCCGGTGCGGTTCTTTCTGGGGAGGGGCATTAATTGTGGCGTTGATTTCCAGGGTCTGTGTACAGGCAGAAATGCAAAGAAAATTATTGTTAAAAAGATTACTTTTTGTTCCAAAATTTCATATTGCAATTCTCAGGCAATTGGGCATGTTTCCAAGTGCATAAACAAAACCTGGAAATGTACATGTACATGCATTTTAATAGCATTCAGGTAAAATGCAACAACATTTTCCACATGAAATCCTCTGTATTACAAAAATACATGACCAATGCACAAACACAAAAACACGTATTTCAAGAAGCAATTAGGAAGAAACTACATTACTGCCATAGAGCTACACTGAATTACTAGAGTGCTGACTCGATGTACAAAGTGATGGCTGATGGGCGCATCCATGTTTGTGCACAAACCTATGGAAAACTCAAACTTTTGTACGGCTATTTGTATCTGCGTTTGTATTCCATACAGGTGTGCTATCAAAGCCGATACACTCAAACTGAAATGCACAGTAAATTGAGTGTTTCATTTGCTCTGCGAAAATGTGTGCGCATATCTGCTGCAGCTGATTTTTGCCGTGACGTTTTTTAACCGTCATAATGCGCTTAACTTGCTTGCGTACATGTATGTAGCACTTGCACGTTGCATTTAGAGTACACTTTCAAAATGCAATCCATCTAATTTCATTATGTTCTACAAACACGAACGTGAATTCAAAATGGCTGTGAGCAAGATGGTATAAAGTATCTCCATCCCAAGCTGGAGATATGATCCCAATTTCAGACCAAAGACCCAGGCAGGGGTAGCTTCCACCGCCGGTGACACAAGTTGCACCTCCCCCTTACCCCCCCCCCCCCCCCTTCCCTCCCCGATAGACGTCACACGGAAAAAAGGTTACAGTTACTTAACAAAAACTTCGATGAAAACCGGCGTCTTCTCTCTTCGCAGCATTCAAAAGCTCCCTGTGGCAGAAAAAAAGAGCAAGTATACATTGTAAATTCAATATCCAAATTTTCTGACATCACGTCCTGTCATCAAACCTCCAATACATTTCCATTTTATCAACAAGTACTGTATGTCCAACTTGCCATCTCAAACTCCAAAGATATACCCCAAGGTCTACCTCCACGTTAAAATCCAGCAAGCCCATTCAAATGCAAGGAAGCGCATCAAAACAGAGACGTTTTGCAAGGAGAAACATTACTCATTTACCTGTGGGAGATGAATGCTGCACTTGGACGACCTTACTTCTGTGCCCTTCATCTTCAATCTGCACACACAGAAAAGAGAAAACTGGGAAGAAACAAAAAGTGTTAGTGAAATGTCAAAACTCTGCATCTTTGAACATTCAACGAAGACGAACGGAACTGAAACAAGGGGTGAACACAGTGGGCCCGGACAAATAGGGAGACGAAACAGACAGACATGAACAGAACGCAACAAAACAGCCGGCAACCCACCACACACACTTTCACAACGGTCGTCCTGGGGCTAAGACCTGCAAAGAGGACATATCTCCATCCCAAGCTGGAGATATGATCCCAATTTCAGACCAAAGACCCAGGCAGGGGTAGCTTCCACCGCCGGTGACACAAGTTTCACCTCCCCCTTACCCCCCCCCCTTCCCTCCCCGATAGACGTCACACGGAAAAAAGGTTACAGTTACTTAACAAAAACTTCGATGAAAACCGGCGTCTTCTCTCTTCGCAGCATTCAAAAGCTCCCTGTGGCAGAAAAAAAGAGCAAGTATACATTGTAAATTCAATATCCAATTTTCTGACATCACGTCCTGTCATCAAACCTCCAATACATTTCCATTTTATCAACAAGTACTGTATGTCCAACTTGCCATCTCAAACTCCAAAGATATACCCCAAGGTCTACCTCCACGTTAAAATCCAGCAAGCCCATTCAAATGCAAGGAAGCGCATCAAAACAGAGACGTTTTGCAAGGAGAAACATTACTCATTTACCTGTGGGAGATGAATGCTGCACTTGGACGACCTTACTTCTGTGCCCTTCATCTTCAATCTGCACACACAGAAAAGAGAAAACTGGGAAGAAACAAAAAGTGTTAGTGAAATGTCAAAACTCTGCATCTTTGAACATTCAACGAAGACGAACGGAACTGAAACAAGGGGTGAACACAGTGGGCCCGGACAAATAGGGAGACGAAACAGACAGACATGAACAGAACGCAACAAAACAGCCGGCAACCCACCACACACACTTTCACAACGGTCGTCCTGGGGCTAAGACCTGCAAAGAGGACATATCTCCATCCCAAGCTGGAGATATGATCCCAATTTCAGACCAAAGACCCAGGCAGGGGTAGCTTCCACCGCCGGTGACACAAGTTTCACCTCCCCCTTACCCCCCCCCCTTCCCTCCCCGATAGACGTCACACGGAAAAAAGGTTACAGTTACTTAACAAAAACTTCGATGAAAACCGGCGTCTTCTCTCTTCGCAGCATTCAAAAGCTCCCTGTGGCAGAAAAAAAGAGCAAGTATACATTGTAAATTCAATATCCCAATTTTCTGACATCACGTCCTGTCATCAAACCTCCAATACATTTCCATTTTATCAACAAGTACTGTATGTCCAACTTGCCATCTCAAACTCCAAAGATATACCCCAAGGTCTACCTCCACGTTAAAATCCAGCAAGCCCATTCAAATGCAAGGAAGCGCATCAAAACAGAGACGTTTTGCAAGGAGAAACATTACTCATTTACCTGTGGGAGATGAATGCTGCACTTGGACGACCTTACTTCTGTGCCCTTCATCTTCAATCTGCACACACAGAAAAGAGAAAACTGGGAAGAAACAAAAAGTGTTAGTGAAATGTCAAAACTCTGCATCTTTGAACATTCAACGAAGACGAACGGAACTGAAACAAGGGGTGAACACAGTGGGCCCGGACAAATAGGGAGACGAAACAGACAGACATGAACAGAACGCAACAAAACAGCCGGCAACCCACCACACACACTTTCACAACGGTCGTCCTGGGGCTAAGACCTGCAAAGAGGACATATCTCCATCCCAAGCTGGAGATATGATCCCAATTTCAGACCAAAGACCCAGGCAGGGGTAGCTTCCACCGCCGGTGACACAAGTTTCACCTCCCCCTTACCCCCCCCCCTTCCCTCCCCGATAGACGTCACACGGAAAAAAGGTTACAGTTACTTAACAAAAACTTCGATGAAAACCGGCGTCTTCTCTCTTCGCAGCATTCAAAAGCTCCCTGTGGCAGAAAAAAAGAGCAAGTATACATTGTAAATTCAATATCCAAATTTTCTGACATCACGTCCTGTCATCAAACCTCCAATACATTTCCATTTTATCAACAAGTACTGTATGTCCAACTTGCCATCTCAAACTCCAAAGATATACCCCAAGGTCTACCTCCACGTTAAAATCCAGCAAGCCCATTCAAATGCAAGGAAGCGCATCAAAACAGAGACGTTTTGCAAGGAGAAACATTACTCATTTACCTGTGGGAGATGAATGCTGCACTTGGACGACCTTACTTCTGTGCCCTTCATCTTCAATCTGCACACACAGAAAAGAGAAAACTGGGAAGAAACAAAAAGTGTTAGTGAAATGTCAAAACTCTGCATCTTTGAACATTCAACGAAGACGAACGGAACTGAAACAAGGGGTGAACACAGTGGGCCCGGACAAATAGGGAGACGAAACAGACAGACATGAACAGAACGCAACAAAACAGCCGGCAACCCACCACACACACTTTCACAACGGTCGTCCTGGGGCTAAGACCTGCAAAGAGGACATATCTCCATCCCAAGCTGGAGATATGATCCCAATTTCAGACCAAAGACCCAGGCAGGGGTAGCTTCCACCGCCGGTGACACAAGTTTCACCTCCCCCTTACCCCCCCCCCTTCCCTCCCCGATAGACGTCACACGGAAAAAAGGTTACAGTTACTTAACAAAAACTTCGATGAAAACCGGCGTCTTCTCTCTTCGCAGCATTCAAAAGCTCCCTGTGGCAGAAAAAAAGAGCAAGTATACATTGTAAATTCAATATCCAAATTTTCTGACATCACGTCCTGTCATCAAACCTCCAATACATTTCCATTTTATCAACAAGTACTGTATGTCCAACTTGCCATCTCAAACTCCAAAGATATACCCCAAGGTCTACCTCCACGTTAAAATCCAGCAAGCCCATTCAAATGCAAGGAAGCGCATCAAAACAGAGACGTTTTGCAAGGAGAAACATTACTCATTTACCTGTGGGAGATGAATGCTGCACTTGGACGACCTTACTTCTGTGCCCTTCATCTTCAATCTGCACACACAGAAAAGAGAAAACTGGGAAGAAACAAAAAGTGTTAGTGAAATGTCAAAACTCTGCATCTTTGAACATTCAACGAAGACGAACGGAACTGAAACAAGGGGTGAACACAGTGGGCCCGGACAAATAGGGAGACGAAACAGACAGACATGAACAGAACGCAACAAAACAGCCGGCAACCCACCACACACACTTTCACAACGGTCGTCCTGGGGCTAAGACCTGCAAAGAGGACATATCTCCATCCCAAGCTGGAGATATGATCCCAATTTCAGACCAAAGACCCAGGCAGGGGTAGCTTCCACCGCCGGTGACACAAGTTTCACCTCCCCCTTACCCCCCCCCCCTTCCCTCCCCGATAGACGTCACACGGAAAAAAGGTTACAGTTACTTAACAAAAACTTCGATGAAAACCGGCGTCTTCTCTCTTCGCAGCATTCAAAAGCTCCCTGTGGCAGAAAAAAAGAGCAAGTATACATTGTAAATTCAATATCCAAATTTTCTGACATCACGTCCTGTCATCAAACCTCCAATACATTTCCATTTTATCAACAAGTACTGTATGTCCAACTTGCCATCTCAAACTCCAAAGATATACCCCAAGGTCTACCTCCACGTTAAAATCCAGCAAGCCCATTCAAATGCAAGGAAGCGCATCAAAACAGAGACGTTTTGCAAGGAGAAACATTACTCATTTACCTGTGGGAGATGAATGCTGCACTTGGACGACCTTACTTCTGTGCCCTTCATCTTCAATCTGCACACACAGAAAAGAGAAAACTGGGAAGAAACAAAAAGTGTTAGTGAAATGTCAAAACTCTGCATCTTTGAACATTCAACGAAGACGAACGGAACTGAAACAAGGGGTGAACACAGTGGGCCCGGACAAATAGGGAGACGAAACAGACAGACATGAACAGAACGCAACAAAACAGCCGGCAACCCACCACACACACTTTCACAACGGTCGTCCTGGGGCTAAGACCTGCAAAGAGGACATATCTCCATCCCAAGCTGGAGATATGATCCCAATTTCAGACCAAAGACCCAGGCAGGGGTAGCTTCCACCGCCGGTGACACAAGTTTCACCTCCCCCTTACCCCCCCCCCTTCCCTCCCCGATAGACGTCACACGGAAAAAAGGTTACAGTTACTTAACAAAAACTTCGATGAAAACCGGCGTCTTCTCTCTTCGCAGCATTCAAAAGCTCCCTGTGGCAGAAAAAAAGAGCAAGTATACATTGTAAATTCAATATCCAAATTTTCTGACATCACGTCCTGTCATCAAACCTCCAATACATTTCCATTTTATCAACAAGTACTGTATGTCCAACTTGCCATCTCAAACTCCAAAGATATACCCCAAGGTCTACCTCCACGTTAAAATCCAGCAAGCCCATTCAAATGCAAGGAAGCGCATCAAAACAGAGACGTTTTGCAAGGAGAAACATTACTCATTTACCTGTGGGAGATGAATGCTGCACTTGGACGACCTTACTTCTGTGCCCTTCATCTTCAATCTGCACACACAGAAAAGAGAAAACTGGGAAGAAACAAAAAGTGTTAGTGAAATGTCAAAACTCTGCATCTTTGAACATTCAACGAAGACGAACGGAACTGAAACAAGGGGTGAACACAGTGGGCCCGGACAAATAGGGAGACGAAACAGACAGACATGAACAGAACGCAACAAAACAGCCGGCAACCCACCACACACACTTTCACAACGGTCGTCCTGGGGCTAAGACCTGCAAAGAGGACATATCTCCATCCCAAGCTGGAGATATGATCCCAATTTCAGACCAAAGACCCAGGCAGGGGTAGCTTCCACCGCCGGTGACACAAGTTTCACCTCCCCCTTACCCCCCCCCTTCCCTCCCCGATAGACGTCACACGGAAAAAAGGTTACAGTTACTTAACAAAAACTTCGATGAAAACCGGCGTCTTCTCTCTTCGCAGCATTCAAAAGCTCCCTGTGGCAGAAAAAAAGAGCAAGTATACATTGTAAATTCAATATCCAAATTTTCTGACATCACGTCCTGTCATCAAACCTCCAATACATTTCCATTTTATCAACAAGTACTGTATGTCCAACTTGCCATCTCAAACTCCAAAGATATACCCCAAGGTCTACCTCCACGTTAAAATCCAGCAAGCCCATTCAAATGCAAGGAAGCGCATCAAAACAGAGACGTTTTGCAAGGAGAAACATTACTCATTTACCTGTGGGAGATGAATGCTGCACTTGGACGACCTTACTTCTGTGCCCTTCATCTTCAATCTGCACACACAGAAAAGAGAAAACTGGGAAGAAACAAAAAGTGTTAGTGAAATGTCAAAACTCTGCATCTTTGAACATTCAACGAAGACGAACGGAACTGAAACAAGGGGTGAACACAGTGGGCCCGGACAAATAGGGAGACGAAACAGACAGACATGAACAGAACGCAACAAAACAGCCGGCAACCCACCACACACACTTTCACAACGGTCGTCCTGGGGCTAAGACCTGCAAAGAGGACATATCTCCATCCCAAGCTGGAGATATGATCCCAATTTCAGACCAAAGACCCAGGCAGGGGTAGCTTCCACCGCCGGTGACACAAGTTTCACCTCCCCCTTACCCCCCCCCCTTCCCTCCCCGATAGACGTCACACGGAAAAAAGGTTACAGTTACTTAACAAAAACTTCGATGAAAACCGGCGTCTTCTCTCTTCGCAGCATTCAAAAGCTCCCTGTGGCAGAAAAAAAGAGCAAGTATACATTGTAAATTCAATATCCAAATTTTCTGACATCACGTCCTGTCATCAAACCTCCAATACATTTCCATTTTATCAACAAGTACTGTATGTCCAACTTGCCATCTCAAACTCCAAAGATATACCCCAAGGTCTACCTCCACGTTAAAATCCAGCAAGCCCATTCAAATGCAAGGAAGCGCATCAAAACAGAGACGTTTTGCAAGGAGAAACATTACTCATTTACCTGTGGGAGATGAATGCTGCACTTGGACGACCTTACTTCTGTGCCCTTCATCTTCAATCTGCACACACAGAAAAGAGAAAACTGGGAAGAAACAAAAAGTGTTAGTGAAATGTCAAAACTCTGCATCTTTGAACATTCAACGAAGACGAACGGAACTGAAACAAGGGGTGAACACAGTGGGCCCGGACAAATAGGGAGACGAAACAGACAGACATGAACAGAACGCAACAAAACAGCCGGCAACCCACCACACACACTTTCACAACGGTCGTCCTGGGGCTAAGACCTGCAAAGAGGACATATCTCCATCCCAAGCTGGAGATATGATCCCAATTTCAGACCAAAGACCCAGGCAGGGGTAGCTTCCACCGCCGGTGACACAAGTTTCACCTCCCCCTTACCCCCCCCCTTCCCTCCCCGATAGACGTCACACGGAAAAAAGGTTACAGTTACTTAACAAAAACTTCGATGAAAACCGGCGTCTTCTCTCTTCGCAGCATTCAAAAGCTCCCTGTGGCAGAAAAAAAGAGCAAGTATACATTGTAAATTCAATATCCAAATTTTCTGACATCACGTCCTGTCATCAAACCTCCAATACATTTCCATTTTATCAACAAGTACTGTATGTCCAACTTGCCATCTCAAACTCCAAAGATATACCCCAAGGTCTACCTCCACGTTAAAATCCAGCAAGCCCATTCAAATGCAAGGAAGCGCATCAAAACAGAGACGTTTTGCAAGGAGAAACATTACTCATTTACCTGTGGGAGATGAATGCTGCACTTGGACGACCTTACTTCTGTGCCCTTCATCTTCAATCTGCACACACAGAAAAGAGAAAACTGGGAAGAAACAAAAAGTGTTAGTGAAATGTCAAAACTCTGCATCTTTGAACATTCAACGAAGACGAACGGAACTGAAACAAGGGGTGAACACAGTGGGCCCGGACAAATAGGGAGACGAAACAGACAGACATGAACAGAACGCAACAAAACAGCCGGCAACCCACCACACACACTTTCACAACGGTCGTCCTGGGGCTAAGACCTGCAAAGAGGACATATCTCCATCCCAAGCTGGAGATATGATCCCAATTTCAGACCAAAGACCCAGGCAGGGGTAGCTTCCACCGCCGGTGACACAAGTTTCACCTCCCCCTTACCCCCCCCCTTCCCTCCCCGATAGACGTCACACGGAAAAAAGGTTACAGTTACTTAACAAAAACTTCGATGAAAACCGGCGTCTTCTCTCTTCGCAGCATTCAAAAGCTCCCTGTGGCAGAAAAAAAGAGCAAGTATACATTGTAAATTCAATATCCAATTTTCTGACATCACGTCCTGTCATCAAACCTCCAATACATTTCCATTTTATCAACAAGTACTGTATGTCCAACTTGCCATCTCAAACTCCAAAGATATACCCCAAGGTCTACCTCCACGTTAAAATCCAGCAAGCCCATTCAAATGCAAGGAAGCGCATCAAAACAGAGACGTTTTGCAAGGAGAAACATTACTCATTTACCTGTGGGAGATGAATGCTGCACTTGGACGACCTTACTTCTGTGCCCTTCATCTTCAATCTGCACACACAGAAAAGAGAAAACTGGGAAGAAACAAAAAGTGTTAGTGAAATGTCAAAACTCTGCATCTTTGAACATTCAACGAAGACGAACGGAACTGAAACAAGGGGTGAACACAGTGGGCCCGGACAAATAGGGAGACGAAACAGACAGACATGAACAGAACGCAACAAAACAGCCGGCAACCCACCACACACACTTTCACAACGGTCGTCCTGGGGCTAAGACCTGCAAAGAGGACATATCTCCATCCCAAGCTGGAGATATGATCCCAATTTCAGACCAAAGACCCAGGCAGGGGTAGCTTCCACCGCCGGTGACACAAGTTTCACCTCCCCCTTACCCCCCCCCCTTCCCTCCCCGATAGACGTCACACGGAAAAAAGGTTACAGTTACTTAACAAAAACTTCGATGAAAACCGGCGTCTTCTCTCTTCGCAGCATTCAAAAGCTCCCTGTGGCAGAAAAAAAGAGCAAGTATACATTGTAAATTCAATATCCCAATTTTCTGACATCACGTCCTGTCATCAAACCTCCAATACATTTCCATTTTATCAACAAGTACTGTATGTCCAACTTGCCATCTCAAACTCCAAAGATATACCCCAAGGTCTACCTCCACGTTAAAATCCAGCAAGCCCATTCAAATGCAAGGAAGCGCATCAAAACAGAGACGTTTTGCAAGGAGAAACATTACTCATTTACCTGTGGGAGATGAATGCTGCACTTGGACGACCTTACTTCTGTGCCCTTCATCTTCAATCTGCACACACAGAAAAGAGAAAACTGGGAAGAAACAAAAAGTGTTAGTGAAATGTCAAAACTCTGCATCTTTGAACATTCAACGAAGACGAACGGAACTGAAACAAGGGGTGAACACAGTGGGCCCGGACAAATAGGGAGACGAAACAGACAGACATGAACAGAACGCAACAAAACAGCCGGCAACCCACCACACACACTTTCACAACGGTCGTCCTGGGGCTAAGACCTGCAAAGAGGACATATCTCCATCCCAAGCTGGAGATATGATCCCAATTTCAGACCAAAGACCCAGGCAGGGGTAGCTTCCACCGCCGGTGACACAAGTTTCACCTCCCCCTTACCCCCCCCCTTCCCTCCCCGATAGACGTCACACGGAAAAAAGGTTACAGTTACTTAACAAAAACTTCGATGAAAACCGGCGTCTTCTCTCTTCGCAGCATTCAAAAGCTCCCTGTGGCAGAAAAAAAGAGCAAGTATACATTGTAAATTCAATATCCAATTTTCTGACATCACGTCCTGTCATCAAACCTCCAATACATTTCCATTTTATCAACAAGTACTGTATGTCCAACTTGCCATCTCAAACTCCAAAGATATACCCCAAGGTCTACCTCCACGTTAAAATCCAGCAAGCCCATTCAAATGCAAGGAAGCGCATCAAAACAGAGACGTTTTGCAAGGAGAAACATTACTCATTTACCTGTGGGAGATGAATGCTGCACTTGGACGACCTTACTTCTGTGCCCTTCATCTTCAATCTGCACACACAGAAAAGAGAAAACTGGGAAGAAACAAAAAGTGTTAGTGAAATGTCAAAACTCTGCATCTTTGAACATTCAACGAAGACGAACGGAACTGAAACAAGGGGTGAACACAGTGGGCCCGGACAAATAGGGAGACGAAACAGACAGACATGAACAGAACGCAACAAAACAGCCGGCAACCCACCACACACACTTTCACAACGGTCGTCCTGGGGCTAAGACCTGCAAAGAGGACATATCTCCATCCCAAGCTGGAGATATGATCCCAATTTCAGACCAAAGACCCAGGCAGGGGTAGCTTCCACCGCCGGTGACACAAGTTTCACCTCCCCCTTACCCCCCCCCTTCCCTCCCCGATAGACGTCACACGGAAAAAAGGTTACAGTTACTTAACAAAAACTTCGATGAAAACCGGCGTCTTCTCTCTTCGCAGCATTCAAAAGCTCCCTGTGGCAGAAAAAAAGAGCAAGTATACATTGTAAATTCAATATCCAAATTTTCTGACATCACGTCCTGTCATCAAACCTCCAATACATTTCCATTTTATCAACAAGTACTGTATGTCCAACTTGCCATCTCAAACTCCAAAGATATACCCCAAGGTCTACCTCCACGTTAAAATCCAGCAAGCCCATTCAAATGCAAGGAAGCGCATCAAAACAGAGACGTTTTGCAAGGAGAAACATTACTCATTTACCTGTGGGAGATGAATGCTGCACTTGGACGACCTTACTTCTGTGCCCTTCATCTTCAATCTGCACACACAGAAAAGAGAAAACTGGGAAGAAACAAAAAGTGTTAGTGAAATGTCAAAACTCTGCATCTTTGAACATTCAACGAAGACGAACGGAACTGAAACAAGGGGTGAACACAGTGGGCCCGGACAAATAGGGAGACGAAACAGACAGACATGAACAGAACGCAACAAAACAGCCGGCAACCCACCACACACACTTTCACAACGGTCGTCCTGGGGCTAAGACCTGCAAAGAGGACATATCTCCATCCCAAGCTGGAGATATGATCCCAATTTCAGACCAAAGACCCAGGCAGGGGTAGCTTCCACCGCCGGTGACACAAGTTTCACCTCCCCCTTACCCCCCCCCCCTTCCCTCCCCGATAGACGTCACACGGAAAAAAGGTTACAGTTACTTAACAAAAACTTCGATGAAAACCGGCGTCTTCTCTCTTCGCAGCATTCAAAAGCTCCCTGTGGCAGAAAAAAAGAGCAAGTATACATTGTAAATTCAATATCCAAATTTTCTGACATCACGTCCTGTCATCAAACCTCCAATACATTTCCATTTTATCAACAAGTACTGTATGTCCAACTTGCCATCTCAAACTCCAAAGATATACCCCAAGGTCTACCTCCACGTTAAAATCCAGCAAGCCCATTCAAATGCAAGGAAGCGCATCAAAACAGAGACGTTTTGCAAGGAGAAACATTACTCATTTACCTGTGGGAGATGAATGCTGCACTTGGACGACCTTACTTCTGTGCCCTTCATCTTCAATCTGCACACACAGAAAAGAGAAAACTGGGAAGAAACAAAAAGTGTTAGTGAAATGTCAAAACTCTGCATCTTTGAACATTCAACGAAGACGAACGGAACTGAAACAAGGGGTGAACACAGTGGGCCCGGACAAATAGGGAGACGAAACAGACAGACATGAACAGAACGCAACAAAACAGCCGGCAACCCACCACACACACTTTCACAACGGTCGTCCTGGGGCTAAGACCTGCAAAGAGGACATATCTCCATCCCAAGCTGGAGATATGATCCCAATTTCAGACCAAAGACCCAGGCAGGGGTAGCTTCCACCGCCGGTGACACAAGTTTCACCTCCCCCTTACCCCCCCCCCTTCCCTCCCCGATAGACGTCACACGGAAAAAAGGTTACAGTTACTTAACAAAAACTTCGATGAAAACCGGCGTCTTCTCTCTTCGCAGCATTCAAAAGCTCCCTGTGGCAGAAAAAAAGAGCAAGTATACATTGTAAATTCAATATCCAAATTTTCTGACATCACGTCCTGTCATCAAACCTCCAATACATTTCCATTTTATCAACAAGTACTGTATGTCCAACTTGCCATCTCAAACTCCAAAGATATACCCCAAGGTCTACCTCCACGTTAAAATCCAGCAAGCCCATTCAAATGCAAGGAAGCGCATCAAAACAGAGACGTTTTGCAAGGAGAAACATTACTCATTTACCTGTGGGAGATGAATGCTGCACTTGGACGACCTTACTTCTGTGCCCTTCATCTTCAATCTGCACACACAGAAAAGAGAAAACTGGGAAGAAACAAAAAGTGTTAGTGAAATGTCAAAACTCTGCATCTTTGAACATTCAACGAAGACGAACGGAACTGAAACAAGGGGTGAACACAGTGGGCCCGGACAAATAGGGAGACGAAACAGACAGACATGAACAGAACGCAACAAAACAGCCGGCAACCCACCACACACACTTTCACAACGGTCGTCCTGGGGCTAAGACCTGCAAAGAGGACATATCTCCATCCCAAGCTGGAGATATGATCCCAATTTCAGACCAAAGACCCAGGCAGGGGTAGCTTCCACCGCCGGTGACACAAGTTTCACCTCCCCCTTACCCCCCCCCCTTCCCTCCCCGATAGACGTCACACGGAAAAAAGGTTACAGTTACTTAACAAAAACTTCGATGAAAACCGGCGTCTTCTCTCTTCGCAGCATTCAAAAGCTCCCTGTGGCAGAAAAAAAGAGCAAGTATACATTGTAAATTCAATATCCAAATTTTCTGACATCACGTCCTGTCATCAAACCTCCAATACATTTCCATTTTATCAACAAGTACTGTATGTCCAACTTGCCATCTCAAACTCCAAAGATATACCCCAAGGTCTACCTCCACGTTAAAATCCAGCAAGCCCATTCAAATGCAAGGAAGCGCATCAAAACAGAGACGTTTTGCAAGGAGAAACATTACTCATTTACCTGTGGGAGATGAATGCTGCACTTGGACGACCTTACTTCTGTGCCCTTCATCTTCAATCTGCACACACAGAAAAGAGAAAACTGGGAAGAAACAAAAAGTGTTAGTGAAATGTCAAAACTCTGCATCTTTGAACATTCAACGAAGACGAACGGAACTGAAACAAGGGGTGAACACAGTGGGCCCGGACAAATAGGGAGACGAAACAGACAGACATGAACAGAACGCAACAAAACAGCCGGCAACCCACCACACACACTTTCACAACGGTCGTCCTGGGGCTAAGACCTGCAAAGAGGACATATCTCCATCCCAAGCTGGAGATATGATCCCAATTTCAGACCAAAGACCCAGGCAGGGGTAGCTTCCACCGCCGGTGACACAAGTTTCACCTCCCCCTTACCCCCCCCCTTCCCTCCCCGATAGACGTCACACGGAAAAAAGGTTACAGTTACTTAACAAAAACTTCGATGAAAACCGGCGTCTTCTCTCTTCGCAGCATTCAAAAGCTCCCTGTGGCAGAAAAAAAGAGCAAGTATACATTGTAAATTCAATATCCAAATTTTCTGACATCACGTCCTGTCATCAAACCTCCAATACATTTCCATTTTATCAACAAGTACTGTATGTCCAACTTGCCATCTCAAACTCCAAAGATATACCCCAAGGTCTACCTCCACGTTAAAATCCAGCAAGCCCATTCAAATGCAAGGAAGCGCATCAAAACAGAGACGTTTTGCAAGGAGAAACATTACTCATTTACCTGTGGGAGATGAATGCTGCACTTGGACGACCTTACTTCTGTGCCCTTCATCTTCAATCTGCACACACAGAAAAGAGAAAACTGGGAAGAAACAAAAAGTGTTAGTGAAATGTCAAAACTCTGCATCTTTGAACATTCAACGAAGACGAACGGAACTGAAACAAGGGGTGAACACAGTGGGCCCGGACAAATAGGGAGACGAAACAGACAGACATGAACAGAACGCAACAAAACAGCCGGCAACCCACCACACACACTTTCACAACGGTCGTCCTGGGGCTAAGACCTGCAAAGAGGACATATCTCCATCCCAAGCTGGAGATATGATCCCAATTTCAGACCAAAGACCCAGGCAGGGGTAGCTTCCACCGCCGGTGACACAAGTTTCACCTCCCCCTTACCCCCCCCCTTCCCTCCCCGATAGACGTCACACGGAAAAAAGGTTACAGTTACTTAACAAAAACTTCGATGAAAACCGGCGTCTTCTCTCTTCGCAGCATTCAAAAGCTCCCTGTGGCAGAAAAAAAGAGCAAGTATACATTGTAAATTCAATATCCAAATTTTCTGACATCACGTCCTGTCATCAAACCTCCAATACATTTCCATTTTATCAACAAGTACTGTATGTCCAACTTGCCATCTCAAACTCCAAAGATATACCCCAAGGTCTACCTCCACGTTAAAATCCAGCAAGCCCATTCAAATGCAAGGAAGCGCATCAAAACAGAGACGTTTTGCAAGGAGAAACATTACTCATTTACCTGTGGGAGATGAATGCTGCACTTGGACGACCTTACTTCTGTGCCCTTCATCTTCAATCTGCACACACAGAAAAGAGAAAACTGGGAAGAAACAAAAAGTGTTAGTGAAATGTCAAAACTCTGCATCTTTGAACATTCAACGAAGACGAACGGAACTGAAACAAGGGGTGAACACAGTGGGCCCGGACAAATAGGGAGACGAAACAGACAGACATGAACAGAACGCAACAAAACAGCCGGCAACCCACCACACACACTTTCACAACGGTCGTCCTGGGGCTAAGACCTGCAAAGAGGACATATCTCCATCCCAAGCTGGAGATATGATCCCAATTTCAGACCAAAGACCCAGGCAGGGGTAGCTTCCACCGCCGGTGACACAAGTTTCACCTCCCCCTTACCCCCCCCCCTTCCCTCCCCGATAGACGTCACACGGAAAAAAGGTTACAGTTACTTAACAAAAACTTCGATGAAAACCGGCGTCTTCTCTCTTCGCAGCATTCAAAAGCTCCCTGTGGCAGAAAAAAAGAGCAAGTATACATTGTAAATTCAATATCCAAATTTTCTGACATCACGTCCTGTCATCAAACCTCCAATACATTTCCATTTTATCAACAAGTACTGTATGTCCAACTTGCCATCTCAAACTCCAAAGATATACCCCAAGGTCTACCTCCACGTTAAAATCCAGCAAGCCCATTCAAATGCAAGGAAGCGCATCAAAACAGAGACGTTTTGCAAGGAGAAACATTACTCATTTACCTGTGGGAGATGAATGCTGCACTTGGACGACCTTACTTCTGTGCCCTTCATCTTCAATCTGCACACACAGAAAAGAGAAAACTGGGAAGAAACAAAAAGTGTTAGTGAAATGTCAAAACTCTGCATCTTTGAACATTCAACGAAGACGAACGGAACTGAAACAAGGGGTGAACACAGTGGGCCCGGACAAATAGGGAGACGAAACAGACAGACATGAACAGAACGCAACAAAACAGCCGGCAACCCACCACACACACTTTCACAACGGTCGTCCTGGGGCTAAGACCTGCAAAGAGGACATATCTCCATCCCAAGCTGGAGATATGATCCCAATTTCAGACCAAAGACCCAGGCAGGGGTAGCTTCCACCGCCGGTGACACAAGTTTCACCTCCCCCTTACCCCCCCCCTTCCCTCCCCGATAGACGTCACACGGAAAAAAGGTTACAGTTACTTAACAAAAACTTCGATGAAAACCGGCGTCTTCTCTCTTCGCAGCATTCAAAAGCTCCCTGTGGCAGAAAAAAAGAGCAAGTATACATTGTAAATTCAATATCCAAATTTTCTGACATCACGTCCTGTCATCAAACCTCCAATACATTTCCATTTTATCAACAAGTACTGTATGTCCAACTTGCCATCTCAAACTCCAAAGATATACCCCAAGGTCTACCTCCACGTTAAAATCCAGCAAGCCCATTCAAATGCAAGGAAGCGCATCAAAACAGAGACGTTTTGCAAGGAGAAACATTACTCATTTACCTGTGGGAGATGAATGCTGCACTTGGACGACCTTACTTCTGTGCCCTTCATCTTCAATCTGCACACACAGAAAAGAGAAAACTGGGAAGAAACAAAAAGTGTTAGTGAAATGTCAAAACTCTGCATCTTTGAACATTCAACGAAGACGAACGGAACTGAAACAAGGGGTGAACACAGTGGGCCCGGACAAATAGGGAGACGAAACAGACAGACATGAACAGAACGCAACAAAACAGCCGGCAACCCACCACACACACTTTCACAACGGTCGTCCTGGGGCTAAGACCTGCAAAGAGGACATATCTCCATCCCAAGCTGGAGATATGATCCCAATTTCAGACCAAAGACCCAGGCAGGGGTAGCTTCCACCGCCGGTGACACAAGTTTCACCTCCCCCTTACCCCCCCCCCTTCCCTCCCCGATAGACGTCACACGGAAAAAAGGTTACAGTTACTTAACAAAAACTTCGATGAAAACCGGCGTCTTCTCTCTTCGCAGCATTCAAAAGCTCCCTGTGGCAGAAAAAAAGAGCAAGTATACATTGTAAATTCAATATCCAATTTTCTGACATCACGTCCTGTCATCAAACCTCCAATACATTTCCATTTTATCAACAAGTACTGTATGTCCAACTTGCCATCTCAAACTCCAAAGATATACCCCAAGGTCTACCTCCACGTTAAAATCCAGCAAGCCCATTCAAATGCAAGGAAGCGCATCAAAACAGAGACGTTTTGCAAGGAGAAACATTACTCATTTACCTGTGGGAGATGAATGCTGCACTTGGACGACCTTACTTCTGTGCCCTTCATCTTCAATCTGCACACACAGAAAAGAGAAAACTGGGAAGAAACAAAAAGTGTTAGTGAAATGTCAAAACTCTGCATCTTTGAACATTCAACGAAGACGAACGGAACTGAAACAAGGGGTGAACACAGTGGGCCCGGACAAATAGGGAGACGAAACAGACAGACATGAACAGAACGCAACAAAACAGCCGGCAACCCACCACACACACTTTCACAACGGTCGTCCTGGGGCTAAGACCTGCAAAGAGGACATATCTCCATCCCAAGCTGGAGATATGATCCCAATTTCAGACCAAAGACCCAGGCAGGGTAGCTTCCACCGCCGGTGACACAAGTTTCACCTCCCCCTTACCCCCCCCCCTTCCCTCCCCGATAGACGTCACACGGAAAAAAGGTTACAGTTACTTAACAAAAACTTCGATGAAAACCGGCGTCTTCTCTCTTCGCAGCATTCAAAAGCTCCCTGTGGCAGAAAAAAAGAGCAAGTATACATTGTAAATTCAATATCCAAATTTTCTGACATCACGTCCTGTCATCAAACCTCCAATACATTTCCATTTTATCAACAAGTACTGTATGTCCAACTTGCCATCTCAAACTCCAAAGATATACCCCAAGGTCTACCTCCACGTTAAAATCCAGCAAGCCCATTCAAATGCAAGGAAGCGCATCAAAACAGAGACGTTTTGCAAGGAGAAACATTACTCATTTACCTGTGGGAGATGAATGCTGCACTTGGACGACCTTACTTCTGTGCCCTTCATCTTCAATCTGCACACACAGAAAAGAGAAAACTGGGAAGAAACAAAAAGTGTTAGTGAAATGTCAAAACTCTGCATCTTTGAACATTCAACGAAGACGAACGGAACTGAAACAAGGGGTGAACACAGTGGGCCCGGACAAATAGGGAGACGAAACAGACAGACATGAACAGAACGCAACAAAACAGCCGGCAACCCACCACACACACTTTCACAACGGTCGTCCTGGGGCTAAGACCTGCAAAGAGGACATATCTCCATCCCAAGCTGGAGATATGATCCCAATTTCAGACCAAAGACCCAGGCAGGGGTAGCTTCCACCGCCGGTGACACAAGTTTCACCTCCCCCTTACCCCCCCCCCCTTCCCTCCCCGATAGACGTCACACGGAAAAAAGGTTACAGTTACTTAACAAAAACTTCGATGAAAACCGGCGTCTTCTCTCTTCGCAGCATTCAAAAGCTCCCTGTGGCAGAAAAAAAGAGCAAGTATACATTGTAAATTCAATATCCAAATTTTCTGACATCACGTCCTGTCATCAACCTCCAATACATTTCCATTTTATCAACAAGTACTGTATGTCCAACTTGCCATCTCAAACTCCAAAGATATACCCCAAGGTCTACCTCCACGTTAAAATCCAGCAAGCCCATTCAAATGCAAGGAAGCGCATCAAAACAGAGACGTTTTGCAAGGAGAAACATTACTCATTTACCTGTGGGAGATGAATGCTGCACTTGGACGACCTTACTTCTGTGCCCTTCATCTTCAATCTGCACACACAGAAAAGAGAAAACTGGGAAGAAACAAAAAGTGTTAGTGAAATGTCAAAACTCTGCATCTTTGAACATTCAACGAAGACGAACGGAACTGAAACAAGGGGTGAACACAGTGGGCCCGGACAAATAGGGAGACGAAACAGACAGACATGAACAGAACGCAACAAAACAGCCGGCAACCCACCACACACACTTTCACAACGGTCGTCCTGGGGCTAAGACCTGCAAAGAGGACATATCTCCATCCCAAGCTGGAGATATGATCCCAATTTCAGACCAAAGACCCAGGCAGGGGTAGCTTCCACCGCCGGTGACACAAGTTTCACCTCCCCCTTACCCCCCCCTTTCCTCCCCGATAGACGTCACACGGAAAAAGGTTACAGTTACTTAACAAAAACTTCGAT
The DNA here is from genome assembly GCF_015706575.1 of Patiria miniata. Classification (NCBI taxonomy): domain Eukaryota; kingdom Metazoa; phylum Echinodermata; class Asteroidea; order Valvatida; family Asterinidae; genus Patiria; species Patiria miniata. The sequence continues at coordinate 667,729 of NW_024037052.1, forward strand.
GAAAACCGGCGTCTTCTCTCTTCGCAGCATTCAAAAGCTCCCTGTGGCAGAAAAAAAGAGCAAGTATACATTGTAAATTCAATATCCAATTTTCTGACATCACGTCCTGTCATCAAACCTCCAATACATTTCCATTTTATCAACAAGTACTGTATGTCCAACTTGCCATCTCAAACTCCAAAGATATACCCCAAGGTCTACCTCCACGTTAAAATCCAGCAAGCCCATTCAAATGCAAGGAAGCGCATCAAAACAGAGACGTTTTGCAAGGAGAAACATTACTCATTTACCTGTGGGAGATGAATGCTGCACTTGGACGACCTTACTTCTGTGCCCTTCATCTTCAATCTGCACACACAGAAAAGAGAAAACTGGGAAGAAACAAAAAGTGTTAGTGAAATGTCAAAACTCTGCATCTTTGAACATTCAACGAAGACGAACGGAACTGAAACAAGGGGTGAACACAGTGGGCCCGGACAAATAGGGAGACGAAACAGACAGACATGAACAGAACGCAACAAAACAGCCGGCAACCCACCACACACACTTTCACAACGGTCGTCCTGGGGCTAAGACCTGCAAAGAGGACATATCTCCATCCCAAGCTGGAGATATGATCCCAATTTCAGACCAAAGACCCAGGCAGGGGTAGCTTCCACCGCCGGTGACACAAGTTTCACCTCCCCCTTACCCCCCCCCCTTCCCTCCCCGATAGACGTCACACGGAAAAAAGGTTACAGTTACTTAACAAAAACTTCGATGAAAACCGGCGTCTTCTCTCTTCGCAGCATTCAAAAGCTCCCTGTGGCAGAAAAAAAGAGCAAGTATACATTGTAAATTCAATATCCAAATTTTCTGACATCACGTCCTGTCATCAAACCTCCAATACATTTCCATTTTATCAACAAGTACTGTATGTCCAACTTGCCATCTCAAACTCCAAAGATATACCCCAAGGTCTACCTCCACGTTAAAATCCAGCAAGCCCATTCAAATGCAAGGAAGCGCATCAAAACAGAGACGTTTTGCAAGGAGAAACATTACTCATTTACCTGTGGGAGATGAATGCTGCACTTGGACGACCTTACTTCTGTGCCCTTCATCTTCAATCTGCACACACAGAAAAGAGAAAACTGGGAAGAAACAAAAAGTGTTAGTGAAATGTCAAAACTCTGCATCTTTGAACATTCAACGAAGACGAACGGAACTGAAACAAGGGGTGAACACAGTGGGCCCGGACAAATAGGGAGACGAAACAGACAGACATGAACAGAACGCAACAAAACAGCCGGCAACCCACCACACACACTTTCACAACGGTCGTCCTGGGGCTAAGACCTGCAAAGAGGACATATCTCCATCCCAAGCTGGAGATATGATCCCAATTTCAGACCAAAGACCCAGGCAGGGGTAGCTTCCACCGCCGGTGACACAAGTTTCACCTCCCCCTTACCCCCCCCTTCCCTCCCCGATAGACGTCACACGGAAAAAAGGTTACAGTTACTTAACAAAAACTTCGATGAAAACCGGCGTCTTCTCTCTTCGCAGCATTCAAAAGCTCCCTGTGGCAGAAAAAAAGAGCAAGTATACATTGTAAATTCAATATCCAAATTTTCTGACATCACGTCCTGTCATCAAACCTCCAATACATTTCCATTTTATCAACAAGTACTGTATGTCCAACTTGCCATCTCAAACTCCAAAGATATACCCCAAGGTCTACCTCCACGTTAAAATCCAGCAAGCCCATTCAAATGCAAGGAAGCGCATCAAAACAGAGACGTTTTGCAAGGAGAAACATTACTCATTTACCTGTGGGAGATGAATGCTGCACTTGGACGACCTTACTTCTGTGCCCTTCATCTTCAATCTGCACACACAGAAAAGAGAAAACTGGGAAGAAACAAAAAGTGTTAGTGAAATGTCAAAACTCTGCATCTTTGAACATTCAACGAAGACGAACGGAACTGAAACAAGGGGTGAACACAGTGGGCCCGGACAAATAGGGAGACGAAACAGACAGACATGAACAGAACGCAACAAAACAGCCGGCAACCCACCACACACACTTTCACAACGGTCGTCCTGGGGCTAAGACCTGCAAAGAGGACATATCTCCATCCCAAGCTGGAGATATGATCCCAATTTCAGACCAAAGACCCAGGCAGGGGTAGCTTCCACCGCCGGTGACACAAGTTTCACCTCCCCCTTACCCCCCCCCCTTCCCTCCCCGATAGACGTCACACGGAAAAAAGGTTACAGTTACTTAACAAAAACTTCGATGAAAACCGGCGTCTTCTCTCTTCGCAGCATTCAAAAGCTCCCTGTGGCAGAAAAAAAGAGCAAGTATACATTGTAAATTCAATATCCAAATTTTCTGACATCACGTCCTGTCATCAAACCTCCAATACATTTCCATTTTATCAACAAGTACTGTATGTCCAACTTGCCATCTCAAACTCCAAAGATATACCCCAAGGTCTACCTCCACGTTAAAATCCAGCAAGCCCATTCAAATGCAAGGAAGCGCATCAAAACAGAGACGTTTTGCAAGGAGAAACATTACTCATTTACCTGTGGGAGATGAATGCTGCACTTGGACGACCTTACTTCTGTGCCCTTCATCTTCAATCTGCACACACAGAAAAGAGAAAACTGGGAAGAAACAAAAAGTGTTAGTGAAATGTCAAAACTCTGCATCTTTGAACATTCAACGAAGACGAACGGAACTGAAACAAGGGGTGAACACAGTGGGCCCGGACAAATAGGGAGACGAAACAGACAGACATGAACAGAACGCAACAAAACAGCCGGCAACCCACCACACACACTTTCACAACGGTCGTCCTGGGGCTAAGACCTGCAAAGAGGACATATCTCCATCCCAAGCTGGAGATATGATCCCAATTTCAGACCAAAGACCCAGGCAGGGGTAGCTTCCACCGCCGGTGACACAAGTTTCACCTCCCCCTTACCCCCCCCCTTCCCTCCCCGATAGACGTCACACGGAAAAAAGGTTACAGTTACTTAACAAAAACTTCGATGAAAACCGGCGTCTTCTCTCTTCGCAGCATTCAAAAGCTCCCTGTGGCAGAAAAAAAGAGCAAGTATACATTGTAAATTCAATATCCAATTTTCTGACATCACGTCCTGTCATCAAACCTCCAATACATTTCCATTTTATCAACAAGTACTGTATGTCCAACTTGCCATCTCAAACTCCAAAGATATACCCCAAGGTCTACCTCCACGTTAAAATCCAGCAAGCCCATTCAAATGCAAGGAAGCGCATCAAAACAGAGACGTTTTGCAAGGAGAAACATTACTCATTTACCTGTGGGAGATGAATGCTGCACTTGGACGACCTTACTTCTGTGCCCTTCATCTTCAATCTGCACACACAGAAAAGAGAAAACTGGGAAGAAACAAAAAGTGTTAGTGAAATGTCAAAACTCTGCATCTTTGAACATTCAACGAAGACGAACGGAACTGAAACAAGGGGTGAACACAGTGGGCCCGGACAAATAGGGAGACGAAACAGACAGACATGAACAGAACGCAACAAAACAGCCGGCAACCCACCACACACACTTTCACAACGGTCGTCCTGGGGCTAAGACCTGCAAAGAGGACATATCTCCATCCCAAGCTGGAGATATGATCCCAATTTCAGACCAAAGACCCAGGCAGGGGTAGCTTCCACCGCCGGTGACACAAGTTTCACCTCCCCCTTACCCCCCCCCTTCCCTCCCCGATAGACGTCACACGGAAAAAAGGTTACAGTTACTTAACAAAAACTTCGATGAAAACCGGCGTCTTCTCTCTTCGCAGCATTCAAAAGCTCCCTGTGGCAGAAAAAAAGAGCAAGTATACATTGTAAATTCAATATCCAAATTTTCTGACATCACGTCCTGTCATCAAACCTCCAATACATTTCCATTTTATCAACAAGTACTGTATGTCCAACTTGCCATCTCAAACTCCAAAGATATACCCCAAGGTCTACCTCCACGTTAAAATCCAGCAAGCCCATTCAAATGCAAGGAAGCGCATCAAAACAGAGACGTTTTGCAAGGAGAAACATTACTCATTTACCTGTGGGAGATGAATGCTGCACTTGGACGACCTTACTTCTGTGCCCTTCATCTTCAATCTGCACACACAGAAAAGAGAAAACTGGGAAGAAACAAAAAGTGTTAGTGAAATGTCAAAACTCTGCATCTTTGAACATTCAACGAAGACGAACGGAACTGAAACAAGGGGTGAACACAGTGGGCCCGGACAAATAGGGAGACGAAACAGACAGACATGAACAGAACGCAACAAAACAGCCGGCAACCCACCACAACACTTTCACAACGGTCGTCCTGGGGCTAAGACCTGCAAAGAGGACATATCTCCATCCCAAGCTGGAGATATGATCCCAATTTCAGACCAAAGACCCAGGCAGGGGTAGCTTCCACCGCCGGTGACACAAGTTTCACTCCCTCCCCTTACCCCCCCCTTCCCTCCCCGATAGACGTCACACGGAAAAAAGGTTACAGTTACTTAACAAAAACTTCGATGAAAACCGGCGTCTTCTCTCTTCGCAGCATTCAAAAGCTCCCTGTGGCAGAAAAAAAGAGCAAGTATACATTGTAAATTCAATATCCAAATTTTCTGACATCACGTCCTGTCATCAAACCTCCAATACATTTCCATTTTATCAACAAGTACTGTATGTCCAACTTGCCATCTCAAACTCCAAAGATATACCCCAAGGTCTACCTCCACGTTAAAATCCAGCAAGCCCATTCAAATGCAAGGAGCGCACATCAAAACAGAGACGTTTTGCAAGGAGAAACATTACTCATTTACCTGTGGGAGATGAATGCTGCACTTGGACGACCTTACTTCTGTGCCCTTCATCTTCAATCTGCACACACAGAAAAGAGAAAACTGGGAAGAAACAAAAAAGTGTTAGTGAAATGTCAAAACTCTGCATCTTTGAACATTCAACGAAGACGAACGGAACTGAAACAAGGGTGTGACACAGTGGGCCCGGACAAATAGGGAGACGAAACAGACAGACATGAACAGAACGCAACAAAACAGCCGGCAACCCACCACACACACTTTCACAACGGTCGTCCTGGGGCTAAGACCTGCAAAGAGGACATATCTCCATCCCAGCTGGAGATATGATCCCAATTTCAGACCAAAGACCCAGGCAGGGGTAGCTTCCACCGCCGGTGACACAAGTTTCCATCACCTCCCCCTTACCCCCCCCCTTCCCTCCCCGATAGACGTCACAACGGAAAAAAAGGTACAGTTACTTAACAAAAACTTCGATGAAAACCGGCGTCTTCTCTCTTCTTCGCAGCATTCAAAAGCTCCCTGTGGCAGAAAAAAAGAGCAAGTATACATTGTAAATTTCAATATCCCAATTTCTGACATCACGTCCTTTCTCAAACCTCCAATAACATTTCCATTTTATCAACAAGTACTGTATGTCCAACTTGCCATCTCAAACTCCAAAGATATACCCCAAGGTCTAC
>NW_024037052.1:673765-810198 GCF_015706575.1 Patiria miniata
TTTGTGTTGCGTTCTGTTCATGTCTGTCTGTTTCGTCTCCCTATTTGTCCGGGCCCACTGTGTTCACCCCCTTGTTCAGTTCCGTTCGTCTTCGTTGAATTTTCAAAGATGCAGAGTTTTGACATTTCACTAACACTTTTTGTTTCTTCCAGTTTTCTCTTTTCTGTGTGTGCAGATTGAAGATGAAGGGCACAGAAGTAAGGTCGTCCAAGTGCAGCATTCATCTCCCACAGGTAAATGAGTAATGTTTCTCCTTGCAAAACGTCTCTGTTTTGATGCGCTTCCTTGCATTTGAATGGGCTTGCTGGATTTTAACGTGGAGGTAGACCTTGGGGTATATCTTTGGAGTTTGAGATGGCAAGTTGGACATACAGTACTTGTTGATAAAATGGAAATGTATTGGAGGTTTGATGACAGGACGTGATGTCAGAAAATTTGGATATTGAATTTACAATGTATACTTGCTCTTTTTTTCTGCCACAGGGAGCTTTTGAATGCTGCGAAGAGAGAAGACGCCGGTTTTCATCGAAGTTTTTGTAAGTAACTGTAACCTTTTTCCGTGTGACGTCTATCGGGGAGGGAAGGGGGGGGTAAGGGGAGGTGAAACTTGTGTCACCGGCGGTGGAAGCTACCCCTGCCTGGGTCTTTGGTCTGAAATTGGGATCATATCTCCAGCTTGGGATGGAGATATGTCCTCTTTGCAGGTCTTAGCCCCCAGGACGACCGTTGTGAAAGTGTGTGTGGTGGGTTGCCGGCTGTTTTGTTGCGTTCTGTTCATGTCTGTCTGTTTCGTCTCCCTATTTGTCCGGGCCCACTGTGTTCACCCCCCCTTGTTTCAGTTCCGTTCGTCTTCGTTGAATGTTCAAAGATGCAGAGTTTTGACATTTCACTAACACTTTTTGTTTCTTCCCAGTTTTCTCTTTTCTGTGTGTGCAGATTGAAGATGAAGGGCACAGAAGTAAGTCGTCCAAGTGCAGCATTCATCTCCTCCCAGGGTAAATGAGTAATGTTTCTCCTTGCAAAACGTCTCTGTTTTGATGCGCTTCCTTGCATTTGAATGGGCTTGCTGGATTTTAACGTGGAGGTAGACCTTGGGTATATCTTTGGAGTTTGAGATGGCAAGTTGGACATACAGTACTTGTTGATAAAATGGAAATGTATTGGAGGTTTGATGACAGGACGTGATGTCAGAAAATTGGGATATTGAATTTACAATGTATACTTGCTCTTTTTTTCTGCCACAGGGAGCTTTTGAATGCTGCGAAGAGAGAAGACGCCGGTTTTCATCGAAGTTTTTGTTAAGTAACTGTAACCTTTTTTCCGTGTGACGTCTATCGGGGAGGGAAGGGGGGGGAAGGGGGAGGTGAAACTTGTGTCACCGGCGGTGGAAGCTACCCCTGCCTGGGTCTTTGGTCTGAAATTGGGATCATATCTCCAGCTTGGGATGGAGATATGTCCTCTTTGCAGGTCTTAGCCCCAGGACGACCGTTGTGAAAGTGTGTGTGGTGGGTTGCCGGCTGTTTTGTTGCGTTCTGTTCATGTCTGTCTGTTTCGTCTCCCTATTTGTCCGGGCCCACTGTGTTCACCCCTTGTTTCAGTTCCGTTCGTCTTCGTTGAATGTTCAAAGATGCAGAGTTTTGACATTTCACTAACACTTTTTGTTTCTTCCCAGTTTTCTCTTTTCTGTGTGTGCAGATTGAAGATGAAGGGCACAGAAGTAAGGTCGTCCAAGTGCAGCATTCATCTCCCACAGGTAAATGAGTAATGTTTCTCCTTGCAAAACGTCTCTGTTTTGATGCGCTTCCTTGCATTTGAATGGGCTTGCTGGATTTTAACGTGGAGGTAGACCTTGGGGTATATCTTTGGAGTTTGAGATGGCAAGTTGGACATACAGTACTTGTTGATAAAATGGAAATGTATTGGAGGTTTGATGACAGGACGTGATGTCAGAAAATTGGATATTGAATTTACAATGTATACTTGCTCTTTTTTTCTGCCACAGGGAGCTTTTGAATGCTGCGAAGAGAGAAGACGCCGGTTTTCATCGAAGTTTTTGTTAAGTAACTGTAACCTTTTTTCCGTGTGACGTCTATCGGGGAGGGAAGGGGGGGGGGGTAAGGGGAGGTGAAACTTGTGTCACCGGCGGTGGAAGCTACCCCTGCCTGGGTCTTTGGTCTGAAATTGGGATCATATCTCCAGCTTGGGATGGAGATATGTCCTCTTTGCAGGTCTTAGCCCCAGGACGACCGTTGTGAAAGTGTGTGTGGTGGGTTGCCGGCCAGGGCGGATCCAGTGGGGCCAAGGGGGCCATGGCCCCCCCCAAAACGAAACTTTTTTTTTTTTTCTGTGACATGGAATAAAGGCAGCAATGAGTACACTCTTTTTTCCTAAAAAAAGTATGGGATATGGTTAAGTGGTCAGATTTTCTAGAGTCCACCACAGAGCATCTATATCCAGAATTTTCGGGGCCCTAACGGCCCCGAACCCCACGCCGTAATTTTTTGAGACTCACTTTTTTGGTGGGGGGGACCAAATTTTTTTTTGGTACCCCCCAAAAATTGTGTTCTGGATCCGCCCTTGTTGCCAGCTGTTTTGTTGCGTTCTGTTCATGTCTGTCTGTTTCGTCTCCCTATTTGTCCGGGCCCACTGTGTTCACCCCTTGTTTCAGTTCCGTTCGTCTTCGTTGAATTTCAAAGATGCAGAGTTTTGACATTTCACTAACACTTTTTGTTTCTTCCCAGTTTTCTCTTTTCTGTGTGTGCAGATTGAAGATGAAGGGCACAGAAGTAAGGTCGTCCAAGTGCAGCATTCATCTCCCACAGGTAAATGAGTAATGTTTCTCCTTGCAAAACGTCTCTGTTTTGATGCGCTTCCTTGCATTTGAATGGGCTTGCTGGATTTTAACGTGGAGGTAGACCTTGGGGTATATCTTTGGAGTTTGAGATGGCAAGTTGGACATACAGTACTTGTTGATAAAATGGAAATGTATTGGAGGTTTGATGACAGGACGTGATGTCAGAAAATTGGGATATTGAATTTACAATGTATACTTGCTCTTTTTTCTGCCACAGGGAGCTTTTGAATGCTGCGAAGAGAGAAGACGCCGGTTTTCATCGAAGTTTTTGTTAAGTAACTGTAACCTTTTTTCCGTGTGACGTCTATCGGGGAGGGAAGGGGTGGGGGGGGGGTAAGGGGGAGGTGCAACTTGTGTCACCGGCGGTGGAAGCTACCCCTGCCTGGGTCTTTGGTCTGAAATTGGGATCATATCTCCAGCTTGGGATGGAGATACTTTATACCATCTTGCTCACAGCCATTTTGAATTCACGTTCGTGTTTGTAGAACATAATGAAATTAGATGGATTGCATTTTGAAAGTGTACTCTAAATGCAACGTGCAAGTGCTACATACATGTACGCAAGCAAGTTAAGCGCATTATGACGGTTAAAAAACGTCACGGCAAAAATCAGCTGCAGCAGATATGCGCACACATTTTCGCAGAGCAAATGAAACACTCAATTTACTGTGCATTTCAGTTTGAGTGTATCGGCTTTGATAGCACACCTGTATGGAATACAGACGCAGATACAAATAGCCGTACAAAAGTTTGAGTTTTCCATAGGTTTGTGCACAAACATGGATGCGCCCATCAGCCATCACTTTGTACATCGAGTCAGCACTCTAGTAATTCAGTGTAGCTCTATGGCAGTAATGTAGTTTCTTCCTAATTGCTTCTTGAAATACGTGTTTTTGTGTTTGTGCATTGGTCATGTATTTTTGTAATACAGAGGATTTCATGTGGAAAATGTTGTTGCATTTTACCTGAATGCTATTAAAATGCATGTACATGTACATTTCCAGGTTTTGTTTATGCACTTGGAAACATGCCCAATTGCCTGAGAATTGCAATATGAAATTTTGGAACAAAAAGTAATCTTTTTAACAATAATTTTCTTTGCATTTCTGCCTGTACACAGACCCTGGAAATCAACGCCACAATTAATGCCCCTCCCCAGAAAGAACCGCACCGGCAGCAACCCCGTCAGTTCAGTCTTCAGCACACGACGCAACAAAGTCACCCAACCTACCTTAGACCTTCAGCACCGCAGGCAATATCGACACCTCGGACTCATGATGTGGTCAATTCCACGCTGGTGTAACAAGCCATTAAGCCTCAGGCATGTGCACTGGCTCTTCATGAGCCCAGTCTCTTAAACATCTCACCCATAGATTGTGTCAGCTGATGGTATTGTACAAATTGCAACATGATCAGAGAAATAGTAGTGGCAAGTTACACTGAGTGAGAGGAGGTAGTGTGAAATCACTGGTGCCAAGGTGGGCTGATGTGGACTACCATACCTCCTAACGTGGACAAGTAATACACTACTTACCCGAAATGAACCATGTTGTATTTGTTCTGTTACACCCATACATAATTCGTTAGTTCCATTGGAAGAAATTCATTGGAATTCCATGGAACATCCCTCCCATGAAATGCGTATATACTGTCATTCTTGAAGGTTGCAGTGTGGTACCACTAGCAACCCGACTTGCATGTGCAATTGTTGCATAGCTCAGGGTTTCAGAGCTAATTATGGGGTACTTCTGTCCTGGTAGCACTGACTGGTTTACGTGCCTCATGCGTGTGCCGTGTGTGCAGGGTAGCTGCTTTTGCTTCCCAGACAAACCTATGCAAGTATGAATAATGCTTTAAGCTTCACTTGTTGTTACTGTACTACCGCCTATTGTCCAAAAGACTAGTCCATGACCCAAAGTGCTAAAAGCACAGCAACTAAAGAACTACATCACTGCAACTGGAGGTCTGTGTTGATGTGGGTGCTCTTGCAGACCATTTCTTGATAGCGCAACACCAGTGTGAACATTTTGTCAAGGGGAAGATTGCAGAAGTGCAATAACAAGTGAATTTCAGTACACACAAATTGAATAAATATTGTCTTGCATTAGGAGTATATAATCAGCTGTCCGGTGTATCTGTAGGTGAGGTGTTTATACAAAGTAAATATTGACTGTTCTAACGTGTGGTACAGTAAAAAGAGTTTCACTTAGTGATCCGTGGAGTGCTATATTTTCCCTCCACTCTTCCTTGAGAATATACTTACAATATGGTATGGATCACCTTGCAATGGTATCGTTTGATTGTACCACTCATTGCAGTCAATATTAGCATACATTGTACTTAAAAGGCAGTGGTGTAGTCAAGTACATTTCCATGAGTACGAAATGTACTGGAGTATGAGTATGAGTACTGCAACACTGCTAGAAGGCATATGAAGTGTGACTCATGAGAATGTGGAGGTGCACATTGATCTATGCAAGACAAAGCTTTGCTTACTGCATTTATTCTAGCTTTATATGAACATCTTCCATATGCCCAGTGACATCTGAAACATTTTTGTCATTGACCTGACCAATCACATTGCTTTATGACTATAACAATGAACAAGTAAGGGCGTTGTTTTCTTCTCTTGCTTTTGCAAAGTTTAAGGAAAACAAGACAAGTCCCTGCATGCTTGATTGATGCGGCATGATTGTCAACATCTGACATGGTTTCTGCACATCCACGTACTCTGGTTCATATTTAACTTATGTAACTTCTTGGAAGCTTCCATCCTATTGTTCATTTGTGTCTCGGTAAACAGTCAAAATGTGGTATTAAGCGCATTCAGTTTTGCTGTTGAACCACTGTTATTAACACATTGAACCCAACTTTTTCAACAACTCAGAATATAGTATAGGTAGATTTTTCTTTAGGACATTAATATCCATGATATATATACGTATATATTTTTAAGAAGGGGCTAAAGTCCAGCACTTTTTGAGTGAGAAAGCTAGAATTGTTTTGCTTGTATCCTATTGTGTATAGCTATCCCGAGATAAGTTGTGTCTAGTTTCTGTGCTGTTATAGTTTGGTTTTCGTATATGGCACATGATGTAGGGTTTGATATTTACTTTGCTAGCTTGTGATTTGCAACTTTGCCACAAACATTTAAGATAAATATAAAGATCATAAAATGATCACTTTTTTGTTATTAATTTCATTAATCAGAAATACAGGTGGAATGTAGGTTAGCTATACACATCAATCATATTGACAAATATGTTGGTTTGTATAAAAAAAAAAGGCCTCCTGTTTAAACGATATACTTAAAGTCTTTATTAGTTTAATTGTGTTGGACAATATATTTCAAATGATGTTTATTATATAAAAAAGTGATCACATAGGGAAATGGTTTCAGTAAATTATGTTTAAAAGAAATCATTTCTGCTATGCAAAATGTAAAAAAAGGTTTAAATATTGTATGGTTTTACTTGTTTATGTATATTCATTTACTTTTACAAAATTGTGCAATTTATGAATTAATAACTGAGCTTTCAGACATTTGAGATGGAAAAAGTCAACATTGATACTAAAGGACCTAAGACAAGAAATGGGAAAATGGGGGGGGGGGGCGGAGCGTTTGTTGAATTCTTTATTTCAGTTATGCTGGTAGCTTTATTTATTTGACATGGTCCTACAGAAACTGCAATTGTTGCAATAAAGTAGTCCAAGTTATTCTTTTGCTAACTGCGAAAACTGTAAACTAATGAATGTACACATGTTTTTGTGAGAATAGATGTGGTTTATTGTAACAATGTATGGTTATATTTTGTACAAATTATCCTACTTCCCATGCATGGATGCTGTGATTATGTTCAGTAATTTAGTTGTTTTAAGTCTATTTTCTTCGGTCAAGATAGAGGTTCTGAGTACAAACAATGTGCTTTTTAAAAATGAACGAGTGATTGTTTGAATTATTGTCTGGTACAATTTATGTTGCACATTGTGACTTGCTTTTCACAGAGTGCATGTACATGTAATATATGAATTCTGTAACGTATGTACTACTAGTATGTTATGTCCAGTGGCCCTAAGAGTGAAATAACATTATGTGAGACTTGCACTTGTGCGTTTAATATCTCCATTATTTAAGTTGTCATTGAGACTCAACTAGAAAAGACTCGAGTTGAAATCGTAATCTTTTCAATGAGGGAATAAATGTGTGTGCTTGTTGGTCGATATTAAACACTGTTCAACACCGGCTTGGAGTCTGGATGATGATACTGACCGGAGCCAAAGGCAAGGGTCGTTATCAGCATCCAGACTCAACCGGTCTTAAACAAAGTGTAGAATACCGGCCAAGCACATATTTATTTCCATTCATAAATACCTCTTCGGTCAAAAAATCTAAACTTTTGGTCCAAAAGTCAAAGGAAGTTAAAACTTATAGATTTCTTACAATTTTGTTCAACAATTTTACTACACTTTTTTTTCTCGAAACGCCCATCTAGCTATTTCATGTTATGTCCCTTTACATGGGTCAACTGTCGTAGGTCAACCAGCCCTAGTGTCAACATATCTAAACTCAACTTTGATTGGCTGGCCCGTGGGGTCGCATACAATTTGCATGTTCGGATATATCAGACATTCGTAGTGAGGCTCTGTAAACATGATCGTTTGATCCTCGGACTACCCAGGAGGCTAGTTTTACCACTCAACTTGAAGCAGCTGATATTTGTATAATTAAGAGCTCAATGGTAGTTGCCCCAGTCTAGTCTTGGGAAGGTCTATGTACATTGTTTCAAGTTGAAGCTCATGAGATTGATCAGTTGACATTCATGACATTGAATTGTATAGATTAGGGATAGGCAATGTGGCAATATTTATGAGGTTGGTACCTAGACAGGCTTGTAGGGGCATCAAGGTCTGCATATGCAAACCGCCCCCCCCCCCCCCACACACACACACAAAGAAATAAAATCCACATTTTTGCTGAATATTTTTGTGAAGTAATTTGGCTCATCTATTACTTTCACCACTGCCTTTAAAAGATTACCTGCAACCATGATGCTTCAACTGAATAAAAATGACATAATAGTGCCATCCAGAGACTAATGTAATCAAGCCCCCCCCCCCTTCCTTGAGTTTGTCAAACTGCAAGTCTTACCCAATTATATGTTGGTCTGGTGTCTTTACCCCCCCCCCCCCCCTCGTGCATACATGCCTGGTATTGGCTCAACTGTGGCTTCTATTAGTGATTTCTTGATTGGTCAAAACATTCAACACGGTGGCACTGTGTGTAACAAACTAACAGACATGTATGTTGTACATATGTGCTTATCTTCAACCAAATTTGAATTCTTATACTGATAGGTTGATACATGAAACAGGCATGCAACTCAAAATTTACAAGAAAAGGAGGAAATTCCAAACCACACAAGCCTTTGTACAGTATTTTTCAAAAATTGTAATGGCATTCATGAGAAGAAAAGAAAGAAGGAAATCAGCAGATCCAAGGAAAAATTGCATGCCTGATGGCAACAACAGTGTTATTATCCCATAATGGGCCACACTGCACCACACAACGCAAGACGCTTGCTGCACGTACGTATGTGGTAGATGAAAGCTGAAACGTGACGACAGCGTGCACGTAACTGTGCATGAAGTGTGCTGGAAGATGAATTGTTAAACCCACTCACACTCATGGAACACACAAAATAAAGCGCTTGAATGCCAATCACAAATTTGTTCTGAAAGCTTGCATAGATCCTTTTAATATTCTACATTTAATTCCAAAATCCTTCACCATAAAAATAAAGTCCTTAAAATAGCCAACTTATTTTAAAAAGTATTTCACTGCAAAAATTCCAAAAGATATTAACAGTTGCATAAAATAATCTCTCTGTTCAATCCTTACTGCCAAGCATATCAATAGGGCTCACTCAATGACGGTCATCTCTTGATTGCTTATTTTACGCAATCAAGCACGCATTGCGCAGTGTTAAAAATGTTCCAAACACACGCGCTTCTTGCTTGAAATGTGTTTGAAATACGACACAGCCGATGTGCGTTATTCAGTTGATGCTCAAAATGTTGATGCATGTGGCTGGTCTGTAGGAAATGACGTCATTTGAATGAGACCTATTGATATTGGACACCAATATAAGATTGTATGGTAGAATACATGTGACTTCATTGCATACACTACTTTGTACATCTCTCCTACATTAGAACAACATGCAGGACATGACCCCAATACATGTACTTTTTGTGCATAGTTAATTGGAATAACAAGCTTGACACAAATGTTTGGAACAACAAATGGGTATTGAAGGACAACTTGCAAACTAGATGGTGAGAAGAGGGCACTATTTACCATTCTGAAATGAACAGGACTGTTCATGTAGTCATCGAGGACAAAACGTGGACATCTGCGTTTCTGCTGTCAGAATAGCAGATTGAGTATTTTTTGAATGGTTCATTTTGTTCTGCTTTCCCGCCTTTGTGCTACCATAAATGCAGAATTTACTGTTTAATAAAATCCACTGTAGTGCTTTTATGCTACCTGAAATGCAGATTTTGCTTTTCCTCCCTTGCTGGAGGGAGAAAAAGTGGACATCTGCTTTTCTCTTGTTCAAAAATCAGATCAAACCGTTTCTGACGTTTCCATTTCCTGCTTTTGTGCTACCCAAAATGTATATTTTTGTTTTTTGCTTTTCTCATTTCTTAGAACCAGAAAAGCAAAACGAACCTTTGGTAACTACCATTTGTATTCTGCTTTTGGTTAAAAGGAAAATGAAACGGTGCTTCTGAGAAAAATAAGCACCGTTTCATTTTTCTTTGAGTGTAGGTTAACAGGGTTTTTTAGGCGTTCCCCCTTAAAGAGCTTCCACATCACAAAGTTACAAAATGAAAAATGTATTGTCGGAAAATGGCCATACTTCTGTTATCTGCTCTTCTGACAGCAGAAAAGCGATGTCCACTTTGTGTCCTCCTTGGGCCTTACCATAGTGTACCCAAAGTATCGCATTTGAGAAGTCTTTGCTGTGCGCAGTAAACCCATATGTGAGCTGCACAAGCATTACTTCAATAACATCTGAACATACTGGCATGCAATTTCAGTAGTTATTGCCTCCATTTTAAACAGATTCAATTTCAAAACATTGACTATTTTGGCAGTATACATTGCCCCCACAATATAATGGAGCCTTTTCATGTCAAGGTTCCTGTGAGATAACAAATACAACAAACTCTCTCCAGTTTTAAGTAACCAAAGTAACTGTACATGTGGGCATTGTTATGTTAGTACTGTTACTATTCTACGCAGAACAACCGGCCATTCGTACTAAAGTGACAAAGTGACATCAGTTCTCACGTAGCACATGAACAAAAAGGAGCCTTTTTCTCTAAATGTTTGAAATCGTTCACAAGAACAGCGAATACAGCAGCTGAACTATCAGCATGCTAGCATCGGTGGATTTATAGGATCTCCTCCAACTGTTTCTAATCTTAAGTTGTCAGACAAGTCAATTATTAATAACATCAGACATACATGCACTGTTCTTGTGAATATCAGATTTTTGACCCAGGGTGGCAAAAAGGTTCACTTTTTCTATTCACTTGGCACAATAAAATGTTTATGCATAGGCCTTGGTGGGAAAGACAATAGCAACGAAGTCCTATGTCCAATTTGATTGAAAGTTTGATAAGGTTTCCCTGTATTCTCAAGATGTACAGTATCCACTCAGCTATAACTTCAACAGGTAAGTTGTTATGGATCTAACTTAAGATTTGGAGCAATTTTGTTTTTGCTTCAAAAAAAAAAACCCAAAAGGCACAAATATCACAAGATCCTATGCATCTTCAAACAGAGAATGAGGCTTCCCAAAGTTATAAGTCATTTGATCAAATGTGGAGACACAGTGAGGGGTGATTGTGTGTATTACTAGAGATTCCTGAGGTCTGTTTCCACGCCATAGATCAGAGCCTTGAGTTGAAGTAGCTCACTCTGCATCTTCTTTGATCTCTTAGCTGTCTGATGAATATTATGCAGCATGAACATATCACCATCTTCCCCAACACCCACTGTCACCTGTTCAGCATGGCAACAAAACAAGAAGGGTTTACATTACAAAGCACTGACAATGATCCAGGGCTAGGGATGTAGTTGATTCCATTCACAAGTCCACCACAAGTCCAGACACAAGTAATTCGTGAGTCCATCACAAGTCCAGGCACAAGATACACTGGATGCCTTTGTCAAAGCTCATTTGAATAGCTTGTGAGTTAAATTGGTGTTGGAGGACTTGTGGTGGACTTGCAGGGACTAGTGATGGACTCGACTACATCCCTGCAATGATGTCCTTGCAATCTTGATTTCAGTGACAACATCATTATGGACTAAGATGACATAACATCTCACTAACAGAATCTGCTTCTTGATTTAGTCAAGAGCACGTTTCATGGAATGCACCATTTTACTTTATATAATCGACATACAGATCGTTGTCATTTGATTGGTGGAACTCACATCATGTGGCATTCGTTATTGCTCCCATTCACGCCGGGGCTCAAAAAGTCCCATTCGCCTATGGGGAATGGGAAATACTATTGAACAGTTAGGATCATTCTTGTTCCATGACGCAGTTGTATGCAAATGCATGCTGGTGTGCGCGTTTAGCATTGCACGTAGCCAGCGTTGGGTTCAAACATTTTCGTGAAGGGGTGGTTTGGAAGAGAAAAATACATTTTCAACCAATTTTATATTGAAATAAAAGTTCAAATATCAAATGACAAGGATCTATGTGTCAGTTATATAAAACAAATATAAAAGTTCGACATGTTTTTGTACATGGTGGAAGTGTGGCCTTTATTTATGGAGGTAGTCCAGTAAAATGGCCACATATGGGGCTAAGCATGACCCAGCCTTTGGGGTACTTGTTCGCAGTGTCCGCACCACGATCTGCATGAACTGCACTATAGCTGACCAACATAGGAAAGTAGAAAACAGCAACGGACAAATGCAAACTAACAACATGACTGACATGAACAGACAATACTCCACCTTGTAGAGTTGCTTCTCAACATCCTTGAGTTGGTTTCTCAAGATTCGGGTATCATTCTTGAAACCTTCTATCTCCAGATTCCGTCGCTTCTCCATGGCCTCATACCGCTGGTTCATCAGGTGTAAACGCTTAGCAAGCTTTTCCGTCTTATCCTGTGGATAAATAACCACAAGAATGAATGGTACTAGAAACAGGTTTCGGCAATAGATCAGAAATGGCTTAAACTTTGCATGAGCAGTTGGTACTGTTTGAATATCAGAGTTTATTTTGTTCACTTTTCGATAGCAATCAGAACAATCCACTGAAGGGAATTTGAAGTCGGAATTCTATTTTTGATACATTTTGGTACCAACAAAATAGGATTACATAATAATCCTGTTTTAATCCTAAAAATGTGATAAATAGTGATATGACAGTATTCTACCAATACACACACACAAATATGTACTCATGCCATCAGTTTCTGTCATAAGTAAGTATAGGTCATGAAAAACTGACTGGACCTTTTTTTTTACGTTTTGCGTAATTTGTTTCGCTTCAGTGACTTCTAATATTTCAGCCTTCGAAAATGTCCTTCCGTTACCGAAAAAATACATATTTTTAATTTATTTTCAAAACTTGCAGTATGAATGCAATGAAAGTTATTGTGCAAAGCAAGTTTAGGTAGGCCTTCAATATGACATTATAACTGACACTGCTGTACGTATCGTTTTTTAATTACAATTAATTAAATCCCGTCCTTCCGTTACCAAATTGGTAACGGAAGGACGGTAACGGAAGGACAAATGTTATTTTTATCAAATGTAACGACATTTGTGCTCATGTTTGAAAAATGAAAATCACTGCAACTACATGCATGTATAATGCGCATTGAAAGGACATTCATGTGACCCACCTTCACAAAGCTGGTATGAGCAGGGCAAGGTGTTCATTACAAAGGATGGCACAGGCATATGTATAACATGTACATGTACAATGTACATGTATGACAATGTACCGGTACTCATACATGTATGGAGTTGTTGCAGAAAATCAAATCATTAAGTTGCTGCTATCACCATTCATGGACAATAGAGAAAGATACAATTTCTGTGAAGCCATTCCAGAAGCAAATTAAGTAAAAAATGAGATGGCAGAAAGTACCAGTGCTATTGGGCACTTTCATACAATTTACATGTGTAAGACATGTGAGGTGCAATTTTTGACAAATTAAGTTAACAACTTCAGGCTGGATGTTTATAAGATAATTATTGTTAATACTCTAAATCATTAAAATTTGATTTCAAACACTGAATTTAGAGTTCAATTAAAAGCAACACCTAAAACATTTTTTAAAGCACAATGATTCTGAAGCCATCAGTTCTACCTGTAGATGTTTTTAATGTACATGTAAGCTGGTCGCCCCTGCCCCCCCCCCCCCCCCCCCCTTTAGGTAAACCACTGAACCTACTGGTGTTATTATTAAAAGTTGTTGGTGAACATGTAACAAATATACTCAAGTGCTCAAATACTGTGTATTTAAAACTTTTAAGGATTAAGGTGATGGGTTTGAAGTCCATTTCTGTAGTTGTCTTGTGTTCGTGAATTATGTGTTTTTGGTTGTTTTCATTTTTCATTTGTTATCATTAATTAGCAGGCTTCTATCTTTATCTCAATAGTTTCTTGGGTATAATTATTTATGCCAGGTCTGCATATTGTTGATTTCACATTCAGTTACACATTTCAGCAATTTATTTCACTTGTATAATTAGTGTAAATTCACATTTTATTCATGCTATAATTGAGTAAACCTTTTGTCCTTCCGTTACCGTCCTTCCGCTACCAAATTATAATCCACTTAAGACATTGTAATTATATCACCGAAACACTTAAAGTCAAATGAAAGGTGGTATAGTATAGATAAAGCCGCAGGGATTCCATTTCCTACCTTTGAAATATAATTGCCCCATAAAATTCACAGAGTTTATGCAAAACGCGTGTAAGTTGGAAAACCCTCGTCCGTTTTACCGTCCTTCCGTTACCGACCTCATTAATATTCATAATTCATTAACGAGAGGTATGCATGCCCCCAAAAGTGTGGAAATTGAAGGTAGCATTATAGCAATACCATTGTGACATTTGCTTGCTGTAACTAATAACAGTGGCTGTGATAGGCACATTTGAAATTTTGTTTAATGAGCGAAAACGTCCTTCCGTTACCGTGGAATTGCCCAAAAGCAGTAAAAAATTCTGAGCTCTCCATAGGTTTGTGCACAAAAATGGACGCACCCAGCAGTGTACATTCTGTACAGTAAGTTAAGTCTCTAGTCATTTTAAGCTACAGTCCATCATTTGCAGCTATCCAAAAAGTAACTGATGTAATTATCGTTGAAAAACATACTTGGTTGGTTGACAGTACTAAATTCTCTCTGAAATTATTCTTTCTGACATGCTGTCGTTTTGAAGAAATCAACAAAAGAAGGTCTTCAGACGCATCGTTGGAAATTTCTGTTAGTAGTTCGCTTTTTTATTTGGCGAAGCACGCACAAGCGTTGACACGATGCAAACGTGCGCGCAGTTGCCTTAATTCATCGTATCAGTGCATGACACCGCGTAGCTGCAATCGGCTCAATGAGAATGTGTCTCAATTCAGGCCCAATTCAAAACATGATTCAGCAACATGATTCAGCAACTTTTATTTGAAATCGAGATCCGCAGGCCCGGTTCTGTGTTTTTTTTGTCCCGTTCTGTTCACAAACTCATCTATGTTTCAAGTCACAGACCATACAGGGATGAAACTGGCCTATGGGGAAAAAATCTGAAAATAGGCCGGCCAAAATTCTGTGTCCGAAATCTGGGCTGCGCCGCAAGTACACATACGTACTATATGTACAATAAACTTCGTGTTCAATTTCTGGACATCGCCTCCTTTTTTTCTTTTACATGTACATGTAGATCCAAATGAAATTTTACGATGTGAAAAATGTTCAGTGTTTCCATAAGATTAAAAAGCCCGAATTAGGGTTGGAGTTTCTGACTCGTAATTAAAGAAATTCACATCTTACTTGAGACACGGAGAAAGTCAAGGAAAAAGTCCAAGACAACAAGTCCACTAACGCATGGTAGGTGGAACTGGAAAAAGTTTGGCATTAGGCCTGCCGTCTTTTTCGTACAACAACTGCCGGTGAAATTTGTCTTCTATGCTCTCCTCGCCTTCCTCAAGATTTTGCATGGAAGAGATCGTCAGACTAAAACCACCACGTTGCAATCATTCAGTATCATTTGTACAACACTGAATAAAGTAGATCTGCCAAAGTCCAAAATGCTCCTTATGTGCGATTACCCCAATAGTTTGATTGCAGCTTTTGAGGGGGCCATTCAGTTGTGACTTTGTAACAAGATTCTTTTGTTTTGCTAACTTTTGAAAAAAAAATGATTTCTGAATGGAAAAGTTAGTTCTTTTTTTAAAGCAATTCAAACGAATTTGCTTGAAAATGATCATTATTGTATTGTATTTAACTTGAAATGATTTCTTTGTGCAGGAAGCTTCTCTATAATGCCCACCTCAATTTCCAAGTTCTGTGTTTGTCTCTCTTCCAGTGCATGATCTGAGATGACTAAGACGTCATCTTTGGAGACATCTAGTTGTTCCTTACATCGATCCAGCTCCTGTAGTAGACGGTCCTTCTCTGCCATCCAGACTCGCTCCTGAGATCGTCCTTCATACTTCAGCTCTAGATAGTCCTTAGTGCTGTCATACAACATCTGCTGTGTACGATGTAACCTATTAACAGAAGAATGTCCATGACAAGTGATGTATGATGGTTGAACAAGGTAGCTGAATAAAGGATACACATTCTACTTTTGTTTAAAGAACGGTAAGTGTCTTATTAGTCATTCATAAGATTTCATTTCATTTTGCGTCGGGGTGATGTAAATCAAATTAGGTTTTGCCCTTCACCGACATATAAACACTGTATACTCTCTGTGTTACCTCCCGAGTGAAAGTTGAAAAAAATCACTCCGGTCAAACCCATGACCCTCCTGCTTTCTAGTGCAGATGTCTTACCACTTGACCACCGAGCTAACGGGATCAGTTGGCTGGTTCGAATCTGATGTACATAGCAGCGGGTACTACATTAACTATTCATAAGATGGCAAGACATCTGCAATAGAAAGCAGGAGGTCGTGGGTTCGAGTCCCACCGGAGTGATTTTTTTCCAACTTTCACTCGGGAGGAAACACACTGAGAATACAGTGTTTATACATCGGTGATGGACAAAACCTAATTTGGTTTTATTAGTCAATTGACTCATGTAATTTCAGCAAGCACACACTGCATATGCCTCCATGTTATTTTGGCAAGATGTGTTGCCAACATACTAGTGTGGAAAGACTGTGGTTTCTAAAATAACTAAGATCAAAGTGCTTTACATTATTATTACCCCTGATCATTGGGCCAATGAAACATTGCAAATACAATCTCAGCTTCCTGTGGAATATGGATTTTTATTCACGAGAAAGTCATTTTAGTCATGTTCCCTGACAGTATTTTATAAACTATTGAATAGGATGGTGCCAGACTATTTTTGCATTCTAGCCTCACTTTCAATTTTTATTTTAAATGTGGCTTAAAAACATTAGGGTATGTTTAACAACAAATTTAAATTTTCATTAAAGCAGACTGGTATTAATTTGTAATTAATTTTATGTCACTGCTTTAATTTCTCTTTGCAAGTTCCAAATATGAAGATTTTACCTCGCTTTCAATTTAATATAGTCGACTCCTGAATAAAGCCCATACAGCTCGGTGTAGTCATTTCGACGCAAGGTAGCTAAAATCAATCACAATTGCGATCTCTGTTCTCACAGGTACCCATTTATTCCTGGGTGGGGCGAAGCAATGAGTGACAAAGTGTCTTGCCAAAGGGAACATGCACCATAACCCCAGGCTGGACTCGAACCCACAACCTGTAGAATTACCCACAGACAACGAGTTCAATGCTCCAGACCATGAGGCCAGGGCACTCCACATATTTAGAAATGTTTTGCCAATTCATGCAACAACACAAACACCAGGTAATATAATCTATTTGAAACCCCTGCCCGTTGTCCAAACTGCACACATGTGCATTTATCTTTATTGGTACCTTCAAGGATGTAACTG
Source organism: Patiria miniata (assembly GCF_015706575.1). NCBI lineage: Eukaryota > Metazoa > Echinodermata > Asteroidea > Valvatida > Asterinidae > Patiria > Patiria miniata. The sequence continues at coordinate 690,813 of NW_024037052.1, forward strand.
GGGTCCAAGTTGCTGGAGGGCCCTAAAGGGACCTCAGTTTCTAGTAGGAGGCAGTCTTTGAGCAGAGGGGTCCATGCCCCTCATCCTCCTCCCCTATCATTAGCTATGCCACTGGGCACCTTTGTCAAGTTCATTTAAGATTATAAGGAATCAATGAAGGGAGTTCCTACTTTTCATTGAGGGAGTGAATCTTGGAGCGATCTCTCTCAATCACAGTCTGCATCTCTTCCATCCTGACCCTACGATCCTCCAGCAAGGCTTCCGTCTGCTCTCTAGATAGCTCAGCTTGTTCCTTCATCTGAGATTGTAGAGCTTCAATCTGTAGCAACAGACTCTCTGGCTCTGCCTGCTGCTGGTCTGAATCAGGATGGACAGCTTTGGGCTGGGCGCTGTTGGACTGAAATGAGGATTGGAAAATATTGATGGATGGTAACAGGATCAACCTGCTGGTACAGACTCGGACAAAAGAAACCACCATTTTGGAGATGATCTGATCAATTATCGTGATTGAAGCAACTTTACTGGGATAACGTATGTAACTAAACTCACTTCTCAGGGGAGTAACTACAGGTAATTTCATCAGCTGATCAAGGAATTATCAACACACCTACCAAAAGCTGCAACAGATATATATATTTACTATTAATACTATGAAAGTAAGTAAAGTCTGTCATTAGCCAATACATCTCCGGTTTCAAAGGCATGAAACGACCGAGGATATTTTTTTATCCCCCCTGGATAGGATGCCAGTCCATTGCAGGTTACTTCCCAGCTAATATCGGTACCTATTTATACTCCTGGGTGGAGAGAGGCAAGTGGGGGTGAAGTGGCTTGCCCAAGGACACACATATAACCGGCAACTAGATTCGGACCCCTGACCCTCTGATCATGAGTCACAAACCTTAACCATATTAATGCTTAAAAAAAATTAAAATCCCATAGACCTTATAAATAGTTAATGCGATGCCCGCTGCCATGTACCAATACATCAGATTCGAGCCAGCCAACCGATCCCATTAGCTCAGTGGTCAAGTGGTAAAACATCTGCACTAGAAAGCAGGAGGTTGTGGGTTCGAGTCCCAACCGAGTGATTTTTTCCAACTTTTACTCAGGAGGTAACACACTGAGTATTCAGTGTTTATACATCAATGAAGGGCAAAACCTGATTTGACATACATTGTATTAATACTATGATCCACTAGTTTATCTGACCAACAAATACTAAAAATGGGCCTGATATGGTTGGTATGAGATCTGAGGAGTGTTGGCTTTGCAATGTTTTATCAACCACCCTTTGCCTCAACCATACCGGTATGTAATCTCTACCTACCTTTTGTGTTAGCAGTAACTCTGTGTTGTGCATTCCTCCGTGTTCTGTTGTTCTGTGGTCTGCTTGGCACTTCGGCTTTTAAACCCAATATTTCACCCTCTGGAAAAAAAAAACCAGACATTGCTGGTCGGCCGACCAGCGTTGGAAAAATACCATTTTTTTTAAAAAATGTCAGCACACCAGGAGCCACGATTTTACAGGATGCTTTAGGCTGTCATTCCCTAAAGTTGAAAAAAATCACTCCGGTCGAACCCATGACCTCCTGCTTTCTAGTGCAGATGTCTTACCACTTGACCACCGAGCTAACGGGATCAGTTGGCTGGTTCGAATCTGATGTACATAGCAGCGGGTACTACATTAACTATTCATAAGATGGTAAGACATCTGCAATAGAAAGCAGGAGGTCGTGGGTTCGAGTCCCACCGGAGTGATTTTTTTCCAACTTTCACTCGGGAGGAAACACACTGAGAATACAGTGTTTATACATCGGTGATGGACAAAACCTAATTTGGTTTTATTAGTCAATTGACTCATGTAATTTCAGCAAGCACACACTGCATATGCCTCCATGTTATTTTGGCAAGATGTGTTGCCAATATACTAGTGTGGAAAGACTGTGGTTTCTAAAATAACTAAGATCAAAGTGCTTTACATTATTATTACCCCTGATCATTGGGCCAATGAAACATTGCAAATACAATCTCAGCTTCCTGTGGAATATGGATTTTTATTCACGAGGAAGTCATTTTAGTCATGTTCCCTGACAGTATTTTATAAACTATTGAATAGGATGGTGCCAGACTATTTTTGCATTCTAGCCTCACTTTCAATTTTTATTTTAAATGTGGCTTAAAAACATTAGGGTATGTTTAACAACAAATTTAAATTTTCATTAAAGCAGACTGGTATTAATTTGTAATTAATTTTATGTCACTGCTTTAATTTCTCTTTGCAAGTTCCAAATATGAAGATTTTACCTCGCTTTCAATTTAATATAGTCGACTCCTGAATAAAGCCCATACAGCTCGGTGTAGTCATTTCGACGCAAGGTAGCTAAAATCAATCACAATTGCGATCTCTGTTCTCACAGGTACCCATTTACTCCTGGGTGGGGCGAAGCAATGAGTGACAAAGTGTCTTGCCAAAGGGAACATGCACCATAACCCCAGGCTGGACTCGAACCCACAACCTGTAGAATTACCCACAGACAACGAGTTCAATGCTCCAGACCATGAGGCCAGGGCACTCCACATATTTAGAAATGTTTTGCCAATTCATGCAACAACACAAACACCAGGTAATATAATCTATTTGAAACCCCTGCCCGTTGTCCAAACTGCACACATGTGCATTTATCTTTATTGGTACCTTCAAGGATGTAACTGGGGTCCAAGTTGCTGGAGGGCCCTAAAGGGACCTCAGTTTCTAGTAGGAGGCAGTCTTTGAGCAGAGGGGTCCATGCCCCTCATCCTCCTCCCCTATCATTAGCTATGCCACTGGGCACCTTTGTCAAGTTCATTTAAGATTATAAGGAATCAATGAAGGGAGTTCCTACTTTTCATTGAGGGAGTGAATCTTGGAGCGATCTCTCTCAATCACAGTCTGCATCTCTTCCATCCTGACCCTACGATCCTCCAGCAAGGCTTCCGTCCGCTCTCTAGATAGCTCAGCTTGTTCCTTCATCTGAGATTGTAGAGCTTCAATCTGTAGCAACAGACTCTCTGGCTCTGCCTGCTGCTGGTCTGAATCAGGATAGACAGCTTTGGGCTGGGCGCTGTTGGACTGAAATGAGGATTGGAAAATATTGATGGATGGTAACAGGATCAACCTGCTGGTACAGACTCGGACAAAAGAAACCACCATTTTGGAGATGATCTGATCAATTATCGTGATTGAAGCAACTTTACTGGGATAACGTATGTAACTAATCTTGGAAAGTTCATGGTATGATGAGGCGGCTTTTTTGCCAAACTCACTTCTCAGGGGAGTAACTACAGGTAATTTCATCAGCTGATCAAGGAATTATCAACACACCTACCAAAAGCTGCAACAGATATATATATTTACTATTAATACTATGAAAGTAAGTAAAGTCTGTCATTAGCCAATACATCTCCGGTTTCAAAGGCATGAAACGACCGAGGATATTTTTTTATCCCCCCTGGATAGGATGCCAGTCCATTGCAGGTTACTTCCCAGCTAATATCGGTACCTATTTATACTCCTGGGTGGAGAGAGGCAAGTGGGGGTGAAGTGGCTTGCCCAAGGACACACATATAACCGGCAACTAGATTCGGACCCCTGACCCTCTGATCATGAGTCACAAACCTTAACCATATTAATGCTTAAAAAAAATTAAAATCCCATAGACCTTATAAATAGTTAATGCGATGCCCGCTGCCATGTACCAATACATCAGATTCGAGCCAGCCAACCGATCCCATTAGCTCAGTGGTCAAGTGGTAAAACATCTGCACTAGAAAGCAGGAGGTTGTGGGTTCGAGTCCCAACAGAGTGATTTTTTCCAACTTTTACTCAGGAGGTAACACACTGAGTATTCAGTGTTTATACATCAATGAAGGGCAAAACCTGATTTGACATACATTGTATTAATACTATGATCCACTAGTTTATCTGACCCACAAATACTAAAAATGGGCCTGATATGGTTGGTATGAGATCTGAGGAGTATTGGCTTTGCAATGTTTTATCAACCACCCTTTGCCTCAACCATACCGGTATGTAATCTCTACCTACCTTTTGTGTTAGCAGTAACTCTGTGTTGTGCATTCCTCCGTGTTCTGTTGTTCTGTGGTCTGCTTGGCACTCTGGCTTTTAAACCCCAATATTTCACCCTCTGGAAAAAAAAAACCAGACAGGCAAGTAAGAAGAAAACATGAGACGTCTTGGAAATTACAGGTTACACCTTCATATACCTTTGAAATCTGATGGACAGTGTGTGCAGATATATAATTGTTTGCCAGAATAAAATGCAATGTTCAAAGTTGGGTCAAAAGTCTTCTAATGCCCGACTGTAATTCATTGTAATAAACCAGTTCTGTATTTCAATGACCTGAGGTCATTTGGGATAACATTGCTGACACGATGTTAGGCGATGTTACGCGCACGACCACTCTGGTGGTAATTTACACACAAGCGTCGCGCACCCGCATTCATGCGCCTTTGATCGTTCTACTATCCCGAATGACCGGTGACCCATATCGTTGTGCACATAAGCAGTTGAAATACCGAACTGGCTTATCCATGGCATTCCTTGAGTTGTTTGCTTGTTTGGAAAAGGATGAGACATTTAGGACAACTTGAAGAACTGTTGACACTTAAAATACCCAATACAAGGGAACTTGACTAGGTTTACTCTTAATAATGTTTAAATGGGGGCAGTTCCGCAGTGTCAGACGTACATTTTGGGCAATTCAACAGTGTATGTAATTGTAGTTATAATCACGGGGTAGATTTTAATTCTGATAAAACATATCAGTTAGTCACTAGTTACTTTGATGAGTCAAAGAAGAAATTATTCATCCAACTTTGTTGCTGTAGTAGAAATTGGCTCAAAACACCGGACGTACTCAGACAAATCAATTTTTTGTATTGTCATCAATTGATTTTCCATTGACAAGTAACAGCCAAACTGTTGAACTTGTTAGGGAATGTACAACATTTGCTTTTGCTGCAATGTTCAAAATAAGTGCATCTGGGGGATTAGTGTGCTATAAAAAATATTGTTAAAGGGCATGTACAACATTTGCTTTTGCTGCAATAATCAGAAATAAATGGATTTGGAGGATTAGTATGTTTTAGCAAATATTGTTAAAATGACTTGTTTCACGTTTTGGGCTTGTAGATGTTGGAAAAACCAAGAAAACCATTCATGTTCTTGTAGTCTGGTTCACAGACCCCATTTAAGATGAAACGGAGAATTTATAGACTTTGGGGGATTGTAAGATCAGAGAGGCAGTCTAGTAGGCTTGTACCCCTTCAAAGGTGTGTAATCAATTGCACAGAAAACACAGAATAACTAATTATGAAAAATTAGGAGTAGTTTAAAAAAAAAAAACAGTTTTCTCCATTGCTGGTCGGCCGACCAGCGTTGGAAAAATACCATTTTTTTTTAAAAAATGTCAGCACACCAGGAGCCACGATTTTACAGGATGCTTTAGGCTGTCATTCCCTAACAATCCACTAAGGTATTTAGTGATACTTTGTTCATATCGTTTTGTAATATTTGCCAATGTTGTATCTTCCCTTTAAACTGACCTATTTCACGTTTTGGGTTCGGAAATGCCAGAAAATCTAAGAAATCCAACCATGTTCTTGTGGTCTGGTGACATGAGACGTAAGATGAGACGTAGCACTTTGTACACTTTGAGGAAGTTAGGTCAGAGAATCAGTCTAGCAGGCTTGTACCCCTACACAGATGCGTAATTGATTGCAAAGAAAATGCGGAATGACTAAATATGAAAAGTTAGGAGCAGTTTTTGAAAAAAGCCAGTTTTCTCCAACGATGTTCGGCCGACCAGTGTATGAATAATACAAGGTTTCTTGAAAATGTCAGCACACCAGGAGCCACGATTTTACAGGATGCTTTAGACTGTCATTCACTGACAGTCCAGTAATATATTTCGTCATAATTTGATCATTTCGTTTTTTGATGTTTGCAATGATGTTGTATCTTCCCTTTTAAATAAACTACATGTCAATAAAATACAGATAATATGCTTCAAATTGATATGTATATTTCTTTTGTGGCATTTTGGCCATTAAGAATTGTTGGCATTCAGGTTTATAATTCTGTAGAATTGCCCATGGATGGGCGAGGGAATTGATTAACAAATTTTGGCCAAGGACATTGACAAATATGAGTCTGCAGCCCCGTTGGTAGAGTTGCCAGTGCGGTGTTACACACTGACCTGCATGTGGATGTCTCTTTTGTGGGTGTTTCTGTGTGACAATTGCCCGCGTTGATGGTTCTTTGTGGAAGTATGTCACTTCAGGACCTGATGGGCTTGATAATGATAACAGATGCTGGATTCTGTCAAGTACAAATCAAATCATTGGAAAAGTTCAAGTTAGTACACCTTTGGTAAATCCAAACTAACAGGGTTTGTTTACTTCCATATCACATTATACGTGTAACTGATTGTACATGTGGGGTATTAAAGCAGCACCAACATTCATACATGTTCATGAATGCATCATCTCTAAACATACTTTTGCACTAGTGTGGAACAAATTGCAATTGCTTAGTCTAGACAAGGGTTGTGCAAAATATACCGAATATCCAAATATTTGATCATCCACCGAATATCCGAATAGCATTTTATCAAATTGAATTGTTTTTTTAATGTGAGCAATGACAAAAAAACGTCCATGATGTGATTTTATGAGTTTAAGTTGAGAGATTTGATTTGTTTAGTCAAACGCCACACTTTACGCAGATGGTTTGAGAGTTTTCATGAGGAATGTAAGCCCTAATGTGGATCTTCAATATCTGCCAAATGCCAGGTTGTCAGCTAGCTCAAAATCTATATCGATACATTCCAAATTATTTCAATGTCATTGGATGATTTTTTTGTTCAAATTCAAGTTCCAATATTCAAAGACTAAATTATTGGAAAAATGCACAACATTAATAGAGACCTGTTTTGTGAAGCACACCTAGAGAGAACTTGAAGCTCTACCCAGCCCTGCAAACAATGACCTGTACTCTGCCCGCAAGGTTGTCAGTCCGTCATTGCCAATCAAAGAATCCTCCCCAACAGTCACCATCCATCTGCACAACATACAGATTACAGGTACAATGTATATATACATGTACATGGATTCAATTCAGCCTCAGGACAGGCAGTAGCACTGCTATTGTGACAAGGTTTTTGCAGTCGCTTTGCCAACCAACCTCTTTGTCGACAACCACTTCAACGATTTGCTACTTCACCGAATAACCACTTCGCCTACTTGCCACTCCGTCGAATTACCACTTCGCTGCACGCAAACGCACGTACTAACAAGTTTGTTATGGTGTAAATCAAGGATTTTCTAATGTTTCTCTTCCCTTTCCTTTGTTTATACTCTGAACATTTTTGCATCTGCTCTCATTGGTTTAGTACACGTTTTCTAATCGAACTCGTCTTCCATTTACAATTCATTGATGACGTTGCATGTGTGTGTCCTTGATTTACACCATAAAGAAATGCCTACAGACACGTACATGTATGTATGGAGCCATAAAAATGAGTTACATGAAAAACTTGGGGTTGTTTTACCCCTTCCTATCCAAACCCATATGAGATTCAACTTTTTTCATTCTATAGTCAACTTGAAACAGTACTGAAGGGGATGAAGATTTAAAAAGAAAAAAAAAAAAAGTTTCTGAGAATTAACTGTGTGCGACCAAAAACATGGTCACCGTGTACGGACAGTCAATGATTAATATATTTTATAAATTCCACTTCTTCACTTTCAAAGTGAATTGAGAGGACAATGTCACATAAACCTAGTAAAAGAAGACACAACAAGTATGAAAACCACTTAATATTAAGTACCAGTCAGCTGTTATAATTACCATGAGTTTGTGCATGCGAGCATAATGTGTTAGCAAATACTTTCGGCGAAGTGGTAATTGGGCAAAGCAGTAATTTGGCTAAGTGGTAATTTGGCTGGTTTCGATCCAACTCGGACCCAAACCAAGTCGGACCCAAGCCAACTCGGACCCAGGCCAACTCGGACCCACTACCAACTCGGACCCACGCCAACTCAATCGGACCCACTACCAACTCGGATCCACAACCAACTCGGACCCACTACCAACTCGGACCCATGCATGACCAACTCGGACTCATCTTTTACAATCATTTGACAGCGTTTACAATTATTTGACAATTTCATAAAGTTTGTCCACTTATCATCTGTTAATACAGTGATGTTTTTAAGTATAAACAGTCACCATCCATCTGCACAACATACAGATTACAGGTACATGTACATGGATTCAATTCAGCCTCAGGACAGGCAGTAGCACTGCTATTGTGACAAGGTTTTTGCAGTCGCTTTGCCAACCAACCTCTTTGTCGACAACCACTTCAACGATTTGCTACTTCACCGAATAACCACTTCGCCTACTTGCCACTCCGTCGAATTACCACTTCGCTGAATGACCACTTCGCCGAATTGCACGCAAACGCACGTACTAACAAGTTTGTTATGGTGTAAATCAAGGATTTTCTAATGTTTCTCTTCCCTTTCCTTTGTTTATACTCTGAACATTTTTGCATCTGCTCTCATTGGTTTAGTACACGTTTTCTAATCAAACTCGTCTTCCATTTACAATTCACTGATGATGTTGCATGTGTGTGTCCTTGATTTACACCATAAAGAAATGCCTACAGACACGTACATGTATGTATGGAGCCATAAAAACGAGCTACATGAAAAACTTGGGGTTGTTTTACCCCTTCCTATCCAAACCCATATGAGATTCAACTTTTTTCATTCTATAGTCAACTTGAAACAGTACTGAAGGGGATGAAGATTTAAAAAGAAAAAAAAAAAGTTTCAGAATTAACTGTGTGCGACCAAAAACATGGTCACCGTGTACGGACAGTCAATGATTAATATATTTTATAAATTCCACTTCTGCACTTTCAAAGTGAATTGAGAGGACAATGTCACATAAACCTAGTAATAGAAGACACAACAAGTATGAAAACCACTTAATATTAAGTACCAGTCAGCTGTTATAATTACCATGAGTTTGTGCATGCGAGCATAATGTGTTAGCAAATACTTTCGGCGAAGTGGTAATTGGGCAAAGCAGTAATTTGGCTAAGTGGTAATTTGGCTGGTTTCGATCCAACTCGGACCCAAACCAAGTCGGACCCAAGCCAACTCGGACCCAGGCCAACTCGGACCCACTACCAACTCGGACCCACGCCAACTCAATCGGACCCACTACCAACTCGGATCCACAACCAACTCGGACCCACTACCAACTCAGACCCATGCATGACCAACTCGGACTTTTACAATTATTTGACAATTTCATAAAGTTTGTCCACTTATCATCTGTTAATACAGTGATGCTTTTAAGTATAAATTTTCATTGTAGTTGTCAGGTAAAATATCTGTATTGCAGCAGTTTGTCGTCGTAAAGCGCATTGAAATGCTTTTTTGAAATGCGCTTTAAAAGTGTAATTAATTATTTATTTTTATTATTTGTTTCCATTGAAACATATTGCGCTTTAACCAAAAGTAAAATTTAAAATTAAAGTTTAACCAATTATTCATTTTCATATTTGACATCGTTCACGCCATCTTGCTCAATTTAACAGCAATTCATTTCATTTTTAATTCAAACCACATAAATTCAAAACAGATCTTCATAGAAAAATAAAATTGGAAAGTATGACATTGAAACATAAACACTTTCAAACATGACACGATTAATTCAATAAATATAAGTAAACATTATAAGTCATTCAATAAAATAAATAAAGTATAAAACAAAGTCTATTCTAATTTCTACATGTACATTTGTATATGTATTTAACAAAAAAACCCACATAAACACCATTGCATACACTGCAAGAAAAACGAAGGTTCCATATTGAACAAAAAAGGTTAATCAAAAAAGTAAGTTACACAGATTCGTTAAAAAACCCACAAAACTCAAAGCCAGCATGTGAACTAAAAAAAAGATCAACTTATTAAATACCCTACAATTATGAAATGTCAATCATCAAAAAGGAGTATTGGAGCTCTGGGAAGATTATCCTTCAAGGCCTTACAGGTACATTAGCTGTCTGTATGTTCGACTATGATGTTCCATGGGGGAAAAAAGTTAATCAAAAAAGTATAAAAAGTTAAACAGATTCGTAAAAAAAAAAAAAAATTAAACAAACTAACAATTACATGAAATGAAAGGTCTACATGTATTTCAAATTAATAACTTCCTCACTGAACAACATTTTTGTGACATATTGAAATCCTTCATTGAGTGTGATTTAATTTGGTTTATATTATTTGCAGGGTTGTAGTTGAGACCGCATAGTCCGAGACCGAGACCGAGACCAGCCCCTTCAAGGCGGAGACCAATATGGTCCGAGACCGAGACCGAGACCAAGACCGCTGATAATAAATAACAATAGTCGAAATAAAAAAACAAGACACGTTATTATAGTTGAAACTTGTAACCTTTCTATTCACAAAGATTACAGACCAAAATTTTGACCAGTGGCAGTGTTGACAAATTGATACATGACACGTTACTTGAGCAAAAAGTAGTTATACTTAAGAAATATAATGGGCTGCACCCAATCTTGACAAAAGTAAAAGTTAAAGGTAGATGTTTCATCTGTTATAGGAACTCGGATCCTAAACTCCACAGTCACCCCTTGGTTTCAGCTATGACTTCTAACGGATATTTAAAGATGCAATTTTAATTTTACATTGTGCCTCTTTTTTTCCTTAAATAAATATAGGACTTAACTTCTAACAAGACTTGTGTACATGTACTTGATTTTAAAAAATGGGAGCTAGAAAATGTTGAATCAATTTTTAAATTTCTGTCATAGAATGTGGACTTGTACATGTAGACCCACAAGTTGTGAGGTGGTAGCCAGTATGTGCCAGATATGGATTTTTAATTTTTTTCTGAACGGGATTTTAATTTTTGAGGAATAATGGGGTACTTCAAACTGAGCAGCCAGAAAATGGGGTCTCATCATACACTCTCATGGCAACAGTGAGTGGTAACTGGTAAGAGTGTGTGAGTTCAATGCTGGAAAATCAGGTTGAAATATTTACTTTTTCTTCAAAATACTGTCCCAAATTAAAGAGATCATTGTGTGGGGTCGAAAATATATAACTAATTTGAAGCACCTCATTTATTATCAGAATACAAAATGCAAGTGATTACGCCCACAGGGGTGGGCTAAACTACACAATCCCCAAAAATGGTTGACCCTTATTGTATAAATTGTTAGAAGTTTATACTTTGCTTTATGTGCCCGACTCAACAGATAAATGCCGAACTTGTTCCAAATCGTTCAGTGACTGGAACTGCTGCAGCTTTACATGTACTTTGGAGACTTTCCAACGTGCTGTCAAGTCCAAACCGACCGCGATATATAACAAGCTTGATCTACGGGCTAGCAAATGTTTTAACTATTAATTGTACTGAACGAAGTAAACAAAAAGTAATCGATCAAGCTGTAAAAGCTACATATTGCCGGTCTCAACCCGAGACGAGCCAAAATATCGAGACCAAAGGGGACCTAGCCCCATAAATGTGGCCTATTTACTGGACTGCCTCCGTAAACATAGGCCACACATCCACATGTACAAAAATCTTGATTTTCACATTTAGGCTTAGTTTGTAGGTTTTTTTTGCTTTAGAAGCATACTCACCCTCTTTACAGGCTAATCAGAAAGTGCTGCCTTTTTCAGATGTCTAATTTTTGTGAAATTTCATTTTGAAATTTTGATACACAAACGTGTAAAAATGAATCTGGAAATTTCACGAAAAATATACATCTGAAAAAGGCAGCACTTTCTGATTAGCCTATAAAGAAGGTGAGTATACTTCTAAAGCAAAAAAACCCTACAAACTAAGCCTAAATGTGAAAATCAAAATTTGGCTCCGTCGACACGATTTTTGTACATGTGGATGTGTGGCCTATGTTTACGGAGGCAGTCCAGTAAATAGGCCACATTTATGGGGCTAAAGGGGACCAAGACCGAGACCAAGACCGAGACCACAGCTTCCGAGACCGAGACCAAGACCAGCAAAAAGTGGTCTCGAGACCGGTCTCGAGACCTACAACACTGATTATTTGGCACACACCCACAAAAAGCAGATGAAAAAGGAAAACATTGCACATATCCATTTCTTCATGTGAATGAGTAATAAGAGTGCAAAATCAATGTAGTATAATCAAACAACAAAACTAAAAGCCCCATTCTGACCAATATAATTACCGAATATCTTCACTATATAAGCACTATTAAGATGACCTACATGTATAAATATAATCTCTGAAACTAATGATTAAGTCATTGTTGGGTCTGAGTTGGTCGTGCTTGGGTCCGAGTTGGTAGTGGGTCCGAGTTGGTCTTGGGTCCGAGTTGGTAGTGGGTCCGAGTTGGTAGTGGGTCCGAGTTGGCGTGGGTCCAACTTGGCATGGGTCCGACTTGGTTTGGGTCCGAGTTGACCTGATGCCATTTGGCTAAGTGGTTATTCGGCGAAGTGGTAATTCAGCAAAGTGACCAACACCCGTGACAAGCTCAACACACTAATCCAGATCAGCTAATCACTATGATCCATGCAGTGCAGAACATTAGCTGAGAGCCTTAGTCAAGACTTAAAACATCTTCATCAGACAATCCCACGCACCTTTTTCTATCTTCCAGTTCTTGTATCTTCAGGCGGTCATTTTCAGCAAAGAGCCTTAAGACATGATCTCTCTCCTGGAAGAGATAAACCTGCATGTCACTCAGGGCCTTCTGGAGCTCAGCGATTTCTTCCTCACGTTGGCGTAACTCCCATTCAAGCTTATGCTAAACAACAAAGAAAGGGACAAGTATTGTTGTGCTACATGTGACTATGATTTGCAAGTTTATGAGTTGTTCCATTGGAGTAGTGGTAATTTGTACATGTACACACACTGACATAATAATAACCAGAGAAATTTGAAAAAAAAAACAGTATTGTGATTGAAAACATTGGACTATTATTCAAAGTGTTTATTTGAAATCTTATATTTCCCTTTACTTCCTTAATCCAATAACACTTTTACAAAAAGTAACAAATGATGTCACTGTAAAACCTGGTCTTGAAATTGGTTTAAAAAAACCCATTTTCTAACATCTAAGGGGAAAAGATACTATAAAGACCAGGGACAACATTACCCATGCAACTACATGTACGGGGTCTTGACTGATTGATAGATTGCTGTCGTCTTGGATATGTGTCAGAGCAAAACGGGGAATTTTTGTGGGTCATTTTTGGCAGAGTTGGGACAAACTTGACCTATTTAGTTTGTGTACATGTAGGTTACTCAGTATGTAAAGAATGTAAAGAAGCGGAGGCTGATTCCAGAAGTAATGTCATAGATAGAGGGCAGGCTTTTGATTTTTTAAGGGAAATTTGGGGGTAAAATGATGATGACAGAACGGCGACAACAAGCTTCCCAAAAATAAAGATGGCAATCACCACGCAATGTACCGTGCGATCATGTACCATGAGTCTGAGCATGCATGGCGCGCTGAATCGCAAGGCCCAAACAGCACAGTAAATTTTAGTCCAAAATTTGGGACTCTCAATACTGTGTATGAGAGAGTCCCAAAACTTAAGGTATCCATATCGTGCAAAAGTTTGTGCTGCATAATAAAACCAGTGTGAATCAAATTTGCAAGCTTCTTACTCACTACAGTTTCTTCAATAATCCCCCAAACTTCTGCCTCGCAAAGTTGCTGTTGTGAGCATTGCATCACCAAAAATTCAGCTTTTAATTCTAATTTTGCAGAGAGTTATCGAAATCCTAGCCCGACTGCGTCTGGCCGTACAGTACTATCGCAAGCTCTGTAGTACGGCCAGACGCCCAATGCTTCCACAGAGACTGAATTTTTTTGGCCGCTGATGTAGCGATTTTGCTACAGATTTCGATCAAGATTATCTTTTCATCCAGGACACAAATTCCAAAGTTAAGGTTCTTAGTCGTAGAGCAACTCATACCTTTTCGAAAAAACGTTCTTTTGTCTCAATATTTTCATCCATCTGGCCAAAAGCCGACTTTTCAGTCATCATCTTCCACAAACATCGTCCCGAAAATGCTCCCCCATGCGATTTCAAAATGGCGGCCGCGCTGTAATGTATGCATTATGCGAGCGCGCTTGGGCAAGATAATGAATATGCATTATTTAGTTCATGACCTCGTGTTTGTATGGCCAGCCGCGCCGAGTGTCCGACAAACGTCATAAACTATGATGCATATTCATTACCTTGCCCAAGCGCACTCGCATAATGCATACATTACAGCGCGGCCGCCATTTTGAAATCGCAAGGGGGAGCATTTTCGGGACGATATTTGTGGAAGATGACTGAAAAGTCGGCTTTTGGCCAGATGGATGAAAATATTGAGACAAAAGAACGTTTTTTCGAAAAGGTATGAGTTGCTCTACGACTAAGAACCTTAACTTTGGAAATTTGTGTCCTGGATGAAAAGATAATCTCGATCGAAATCTGTAGCAAAATCGCTACATCAGCGGCCAAAAAAATTCAGCCTCTGTGGAAGCATTGGGCGTCTGGCCGTACTACAGAGCTTGCGATAGTACTGTACGGCAAGACGCAGTCGGGCTATCGAAATCCATACGTGAGACATCACGTTGATGTGTACTGCAATGCATTGTGCAAAAAGACTCCTCAGCTATAACATTATTATCGTGTAGATAAAACAGCGCCCTCTTGTTGATCTGAGTGAATGCAAAATGTTTCATTTTTTAACAGAGGGCGCTATGTTCATTTGGCCATCGAATAAAAAACAAGTTAGCTGCAAGGCTCTACATACACCGGGGGTCAGACAAGACGACCGTTGAGACAACTCGACTCGGGACAAGTCACCCGTTGAGACAACTCGACCGTTGAGACAACTCGACCGTATGTGCGATAAATGGAAAGACAAGTCGACCGTTGAGACAAGTCGCCGCGCATGTTTTTTGGGCCTAGTTTAGGGGATAGTACAAAGGGGATTTTGACGGCAGCTTATCACACGTTTTTAGTTATGACACATAATAAGTGGCAGCCGATATAGCAAAGCATGATTGTCCTTGCACATCGTTCGAATTATGACTTATGTGGCGGCATTATGACTTATGTGGCGGCCGCCACTTATTATCTGGCGGCGTAATAAGTGGCGGCTGCTGTACAAAAAAAATATTCACACTCATTGAGTGGCACTCTCCGTCTTCCGTACTATCCCATTGAGTGGCACTCTCCGTCTTCCGTACTATCCGTCTTCACGGTAACTTTTTAATCTCAATTTACCATTTGGCCGATCGTGAGCAGGGGAGCATTATTGCCGTACCCCCCCCCCCCCCATCAAATTAATAGCAATCTGGCTTCGCACCTCTTTTTCCTTTCTTTTCTCCCCTTTTCCCACCTTTTTTTCGTTTTCCGGGGGGGGGGGGCGAGCGCCTCCCCCTTTCTCCCTCCCCTTTGCGACGCCCATGGAGAGGGAGAGGTTAATGGGCGGGGGCCCACTGACGATCGGAGGCGCTGTTCAAAGTAAGTACCTCGCTTGTACCCCGGCCCGCCCTGCAAACAGGACGCTAGGATACTCTGATGAATTCACACTCTGATTGGTTGGATTTTGCGTGACCTGTGATCTGCGCGTCATCACGGTCATGATTCTGCCATAGACATATAATAATATATTATATGTCTATGGATTCTGCAAAGTTTGAAACGCAGCCGTTAAGATTTGACTCATTACTTTTTTTTTTCCAGCTTAGAGATGTTTGTTTTTCGTTGAAAATGCGTAATAATGTAGGAAGTTCTGTAAAACTGTTCCCGGCACTTTCCCGGGCTCCGTTTCGAATTACGAACGGTCGGATTGGATTATGCGACGCTCAAAATTGTGTCCACATGGGCCGCAATGAAACAGAATTGAAATCACATCCAGTATGGAACGTGTGCATTTCTATAGAAAGTTTTCGGGTAGCATTTGCGTACATTGTACGACTGCGGTCTTGAACAGCTGCAGCAAGATGCTTTATACATAGGTCATAGGCCACTTCCTTCACAAGATTCTGTGAAGCTCATCAGAGTGGCCCAGCGTCCTGATTGCAGGGCGGGGGTACGAACGAAGTACGCGATCTTAGACACTATTGAACAATAGGTGGCGTTCTTAGTCGCGGCATATTTTGCCGACGACTTTGCCGCTTGCACGCGGACAGCGGGACGACGATTTCACCACGCGGCGGCGGCGGCAGGGGAGGGGGTGACACCCTAAGGTCCCGCCTCTAGCGACGCCAGCGTGATGAGCTCTAGCTTGTAGTTGATTTGGTTGTTTGCTGACTGAGGCTAGTAACCCCATGCAACGACGCTACAAAAAGATATTTCTTGCCTCACTGAATTCGCTTGCGCCGTACTATGCCAACTGTGAAGTTTTAAAAAGTGTGTTATACTGACTGGGGGCCTATGGTTGGTGACATTGTTGATATTTTTGCCTCACCTATTTGAAACATGTTAGGCCTATATTTTATTCTGTGGCGGGAGAAACGTCATTTTGTATATGTAACGGTGTTTTGTCTCCTGTTGACATTTTATCTATTCCGTTGTTTCTCCTTTTTTTTCTTACTTAGGCCTAATTAAGGAAACGAAAGCGCCAGTAACACACAGTTGCTATTTTTGAAGAAATAATCTCAACCACATTTTATCATGTTAACCCTGAACTATAAAAACAAAAAAAAACAGGCCAAAGTTGTTAGAAATATTGGTTTGTCCCTCGCCCCTCCCAAAACCTGGATTATATTCTGTGCATTTTGGGCATTCGGTGAAAGTAAAAGATAAAAGAAAGCTCCCAAAATCCAAACACGTATGGGTGCCCAGCAGACATTGGGTGTGTATGTGTTGGGGGGGGGGGGTGCGCACTGGACCCGATGAACCCCTCTCCTGATCCTGGTAATAATAAATTGACCAAAGCTTTGCGCGGCTGTAGGGTAGAGTATTGCTCCAATTATTTTCTGTTTCGCCTTTGCTCAGTATCCTTAACACCGAATGTTGAACCGGTGATAAGGCCAAAAAAAAAAAATAAGTCGGTCTCTGGTCAGCGCGCGCGTCGATTTTAATCATGCGCGTCGATCTTTTTTTTTCCAAAATGTTCCGCGGTAGCTCCAACAGCGCCCTCTATTTCCGCACCTCCTCATTTTTTTTTACCAAAGAGCACCAAGGAATGGGAAATTGCACCAAGGCAAATGATCGAAAGCACCAAGGCAAATTATGGAGGACACCAATGTACTTGAGGACACCAAAAAAGCAAAATAGTACCTACCTTGTCTGTACAATCCGAGCTTGAAGAAGAAAAAAAAAAAAAAAAAAAAAATCCGCGTGGCCGCGTCAATTCAGGAACTTTGGTCTGACCAGAGACCGATTTTTTTTTTTTTGGCCTAATATGATCATTTTACTTCTCCCGATACCAGGAATTAATGAGCATTATAGAAATCTTCCATGGATCCAACTGCGTCATGGCCCTCGTTATGCATCAGAATGCCCTTCTGTAATTCGCCCATGCATAACTTATTATAGTCTACACTTTGTCCGAGTTATCGAGATCTAAATTCGCAGATGTAAAGTCACATTCCATTAAATGCTGCCAGCCGCGTCTTGGTTTTTCTTTTATGAATCAAATTAAGTGCGTTTTGTTCGGGCAGCAGAAAATAGGCCTGTGGTGTAAACGGGTGACTACACACAGGTGATTCTATGAATAAGCAACGATCGACTATTTCCTCCCCGTAGACGCGTGCGCGGAAGAATCGGGTGCTGTTGTTTTTTTCGTTGAAATATGCAGCCCCTGTCTGTGTAGGATATATACGGAGGTTTTAAGTATTTTTTTCGTAACAGAATCAGTGTTCAAGATGTATTCCTGCTGGTGAGTATTTGGCATGTATGCCTACCTGTGTGTGCTTTGATATTTTCGGTTTGTTGTGTGTGAGTGCGCTTGGGGGGGAGTTTGGGTGTGTGTGTGTGTGTGTGTGTGTTAATATTTTTTCGGGGGGGGGGGGTTGGTTTGGGACACGAACTCCAAACGCGGGAAACGCCATCTTGGATCTGAGTATGAAATCTTTGCTCTACACATGTTTATTATTAAATTTAACAAGTTTTTCAACGAGCATCACTCAGAATTTCCTAAACGCAGTTAAAATACATGTCATTGCAAAAATGTTTAAAAGGCATGAATCTGGGGCTGAAAAACATTTCCAGTTTATTTTGTTGAAAAATACTTTGAAAATGCACTTGACTCTAGCTCCATAGACATTTTACACAATTCAGAAGTGGCGTCTGGATCCTGTCTTTCTGATTTGGACATTGTAAACCAAATACATGTAACATCAATTTAATATATAAAAAAAAATACTTTTGAACTGCACTGGAGGAGAATCCATGCAGCTGTGAGCAGAAATTCTGGTAATCCTTACCTTTAGGACCCCGTTGCTACATAAGGTTAAAAGACTCGCCAAAACAACTGAATAAATGACACTCAAAAGTGACATTCTGATATTTCTTGACACAAACGAACAGTTGGCAATGATACCTTCTTGAATATCAGCAGGTTTAATTTTGAAGAACGGGGGGCAGGGCTTTGATTTATGAGAGGTTAAAGACGACGATGACAAACAGGAAATATATTTTTAAAAAACAAGATGGCGAACTGCGAAAAACGGTAGGAAAGTCACATTTTCTTTGAACGTGCTTTCAAAATTACAACTAACATGAATTTATCTGAAGAAAAAAGACTGCTTCAGCCTGCAAAAGTCACTTTGGTGCTGGACAGTCATCTGCAAAAGTCAGTTTTGAATAGAACTCTTAAAAATTCGCGTGTCCTTCAAGATAAGTATTACCGAAATTCTGTTTAGGCCTTCATGTTTGGGACATCCCCATAAAAAAGTGGCTCAAAATTACTGGACTTCCGTATTGTGAGGAAGTTTATTGAACCATTGGTGCAGATCAGTAAATAGGCCCAAAATTGCATACGCCGGCCAAATCACGATTTGCATGCCCTCAAATTCTCCGGTATTAGAGCATTTTTAGGGCCGTGAACTTAAGGATTTGTAAAAAAGAACGATAAAAGCCACGCAGAGAACTGTGAGCTCGTATAAATGTGGAATGTGGATGAAATTAGGCCCTAAAATGGCACTGTTTTGCAATGGAGCGTAGGCGTCCATTTTCAAAATGGCGATGGGCTTCAGGCCTGCTTTTAGGGCTGATCATCTTTGGATGGAATTTTCTCGAAATTGGATACATTGGATACCCCACCCCCCCCCCCCACCCCAAAAAAAAATTTGCAAGGAAAATGAAAGATGATAAAACAAGCTTTAATTTGATGTGTGTCTCAAACATCTTGGAGACGGTTCTCATCAGTATTTGTAATGATTTTGAGAAGTGCGCGTAATTAGGCTATCACTGCATGAGGTCTATGGAAGCTTAATGGTCTGCACAATGTGCGCCTATTTGTGGGGCTAGTTTTGGGCACAAACATTCAAGAACAGGTGGCCTTTTACCTCCATGACCAAAAGTATTAGCAAACCCAATTGTTCAAAAATGTTCCGAACAGGTCTAGGTTTGAAAGGCATGCAATATGCTAGTTCACAACTTTGGGACACCCATTTAAAACTGCATTAATCAACTGTGCCAAAAGAATTATCTATAGTCATGCCACCAGACTTCTGAAAGGCCAATCTTTGGAAAACCTTGGACATGTACCAGTCTATAGTCTAAGGCTTCAATTAAAGTGAATTGGCTTTACTTGCAGGTGCAAAATGTTGAGGAATTTTAAAAAAATATTTAGACTTCAAACTTGGCTGGTGATCTTGCCACTGCCTCATGAAATATTTGGAGAATTGTGTCAGCTAAAAAGTGTGCAAAATTGGCCTGAAAATTGTGTTCACCCCTTGTTTCAGTTCCGTTCGTCTTCGTTGAATGTTCAAAGATGCAGAGTTTTGACATTTCACTAACACTTTTTGTTTCTTCCCTGTTTTCATTTTTCTGTGTGTGCAGATTGAAGATGAAGGGCACAGAAGTAAGGTCGTCCAAGTGCAGCATTCATCTCCCACAGGTAAATGAGTAATGTTTCTCCTTGCAAAACGTCTCTGTTTTGATGCGCTTCCTTGCATTTGAATGGGCTTGCTGGATTTTAACGTGGAGGTAGACCTTGGGGTATATCTTTGGAGTTTGAGATGGCAAGTTGGACATACAGTACTTGTTGATAAAATGGAAATGTATTGGAGGTTTGATGACAGGACGTGATGTCAGAAAATTTGGATATTGAATTTACAATGTATACTTGCTCTTTTTTTCTGCCACAGGGAGCTTTTGAATGCTGCGAAGAGAGAAGACGCCGGTTTTCATCGAAGTTTTTGTTAAGTAACTGTAACCTTTTTTCCGTGTGACATCTATCGGGGAGGGAAGGGGGGGGGGTAAGGGGGAGGTGAAACTTGTGTCACCGGCGGTGGAAGCTACCCCTGCCTGGGTCTTTGGTCTGAAATTGGGATCATATCTCCAGCTTGGGATGGAGATATGTCCTCTTTGCAGGTCTTAGCCCCAGGACGACCGTTGTGAAAGTGTGTGTGGTGGGTTGCCGGCTGTTTTGTTGCGTTCTGTTCATGTCTGTCTGTTTCGTCTCCCTATTTGTCCGGGCCCACTGTGTTCACCCCTTGTTTCAGTTCCGTTCGTCTTCGTTGAATGTTCAAAGATGCAGAGTTTTGACATTTCACTAACACTTTTTGTTTCTTCCCAGTTTTCTCTTTTCTGTGTGTGCAGATTGAAGATGAAGGGCACAGAAGTAAGGTCGTCCAAGTGCAGCATTCATCTCCCACAGGTAAATGAGTAATGTTTCTCCTTGCAAAACGTCTCTGTTTTGATGCGCTTCCTTGCATTTGAATGGGCTTGCTGGATTTTAACGTGGAGGTAGACCTTGGGGTATATCTTTGGAGTTTGAGATGGCAAGTTGGACATACAGTACTTGTTGATAAAATGGAAATGTATTGGAGGTTTGATGACAGGACGTGATGTCAGAAAATTTGGATATTGAATTTACAATGTATACTTGCTCTTTTTTTCTGCCACAGGGAGCTTTTGAATGCTGCGAAGAGAGAAGACGCCGGTTTTCATCGAAGTTTTTGTTAAGTAACTGTAACCTTTTTTCCGTGTGACGTCTATCGGGGAGGGAAGGGGGGGGTAAGGGGGAGGTGAAACTTGTGTCACCGGCGGTGGAAGCTACCCCTGCCTGGGTCTTTGGTCTGAAATTGGGATCATATCTCCAGCTTGGGATGGAGATATGTCCTCTTTGCAGGTCTTAGCCCCAGGACGACCGTTGTGAAAGTGTGTGTGGTGGGTTGCCGGCTGTTTTGTTGCGTTCTGTTCATGTCTGTCTGTTTCGTCTCCCTATTTGTCCGGGCCCACTGTGTTCACCCCTTGTTTCAGTTCCGTTCGTCTTCGTTGAATGTTCAAAGATGCAGAGTTTTGACATTTCACTAACACTTTTTGTTTCTTCCCAGTTTTCTCTTTTCTGTGTGTGCAGATTGAAGATGAAGGGCACAGAAGTAAGGTCGTCCAAGTGCAGCATTCATCTCCCACAGGTAAATGAGTAATGTTTCTCCTTGCAAAACGTCTCTGTTTTGATGCGCTTCCTTGCATTTGAATGGGCTTGCTGGATTTTAACGTGGAGGTAGACCTTGGGGTATATCTTTGGAGTTTGAGATGGCAAGTTGGACATACAGTACTTGTTGATAAAATGGAAATGTATTGGAGGTTTGATGACAGGACGTGATGTCAGAAAATTTGGATATTGAATTTACAATGTATACTTGCTCTTTTTTTCTGCCACAGGGAGCTTTTGAATGCTGCGAAGAGAGAAGACGCCGGTTTTCATCGAAGTTTTTGTTAAGTAACTGTAACCTTTTTTCCGTGTGACGTCTATCGGGGAGGGAAGGGGGGGGGGTAAGGGGGAGGTGAAACTTGTGTCACCGGCGGTGGAAGCTACCCCTGCCTGGGTCTTTGGTCTGAAATTGGGATCATATCTCCAGCTTGGGATGGAGATATGTCCTCTTTGCAGGTCTTAGCCCCAGGACGACCGTTGTGAAAGTGTGTGTGGTGGGTTGCCGGCTGTTTTGTTGCGTTCTGTTCATGTCTGTCTGTTTCGTCTCCCTATTTGTCCGGGCCCACTGTGTTCACCCCTTGTTTCAGTTCCGTTCGTCTTCGTTGAATGTTCAAAGATGCAGAGTTTTGACATTTCACTAACACTTTTTGTTTCTTCCCAGTTTTCTCTTTTCTGTGTGTGCAGATTGAAGATGAAGGGCACAGAAGTAAGGTCGTCCAAGTGCAGCATTCATCTCCCACAGGTAAATGAGTAATGTTTCTCCTTGCAAAACGTCTCTGTTTTGATGCGCTTCCTTGCATTTGAATGGGCTTGCTGGATTTTAACGTGGAGGTAGACCTTGGGGTATATCTTTGGAGTTTGAGATGGCAAGTTGGACATACAGTACTTGTTGATAAAATGGAAATGTATTGGAGGTTTGATGACAGGACGTGATGTCAGAAAATTTGGATATTGAATTTACAATGTATACTTGCTCTTTTTTTCTGCCACAGGGAGCTTTTGAATGCTGCGAAGAGAGAAGACGCCGGTTTTCATCGAAGTTTTTGTTAAGTAACTGTAACCTTTTTTCCGTGTGACGTCTATCGGGGAGGGAAGGGGGGGGGTAAGGGGGAGGTGAAACTTGTGTCACCGGCGGTGGAAGCTACCCCTGCCTGGGTCTTTGGTCTGAAATTGGGATCATATCTCCAGCTTGGGATGGAGATATGTCCTCTTTGCAGGTCTTAGCCCCAGGACGACCGTTGTGAAAGTGTGTGTGGTGGGTTGCCGGCTGTTTTGTTGCGTTCTGTTCATGTCTGTCTGTTTCGTCTCCCTATTTGTCCGGGCCCACTGTGTTCACCCCTTGTTTCAGTTCCGTTCGTCTTCGTTGAATGTTCAAAGATGCAGAGTTTTGACATTTCACTAACACTTTTTGTTTCTTCCCAGTTTTCTCTTTTCTGTGTGTGCAGATTGAAGATGAAGGGCACAGAAGTAAGGTCGTCCAAGTGCAGCATTCATCTCCCACAGGTAAATGAGTAATGTTTCTCCTTGCAAAACGTCTCTGTTTTGATGCGCTTCCTTGCATTTGAATGGGCTTGCTGGATTTTAACGTGGAGGTAGACCTTGGGGTATATCTTTGGAGTTTGAGATGGCAAGTTGGACATACAGTACTTGTTGATAAAATGGAAATGTATTGGAGGTTTGATGACAGGACGTGATGTCAGAAAATTTGGATATTGAATTTACAATGTATACTTGCTCTTTTTTTCTGCCACAGGGAGCTTTTGAATGCTGCGAAGAGAGAAGACGCCGGTTTTCATCGAAGTTTTTGTTAAGTAACTGTAACCTTTTTTCCGTGTGACGTCTATCGGGGAGGGAAGGGGGGGGGTAAGGGGGAGGTGAAACTTGTGTCACCGGCGGTGGAAGCTACCCCTGCCTGGGTCTTTGGTCTGAAATTGGGATCATATCTCCAGCTTGGGATGGAGATATGTCCTCTTTGCAGGTCTTAGCCCCAGGACGACCGTTGTGAAAGTGTGTGTGGTGGGTTGCCGGCTGTTTTGTTGCGTTCTGTTCATGTCTGTCTGTTTCGTCTCCCTATTTGTCCGGGCCCACTGTGTTCACCCCTTGTTTCAGTTCCGTTCGTCTTCGTTGAATGTTCAAAGATGCAGAGTTTTGACATTTCACTAACACTTTTTGTTTCTTCCCAGTTTTCTCTTTTCTGTGTGTGCAGATTGAAGATGAAGGGCACAGAAGTAAGGTCGTCCAAGTGCAGCATTCATCTCCCACAGGTAAATGAGTAATGTTTCTCCTTGCAAAACGTCTCTGTTTTGATGCGCTTCCTTGCATTTGAATGGGCTTGCTGGATTTTAACGTGGAGGTAGACCTTGGGGTATATCTTTGGAGTTTGAGATGGCAAGTTGGACATACAGTACTTGTTGATAAAATGGAAATGTATTGGAGGTTTGATGACAGGACGTGATGTCAGAAAATTTGGATATTGAATTTACAATGTATACTTGCTCTTTTTTTCTGCCACAGGGAGCTTTTGAATGCTGCGAAGAGAGAAGACGCCGGTTTTCATCGAAGTTTTTGTTAAGTAACTGTAACCTTTTTTCCGTGTGACGTCTATCGGGGAGGGAAGGGGGGGGGTAAGGGGGAGGTGAAACTTGTGTCACCGGCGGTGGAAGCTACCCCTGCCTGGGTCTTTGGTCTGAAATTGGGATCATATCTCCAGCTTGGGATGGAGATATGTCCTCTTTGCAGGTCTTAGCCCCAGGACGACCGTTGTGAAAGTGTGTGTGGTGGGTTGCCGGCTGTTTTGTTGCGTTCTGTTCATGTCTGTCTGTTTCGTCTCCCTATTTGTCCGGGCCCACTGTGTTCACCCCTTGTTTCAGTTCCGTTCGTCTTCGTTGAATGTTCAAAGATGCAGAGTTTTGACATTTCACTAACACTTTTTGTTTCTTCCCAGTTTTCTCTTTTCTGTGTGTGCAGATTGAAGATGAAGGGCACAGAAGTAAGGTCGTCCAAGTGCAGCATTCATCTCCCACAGGTAAATGAGTAATGTTTCTCCTTGCAAAACGTCTCTGTTTTGATGCGCTTCCTTGCATTTGAATGGGCTTGCTGGATTTTAACGTGGAGGTAGACCTTGGGGTATATCTTTGGAGTTTGAGATGGCAAGTTGGACATACAGTACTTGTTGATAAAATGGAAATGTATTGGAGGTTTGATGACAGGACGTGATGTCAGAAAATTTGGATATTGAATTTACAATGTATACTTGCTCTTTTTTTCTGCCACAGGGAGCTTTTGAATGCTGCGAAGAGAGAAGACGCCGGTTTTCATCGAAGTTTTTGTTAAGTAACTGTAACCTTTTTTCCGTGTGACGTCTATCGGGGAGGGAAGGGGGGGGGGTAAGGGGGAGGTGAAACTTGTGTCACCGGCGGTGGAAGCTACCCCTGCCTGGGTCTTTGGTCTGAAATTGGGATCATATCTCCAGCTTGGGATGGAGATATGTCCTCTTTGCAGGTCTTAGCCCCAGGACGACCGTTGTGAAAGTGTGTGTGGTGGGTTGCCGGCTGTTTTGTTGCGTTCTGTTCATGTCTGTCTGTTTCGTCTCCCTATTTGTCCGGGCCCACTGTGTTCACCCCTTGTTTCAGTTCCGTTCGTCTTCGTTGAATGTTCAAAGATGCAGAGTTTTGACATTTCACTAACACTTTTTGTTTCTTCCCAGTTTTCTCTTTTCTGTGTGTGCAGATTGAAGATGAAGGGCACAGAAGTAAGGTCGTCCAAGTGCAGCATTCATCTCCCACAGGTAAATGAGTAATGTTTCTCCTTGCAAAACGTCTCTGTTTTGATGCGCTTCCTTGCATTTGAATGGGCTTGCTGGATTTTAACGTGGAGGTAGACCTTGGGGTATATCTTTGGAGTTTGAGATGGCAAGTTGGACAT
The DNA here is from genome assembly GCF_015706575.1 of Patiria miniata. Taxonomy (NCBI): domain Eukaryota; kingdom Metazoa; phylum Echinodermata; class Asteroidea; order Valvatida; family Asterinidae; genus Patiria; species Patiria miniata. The sequence continues at coordinate 716,457 of NW_024037052.1, forward strand.
ACAGTACTTGTTGATAAAATGGAAATGTATTGGAGGTTTGATGACAGGACGTGATGTCAGAAAATTTGGATATTGAATTTACAATGTATACTTGCTCTTTTTTTCTGCCACAGGGAGCTTTTGAATGCTGCGAAGAGAGAAGACGCCGGTTTTCATCGAAGTTTTTGTTAAGTAACTGTAACCTTTTTTCCGTGTGACGTCTATCGGGGAGGGAAGGGGGGGGGGTAAGGGGGAGGTGAAACTTGTGTCACCGGCGGTGGAAGCTACCCCTGCCTGGGTCTTTGGTCTGAAATTGGGATCATATCTCCAGCTTGGGATGGAGATATGTCCTCTTTGCAGGTCTTAGCCCCAGGACGACCGTTGTGAAAGTGTGTGTGGTGGGTTGCCGGCTGTTTTGTTGCGTTCTGTTCATGTCTGTCTGTTTCGTCTCCCTATTTGTCCGGGCCCACTGTGTTCACCCCTTGTTTCAGTTCCGTTCGTCTTCGTTGAATGTTCAAAGATGCAGAGTTTTGACATTTCACTAACACTTTTTGTTTCTTCCCAGTTTTCTCTTTTCTGTGTGTGCAGATTGAAGATGAAGGGCACAGAAGTAAGGTCGTCCAAGTGCAGCATTCATCTCCCACAGGTAAATGAGTAATGTTTCTCCTTGCAAAACGTCTCTGTTTTGATGCGCTTCCTTGCATTTGAATGGGCTTGCTGGATTTTAACGTGGAGGTAGACCTTGGGGTATATCTTTGGAGTTTGAGATGGCAAGTTGGACATACAGTACTTGTTGATAAAATGGAAATGTATTGGAGGTTTGATGACAGGACGTGATGTCAGAAAATTTGGATATTGAATTTACAATGTATACTTGCTCTTTTTTTCTGCCACAGGGAGCTTTTGAATGCTGCGAAGAGAGAAGACGCCGGTTTTCATCGAAGTTTTTGTTAAGTAACTGTAACCTTTTTTCCGTGTGACGTCTATCGGGGAGGGAAGGGGGGGGGTAAGGGGGAGGTGAAACTTGTGTCACCGGCGGTGGAAGCTACCCCTGCCTGGGTCTTTGGTCTGAAATTGGGATCATATCTCCAGCTTGGGATGGAGATATGTCCTCTTTGCAGGTCTTAGCCCCAGGACGACCGTTGTGAAAGTGTGTGTGGTGGGTTGCCGGCTGTTTTGTTGCGTTCTGTTCATGTCTGTCTGTTTCGTCTCCCTATTTGTCCGGGCCCACTGTGTTCACCCCTTGTTTCAGTTCCGTTCGTCTTCGTTGAATGTTCAAAGATGCAGAGTTTTGACATTTCACTAACACTTTTTGTTTCTTCCCAGTTTTCTCTTTTCTGTGTGTGCAGATTGAAGATGAAGGGCACAGAAGTAAGGTCGTCCAAGTGCAGCATTCATCTCCCACAGGTAAATGAGTAATGTTTCTCCTTGCAAAACGTCTCTGTTTTGATGCGCTTCCTTGCATTTGAATGGGCTTGCTGGATTTTAACGTGGAGGTAGACCTTGGGGTATATCTTTGGAGTTTGAGATGGCAAGTTGGACATACAGTACTTGTTGATAAAATGGAAATGTATTGGAGGTTTGATGACAGGACGTGATGTCAGAAAATTTGGATATTGAATTTACAATGTATACTTGCTCTTTTTTTCTGCCACAGGGAGCTTTTGAATGCTGCGAAGAGAGAAGACGCCGGTTTTCATCGAAGTTTTTGTTAAGTAACTGTAACCTTTTTTCCGTGTGACGTCTATCGGGGAGGGAAGGGGGGGGGTAAGGGGGAGGTGAAACTTGTGTCACCGGCGGTGGAAGCTACCCCTGCCTGGGTCTTTGGTCTGAAATTGGGATCATATCTCCAGCTTGGGATGGAGATATGTCCTCTTTGCAGGTCTTAGCCCCAGGACGACCGTTGTGAAAGTGTGTGTGGTGGGTTGCCGGCTGTTTTGTTGCGTTCTGTTCATGTCTGTCTGTTTCGTCTCCCTATTTGTCCGGGCCCACTGTGTTCACCCCTTGTTTCAGTTCCGTTCGTCTTCGTTGAATGTTCAAAGATGCAGAGTTTTGACATTTCACTAACACTTTTTGTTTCTTCCCAGTTTTCTCTTTTCTGTGTGTGCAGATTGAAGATGAAGGGCACAGAAGTAAGGTCGTCCAAGTGCAGCATTCATCTCCCACAGGTAAATGAGTAATGTTTCTCCTTGCAAAACGTCTCTGTTTTGATGCGCTTCCTTGCATTTGAATGGGCTTGCTGGATTTTAACGTGGAGGTAGACCTTGGGGTATATCTTTGGAGTTTGAGATGGCAAGTTGGACATACAGTACTTGTTGATAAAATGGAAATGTATTGGAGGTTTGATGACAGGACGTGATGTCAGAAAATTTGGATATTGAATTTACAATGTATACTTGCTCTTTTTTTCTGCCACAGGGAGCTTTTGAATGCTGCGAAGAGAGAAGACGCCGGTTTTCATCGAAGTTTTTGTTAAGTAACTGTAACCTTTTTTCCGTGTGACGTCTATCGGGGAGGGAAGGGGGGGGGTAAGGGGGAGGTGAAACTTGTGTCACCGGCGGTGGAAGCTACCCCTGCCTGGGTCTTTGGTCTGAAATTGGGATCATATCTCCAGCTTGGGATGGAGATATGTCCTCTTTGCAGGTCTTAGCCCCAGGACGACCGTTGTGAAAGTGTGTGTGGTGGGTTGCCGGCTGTTTTGTTGCGTTCTGTTCATGTCTGTCTGTTTCGTCTCCCTATTTGTCCGGGCCCACTGTGTTCACCCCTTGTTTCAGTTCCGTTCGTCTTCGTTGAATGTTCAAAGATGCAGAGTTTTGACATTTCACTAACACTTTTTGTTTCTTCCCAGTTTTCTCTTTTCTGTGTGTGCAGATTGAAGATGAAGGGCACAGAAGTAAGGTCGTCCAAGTGCAGCATTCATCTCCCACAGGTAAATGAGTAATGTTTCTCCTTGCAAAACGTCTCTGTTTTGATGCGCTTCCTTGCATTTGAATGGGCTTGCTGGATTTTAACGTGGAGGTAGACCTTGGGGTATATCTTTGGAGTTTGAGATGGCAAGTTGGACATACAGTACTTGTTGATAAAATGGAAATGTATTGGAGGTTTGATGACAGGACGTGATGTCAGAAAATTTGGATATTGAATTTACAATGTATACTTGCTCTTTTTTTCTGCCACAGGGAGCTTTTGAATGCTGCGAAGAGAGAAGACGCCGGTTTTCATCGAAGTTTTTGTTAAGTAACTGTAACCTTTTTTCCGTGTGACGTCTATCGGGGAGGGAAGGGGGGGGGGTAAGGGGGAGGTGAAACTTGTGTCACCGGCGGTGGAAGCTACCCCTGCCTGGGTCTTTGGTCTGAAATTGGGATCATATCTCCAGCTTGGGATGGAGATATGTCCTCTTTGCAGGTCTTAGCCCCAGGACGACCGTTGTGAAAGTGTGTGTGGTGGGTTGCCGGCTGTTTTGTTGCGTTCTGTTCATGTCTGTCTGTTTCGTCTCCCTATTTGTCCGGGCCCACTGTGTTCACCCCTTGTTTCAGTTCCGTTCGTCTTCGTTGAATGTTCAAAGATGCAGAGTTTTGACATTTCACTAACACTTTTTGTTTCTTCCCAGTTTTCTCTTTTCTGTGTGTGCAGATTGAAGATGAAGGGCACAGAAGTAAGGTCGTCCAAGTGCAGCATTCATCTCCCACAGGTAAATGAGTAATGTTTCTCCTTGCAAAACGTCTCTGTTTTGATGCGCTTCCTTGCATTTGAATGGGCTTGCTGGATTTTAACGTGGAGGTAGACCTTGGGGTATATCTTTGGAGTTTGAGATGGCAAGTTGGACATACAGTACTTGTTGATAAAATGGAAATGTATTGGAGGTTTGATGACAGGACGTGATGTCAGAAAATTTGGATATTGAATTTACAATGTATACTTGCTCTTTTTTTCTGCCACAGGGAGCTTTTGAATGCTGCGAAGAGAGAAGACGCCGGTTTTCATCGAAGTTTTTGTTAAGTAACTGTAACCTTTTTTCCGTGTGACGTCTATCGGGGAGGGAAGGGGGGGGGTAAGGGGGAGGTGAAACTTGTGTCACCGGCGGTGGAAGCTACCCCTGCCTGGGTCTTTGGTCTGAAATTGGGATCATATCTCCAGCTTGGGATGGAGATATGTCCTCTTTGCAGGTCTTAGCCCCAGGACGACCGTTGTGAAAGTGTGTGTGGTGGGTTGCCGGCTGTTTTGTTGCGTTCTGTTCATGTCTGTCTGTTTCGTCTCCCTATTTGTCCGGGCCCACTGTGTTCACCCCTTGTTTCAGTTCCGTTCGTCTTCGTTGAATGTTCAAAGATGCAGAGTTTTGACATTTCACTAACACTTTTTGTTTCTTCCCAGTTTTCTCTTTTCTGTGTGTGCAGATTGAAGATGAAGGGCACAGAAGTAAGGTCGTCCAAGTGCAGCATTCATCTCCCACAGGTAAATGAGTAATGTTTCTCCTTGCAAAACGTCTCTGTTTTGATGCGCTTCCTTGCATTTGAATGGGCTTGCTGGATTTTAACGTGGAGGTAGACCTTGGGGTATATCTTTGGAGTTTGAGATGGCAAGTTGGACATACAGTACTTGTTGATAAAATGGAAATGTATTGGAGGTTTGATGACAGGACGTGATGTCAGAAAATTTGGATATTGAATTTACAATGTATACTTGCTCTTTTTTTCTGCCACAGGGAGCTTTTGAATGCTGCGAAGAGAGAAGACGCCGGTTTTCATCGAAGTTTTTGTTAAGTAACTGTAACCTTTTTTCCGTGTGACGTCTATCGGGGAGGGAAGGGGGGGGGGTAAGGGGGAGGTGAAACTTGTGTCACCGGCGGTGGAAGCTACCCCTGCCTGGGTCTTTGGTCTGAAATTGGGATCATATCTCCAGCTTGGGATGGAGATATGTCCTCTTTGCAGGTCTTAGCCCCAGGACGACCGTTGTGAAAGTGTGTGTGGTGGGTTGCCGGCTGTTTTGTTGCGTTCTGTTCATGTCTGTCTGTTTCGTCTCCCTATTTGTCCGGGCCCACTGTGTTCACCCCTTGTTTCAGTTCCGTTCGTCTTCGTTGAATGTTCAAAGATGCAGAGTTTTGACATTTCACTAACACTTTTTGTTTCTTCCCAGTTTTCTCTTTTCTGTGTGTGCAGATTGAAGATGAAGGGCACAGAAGTAAGGTCGTCCAAGTGCAGCATTCATCTCCCACAGGTAAATGAGTAATGTTTCTCCTTGCAAAACGTCTCTGTTTTGATGCGCTTCCTTGCATTTGAATGGGCTTGCTGGATTTTAACGTGGAGGTAGACCTTGGGGTATATCTTTGGAGTTTGAGATGGCAAGTTGGACATACAGTACTTGTTGATAAAATGGAAATGTATTGGAGGTTTGATGACAGGACGTGATGTCAGAAAATTTGGATATTGAATTTACAATGTATACTTGCTCTTTTTTTCTGCCACAGGGAGCTTTTGAATGCTGCGAAGAGAGAAGACGCCGGTTTTCATCGAAGTTTTTGTTAAGTAACTGTAACCTTTTTTCCGTGTGACGTCTATCGGGGAGGGAAGGGGGGGGGGTAAGGGGGAGGTGAAACTTGTGTCACCGGCGGTGGAAGCTACCCCTGCCTGGGTCTTTGGTCTGAAATTGGGATCATATCTCCAGCTTGGGATGGAGATATGTCCTCTTTGCAGGTCTTAGCCCCAGGACGACCGTTGTGAAAGTGTGTGTGGTGGGTTGCCGGCTGTTTTGTTGCGTTCTGTTCATGTCTGTCTGTTTCGTCTCCCTATTTGTCCGGGCCCACTGTGTTCACCCCTTGTTTCAGTTCCGTTCGTCTTCGTTGAATGTTCAAAGATGCAGAGTTTTGACATTTCACTAACACTTTTTGTTTCTTCCCAGTTTTCTCTTTTCTGTGTGTGCAGATTGAAGATGAAGGGCACAGAAGTAAGGTCGTCCAAGTGCAGCATTCATCTCCCACAGGTAAATGAGTAATGTTTCTCCTTGCAAAACGTCTCTGTTTTGATGCGCTTCCTTGCATTTGAATGGGCTTGCTGGATTTTAACGTGGAGGTAGACCTTGGGGTATATCTTTGGAGTTTGAGATGGCAAGTTGGACATACAGTACTTGTTGATAAAATGGAAATGTATTGGAGGTTTGATGACAGGACGTGATGTCAGAAAATTTGGATATTGAATTTACAATGTATACTTGCTCTTTTTTTCTGCCACAGGGAGCTTTTGAATGCTGCGAAGAGAGAAGACGCCGGTTTTCATCGAAGTTTTTGTTAAGTAACTGTAACCTTTTTTCCGTGTGACGTCTATCGGGGAGGGAAGGGGGGGGGTAAGGGGGAGGTGAAACTTGTGTCACCGGCGGTGGAAGCTACCCCTGCCTGGGTCTTTGGTCTGAAATTGGGATCATATCTCCAGCTTGGGATGGAGATATGTCCTCTTTGCAGGTCTTAGCCCCAGGACGACCGTTGTGAAAGTGTGTGTGGTGGGTTGCCGGCTGTTTTGTTGCGTTCTGTTCATGTCTGTCTGTTTCGTCTCCCTATTTGTCCGGGCCCACTGTGTTCACCCCTTGTTTCAGTTCCGTTCGTCTTCGTTGAATGTTCAAAGATGCAGAGTTTTGACATTTCACTAACACTTTTTGTTTCTTCCCAGTTTTCTCTTTTCTGTGTGTGCAGATTGAAGATGAAGGGCACAGAAGTAAGGTCGTCCAAGTGCAGCATTCATCTCCCACAGGTAAATGAGTAATGTTTCTCCTTGCAAAACGTCTCTGTTTTGATGCGCTTCCTTGCATTTGAATGGGCTTGCTGGATTTTAACGTGGAGGTAGACCTTGGGGTATATCTTTGGAGTTTGAGATGGCAAGTTGGACATACAGTACTTGTTGATAAAATGGAAATGTATTGGAGGTTTGATGACAGGACGTGATGTCAGAAAATTGGGATATTGAATTTACAATGTATACTTGCTCTTTTTTTCTGCCACAGGGAGCTTTTGAATGCTGCGAAGAGAGAAGACGCCGGTTTTCATCGAAGTTTTTGTTAAGTAACTGTAACCTTTTTTCCGTGTGACGTCTATCGGGGAGGGAAGGGGGGGGGGTAAGGGGGAGGTGAAACTTGTGTCACCGGCGGTGGAAGCTACCCCTGCCTGGGTCTTTGGTCTGAAATTGGGATCATATCTCCAGCTTGGGATGGAGATATGTCCTCTTTGCAGGTCTTAGCCCCAGGACGACCGTTGTGAAAGTGTGTGTGGTGGGTTGCCGGCTGTTTTGTTGCGTTCTGTTCATGTCTGTCTGTTTCGTCTCCCTATTTGTCCGGGCCCACTGTGTTCACCCCTTGTTTCAGTTCCGTTCGTCTTCGTTGAATGTTCAAAGATGCAGAGTTTTGACATTTCACTAACACTTTTTGTTTCTTCCCAGTTTTCTCTTTTCTGTGTGTGCAGATTGAAGATGAAGGGCACAGAAGTAAGGTCGTCCAAGTGCAGCATTCATCTCCCACAGGTAAATGAGTAATGTTTCTCCTTGCAAAACGTCTCTGTTTTGATGCGCTTCCTTGCATTTGAATGGGCTTGCTGGATTTTAACGTGGAGGTAGACCTTGGGGTATATCTTTGGAGTTTGAGATGGCAAGTTGGACATACAGTACTTGTTGATAAAATGGAAATGTATTGGAGGTTTGATGACAGGACGTGATGTCAGAAAATTTGGATATTGAATTTACAATGTATACTTGCTCTTTTTTTCTGCCACAGGGAGCTTTTGAATGCTGCGAAGAGAGAAGACGCCGGTTTTCATCGAAGTTTTTGTTAAGTAACTGTAACCTTTTTTCCGTGTGACGTCTATCGGGGAGGGAAGGGGGGGGGGTAAGGGGGAGGTGAAACTTGTGTCACCGGCGGTGGAAGCTACCCCTGCCTGGGTCTTTGGTCTGAAATTGGGATCATATCTCCAGCTTGGGATGGAGATATGTCCTCTTTGCAGGTCTTAGCCCCAGGACGACCGTTGTGAAAGTGTGTGTGGTGGGTTGCCGGCTGTTTTGTTGCGTTCTGTTCATGTCTGTCTGTTTCGTCTCCCTATTTGTCCGGGCCCACTGTGTTCACCCCTTGTTTCAGTTCCGTTCGTCTTCGTTGAATGTTCAAAGATGCAGAGTTTTGACATTTCACTAACACTTTTTGTTTCTTCCCAGTTTTCTCTTTTCTGTGTGTGCAGATTGAAGATGAAGGGCACAGAAGTAAGGTCGTCCAAGTGCAGCATTCATCTCCCACAGGTAAATGAGTAATGTTTCTCCTTGCAAAACGTCTCTGTTTTGATGCGCTTCCTTGCATTTGAATGGGCTTGCTGGATTTTAACGTGGAGGTAGACCTTGGGGTATATCTTTGGAGTTTGAGATGGCAAGTTGGACATACAGTACTTGTTGATAAAATGGAAATGTATTGGAGGTTTGATGACAGGACGTGATGTCAGAAAATTGGGATATTGAATTTACAATGTATACTTGCTCTTTTTTTCTGCCACAGGGAGCTTTTGAATGCTGCGAAGAGAGAAGACGCCGGTTTTCATCGAAGTTTTTGTTAAGTAACTGTAACCTTTTTTCCGTGTGACGTCTATCGGGGAGGGAAGGGGGGGGGTAAGGGGGAGGTGAAACTTGTGTCACCGGCGGTGGAAGCTACCCCTGCCTGGGTCTTTGGTCTGAAATTGGGATCATATCTCCAGCTTGGGATGGAGATATGTCCTCTTTGCAGGTCTTAGCCCCAGGACGACCGTTGTGAAAGTGTGTGTGGTGGGTTGCCGGCTGTTTTGTTGCGTTCTGTTCATGTCTGTCTGTTTCGTCTCCCTATTTGTCCGGGCCCACTGTGTTCACCCCTTGTTTCAGTTCCGTTCGTCTTCGTTGAATGTTCAAAGATGCAGAGTTTTGACATTTCACTAACACTTTTTGTTTCTTCCCAGTTTTCTCTTTTCTGTGTGTGCAGATTGAAGATGAAGGGCACAGAAGTAAGGTCGTCCAAGTGCAGCATTCATCTCCCACAGGTAAATGAGTAATGTTTCTCCTTGCAAAACGTCTCTGTTTTGATGCGCTTCCTTGCATTTGAATGGGCTTGCTGGATTTTAACGTGGAGGTAGACCTTGGGGTATATCTTTGGAGTTTGAGATGGCAAGTTGGACATACAGTACTTGTTGATAAAATGGAAATGTATTGGAGGTTTGATGACAGGACGTGATGTCAGAAAATTGGGATATTGAATTTACAATGTATACTTGCTCTTTTTTTCTGCCACAGGGAGCTTTTGAATGCTGCGAAGAGAGAAGACGCCGGTTTTCATCGAAGTTTTTGTTAAGTAACTGTAACCTTTTTTCCGTGTGACGTCTATCGGGGAGGGAAGGGGGGGGGTAAGGGGGAGGTGAAACTTGTGTCACCGGCGGTGGAAGCTACCCCTGCCTGGGTCTTTGGTCTGAAATTGGGATCATATCTCCAGCTTGGGATGGAGATATGTCCTCTTTGCAGGTCTTAGCCCCAGGACGACCGTTGTGAAAGTGTGTGTGGTGGGTTGCCGGCTGTTTTGTTGCGTTCTGTTCATGTCTGTCTGTTTCGTCTCCCTATTTGTCCGGGCCCACTGTGTTCACCCCTTGTTTCAGTTCCGTTCGTCTTCGTTGAATGTTCAAAGATGCAGAGTTTTGACATTTCACTAACACTTTTTGTTTCTTCCCAGTTTTCTCTTTTCTGTGTGTGCAGATTGAAGATGAAGGGCACAGAAGTAAGGTCGTCCAAGTGCAGCATTCATCTCCCACAGGTAAATGAGTAATGTTTCTCCTTGCAAAACGTCTCTGTTTTGATGCGCTTCCTTGCATTTGAATGGGCTTGCTGGATTTTAACGTGGAGGTAGACCTTGGGGTATATCTTTGGAGTTTGAGATGGCAAGTTGGACATACAGTACTTGTTGATAAAATGGAAATGTATTGGAGGTTTGATGACAGGACGTGATGTCAGAAAATTTGGATATTGAATTTACAATGTATACTTGCTCTTTTTTTCTGCCACAGGGAGCTTTTGAATGCTGCGAAGAGAGAAGACGCCGGTTTTCATCGAAGTTTTTGTTAAGTAACTGTAACCTTTTTTCCGTGTGACGTCTATCGGGGAGGGAAGGGGGGGGGTAAGGGGGAGGTGAAACTTGTGTCACCGGCGGTGGAAGCTACCCCTGCCTGGGTCTTTGGTCTGAAATTGGGATCATATCTCCAGCTTGGGATGGAGATATGTCCTCTTTGCAGGTCTTAGCCCCAGGACGACCGTTGTGAAAGTGTGTGTGGTGGGTTGCCGGCTGTTTTGTTGCGTTCTGTTCATGTCTGTCTGTTTCGTCTCCCTATTTGTCCGGGCCCACTGTGTTCACCCCTTGTTTCAGTTCCGTTCGTCTTCGTTGAATGTTCAAAGATGCAGAGTTTTGACATTTCACTAACACTTTTTGTTTCTTCCCAGTTTTCTCTTTTCTGTGTGTGCAGATTGAAGATGAAGGGCACAGAAGTAAGGTCGTCCAAGTGCAGCATTCATCTCCCACAGGTAAATGAGTAATGTTTCTCCTTGCAAAACGTCTCTGTTTTGATGCGCTTCCTTGCATTTGAATGGGCTTGCTGGATTTTAACGTGGAGGTAGACCTTGGGGTATATCTTTGGAGTTTGAGATGGCAAGTTGGACATACAGTACTTGTTGATAAAATGGAAATGTATTGGAGGTTTGATGACAGGACGTGATGTCAGAAAATTTGGATATTGAATTTACAATGTATACTTGCTCTTTTTTTCTGCCACAGGGAGCTTTTGAATGCTGCGAAGAGAGAAGACGCCGGTTTTCATCGAAGTTTTTGTTAAGTAACTGTAACCTTTTTTCCGTGTGACGTCTATCGGGGAGGGAAGGGGGGGGGTAAGGGGGAGGTGAAACTTGTGTCACCGGCGGTGGAAGCTACCCCTGCCTGGGTCTTTGGTCTGAAATTGGGATCATATCTCCAGCTTGGGATGGAGATATGTCCTCTTTGCAGGTCTTAGCCCCAGGACGACCGTTGTGAAAGTGTGTGTGGTGGGTTGCCGGCTGTTTTGTTGCGTTCTGTTCATGTCTGTCTGTTTCGTCTCCCTATTTGTCCGGGCCCACTGTGTTCACCCCTTGTTTCAGTTCCGTTCGTCTTCGTTGAATGTTCAAAGATGCAGAGTTTTGACATTTCACTAACACTTTTTGTTTCTTCCCAGTTTTCTCTTTTCTGTGTGTGCAGATTGAAGATGAAGGGCACAGAAGTAAGGTCGTCCAAGTGCAGCATTCATCTCCCACAGGTAAATGAGTAATGTTTCTCCTTGCAAAACGTCTCTGTTTTGATGCGCTTCCTTGCATTTGAATGGGCTTGCTGGATTTTAACGTGGAGGTAGACCTTGGGGTATATCTTTGGAGTTTGAGATGGCAAGTTGGACATACAGTACTTGTTGATAAAATGGAAATGTATTGGAGGTTTGATGACAGGACGTGATGTCAGAAAATTTGGATATTGAATTTACAATGTATACTTGCTCTTTTTTTCTGCCACAGGGAGCTTTTGAATGCTGCGAAGAGAGAAGACGCCGGTTTTCATCGAAGTTTTTGTTAAGTAACTGTAACCTTTTTTCCGTGTGACGTCTATCGGGGAGGGAAGGGGGGGGGTAAGGGGGAGGTGAAACTTGTGTCACCGGCGGTGGAAGCTACCCCTGCCTGGGTCTTTGGTCTGAAATTGGGATCATATCTCCAGCTTGGGATGGAGATATGTCCTCTTTGCAGGTCTTAGCCCCAGGACGACCGTTGTGAAAGTGTGTGTGGTGGGTTGCCGGCTGTTTTGTTGCGTTCTGTTCATGTCTGTCTGTTTCGTCTCCCTATTTGTCCGGGCCCACTGTGTTCACCCCTTGTTTCAGTTCCGTTCGTCTTCGTTGAATGTTCAAAGATGCAGAGTTTTGACATTTCACTAACACTTTTTGTTTCTTCCCAGTTTTCTCTTTTCTGTGTGTGCAGATTGAAGATGAAGGGCACAGAAGTAAGGTCGTCCAAGTGCAGCATTCATCTCCCACAGGTAAATGAGTAATGTTTCTCCTTGCAAAACGTCTCTGTTTTGATGCGCTTCCTTGCATTTGAATGGGCTTGCTGGATTTTAACGTGGAGGTAGACCTTGGGGTATATCTTTGGAGTTTGAGATGGCAAGTTGGACATACAGTACTTGTTGATAAAATGGAAATGTATTGGAGGTTTGATGACAGGACGTGATGTCAGAAAATTGGGATATTGAATTTACAATGTATACTTGCTCTTTTTTTCTGCCACAGGGAGCTTTTGAATGCTGCGAAGAGAGAAGACGCCGGTTTTCATCGAAGTTTTTGTTAAGTAACTGTAACCTTTTTTCCGTGTGACGTCTATCGGGGAGGGAAGGGGGGGGGTAAGGGGGAGGTGAAACTTGTGTCACCGGCGGTGGAAGCTACCCCTGCCTGGGTCTTTGGTCTGAAATTGGGATCATATCTCCAGCTTGGGATGGAGATATGTCCTCTTTGCAGGTCTTAGCCCCAGGACGACCGTTGTGAAAGTGTGTGTGGTGGGTTGCCGGCTGTTTTGTTGCGTTCTGTTCATGTCTGTCTGTTTCGTCTCCCTATTTGTCCGGGCCCACTGTGTTCACCCCTTGTTTCAGTTCCGTTCGTCTTCGTTGAATGTTCAAAGATGCAGAGTTTTGACATTTCACTAACACTTTTTGTTTCTTCCCAGTTTTCTCTTTTCTGTGTGTGCAGATTGAAGATGAAGGGCACAGAAGTAAGGTCGTCCAAGTGCAGCATTCATCTCCCACAGGTAAATGAGTAATGTTTCTCCTTGCAAAACGTCTCTGTTTTGATGCGCTTCCTTGCATTTGAATGGGCTTGCTGGATTTTAACGTGGAGGTAGACCTTGGGGTATATCTTTGGAGTTTGAGATGGCAAGTTGGACATACAGTACTTGTTGATAAAATGGAAATGTATTGGAGGTTTGATGACAGGACGTGATGTCAGAAAATTGGGATATTGAATTTACAATGTATACTTGCTCTTTTTTTCTGCCACAGGGAGCTTTTGAATGCTGCGAAGAGAGAAGACGCCGGTTTTCATCGAAGTTTTTGTTAAGTAACTGTAACCTTTTTTCCGTGTGACGTCTATCGGGGAGGGAAGGGGGGGGGGTAAGGGGGAGGTGAAACTTGTGTCACCGGCGGTGGAAGCTACCCCTGCCTGGGTCTTTGGTCTGAAATTGGGATCATATCTCCAGCTTGGGATGGAGATATGTCCTCTTTGCAGGTCTTAGCCCCAGGACGACCGTTGTGAAAGTGTGTGTGGTGGGTTGCCGGCTGTTTTGTTGCGTTCTGTTCATGTCTGTCTGTTTCGTCTCCCTATTTGTCCGGGCCCACTGTGTTCACCCCTTGTTTCAGTTCCGTTCGTCTTCGTTGAATGTTCAAAGATGCAGAGTTTTGACATTTCACTAACACTTTTTGTTTCTTCCCAGTTTTCTCTTTTCTGTGTGTGCAGATTGAAGATGAAGGGCACAGAAGTAAGGTCGTCCAAGTGCAGCATTCATCTCCCACAGGTAAATGAGTAATGTTTCTCCTTGCAAAACGTCTCTGTTTTGATGCGCTTCCTTGCATTTGAATGGGCTTGCTGGATTTTAACGTGGAGGTAGACCTTGGGGTATATCTTTGGAGTTTGAGATGGCAAGTTGGACATACAGTACTTGTTGATAAAATGGAAATGTATTGGAGGTTTGATGACAGGACGTGATGTCAGAAAATTGGATATTGAATTTACAATGTATACTTGCTCTTTTTTTCTGCCACAGGGAGCTTTTGAATGCTGCGAAGAGAGAAGACGCCGGTTTTCATCGAAGTTTTTGTTAAGTAACTGTAACCTTTTTTCCGTGTGACGTCTATCGGGGAGGGAAGGGGGGGGGTAAGGGGGAGGTGAAACTTGTGTCACCGGCGGTGGAAGCTACCCCTGCCTGGGTCTTTGGTCTGAAATTGGGATCATATCTCCAGCTTGGGATGGAGATATGTCCTCTTTGCAGGTCTTAGCCCCAGGACGACCGTTGTGAAAGTGTGTGTGGTGGGTTGCCGGCTGTTTTGTTGCGTTCTGTTCATGTCTGTCTGTTTCGTCTCCCTATTTGTCCGGGCCCACTGTGTTCACCCCTTGTTTCAGTTCCGTTCGTCTTCGTTGAATGTTCAAAGATGCAGAGTTTTGACATTTCACTAACACTTTTTGTTTCTTCCCAGTTTTCTCTTTTCTGTGTGTGCAGATTGAAGATGAAGGGCACAGAAGTAAGGTCGTCCAAGTGCAGCATTCATCTCCCACAGGTAAATGAGTAATGTTTCTCCTTGCAAAACGTCTCTGTTTTGATGCGCTTCCTTGCATTTGAATGGGCTTGCTGGATTTTAACGTGGAGGTAGACCTTGGGGTATATCTTTGGAGTTTGAGATGGCAAGTTGGACATACAGTACTTGTTGATAAAATGGAAATGTATTGGAGGTTTGATGACAGGACGTGATGTCAGAAAATTGGATATTGAATTTACAATGTATACTTGCTCTTTTTTTCTGCCACAGGGAGCTTTTGAATGCTGCGAAGAGAGAAGACGCCGGTTTTCATCGAAGTTTTTGTTAAGTAACTGTAACCTTTTTTCCGTGTGACGTCTATCGGGGAGGGAAGGGGGGGGGGTAAGGGGGAGGTGAAACTTGTGTCACCGGCGGTGGAAGCTACCCCTGCCTGGGTCTTTGGTCTGAAATTGGGATCATATCTCCAGCTTGGGATGGAGATATGTCCTCTTTGCAGGTCTTAGCCCCAGGACGACCGTTGTGAAAGTGTGTGTGGTGGGTTGCCGGCTGTTTTGTTGCGTTCTGTTCATGTCTGTCTGTTTCGTCTCCCTATTTGTCCGGGCCCACTGTGTTCACCCCTTGTTTCAGTTCCGTTCGTCTTCGTTGAATGTTCAAAGATGCAGAGTTTTGACATTTCACTAACACTTTTTGTTTCTTCCCAGTTTTCTCTTTTCTGTGTGTGCAGATTGAAGATGAAGGGCACAGAAGTAAGGTCGTCCAAGTGCAGCATTCATCTCCCACAGGTAAATGAGTAATGTTTCTCCTTGCAAAACGTCTCTGTTTTGATGCGCTTCCTTGCATTTGAATGGGCTTGCTGGATTTTAACGTGGAGGTAGACCTTGGGGTATATCTTTGGAGTTTGAGATGGCAAGTTGGACATACAGTACTTGTTGATAAAATGGAAATGTATTGGAGGTTTGATGACAGGACGTGATGTCAGAAAATTGGGATATTGAATTTACAATGTATACTTGCTCTTTTTTTCTGCCACAGGGAGCTTTTGAATGCTGCGAAGAGAGAAGACGCCGGTTTTCATCGAAGTTTTTGTTAAGTAACTGTAACCTTTTTTCCGTGTGACGTCTATCGGGGAGGGAAGGGGGGGGGTAAGGGGGAGGTGAAACTTGTGTCACCGGCGGTGGAAGCTACCCCTGCCTGGGTCTTTGGTCTGAAATTGGGATCATATCTCCAGCTTGGGATGGAGATATGTCCTCTTTGCAGGTCTTAGCCCCAGGACGACCGTTGTGAAAGTGTGTGTGGTGGGTTGCCGGCTGTTTTGTTGCGTTCTGTTCATGTCTGTCTGTTTCGTCTCCCTATTTGTCCGGGCCCACTGTGTTCACCCCTTGTTTCAGTTCCGTTCGTCTTCGTTGAATGTTCAAAGATGCAGAGTTTTGACATTTCACTAACACTTTTTGTTTCTTCCCAGTTTTCTCTTTTCTGTGTGTGCAGATTGAAGATGAAGGGCACAGAAGTAAGGTCGTCCAAGTGCAGCATTCATCTCCCACAGGTAAATGAGTAATGTTTCTCCTTGCAAAACGTCTCTGTTTTGATGCGCTTCCTTGCATTTGAATGGGCTTGCTGGATTTTAACGTGGAGGTAGACCTTGGGGTATATCTTTGGAGTTTGAGATGGCAAGTTGGACATACAGTACTTGTTGATAAAATGGAAATGTATTGGAGGTTTGATGACAGGACGTGATGTCAGAAAATTGGATATTGAATTTACAATGTATACTTGCTCTTTTTTTCTGCCACAGGGAGCTTTTGAATGCTGCGAAGAGAGAAGACGCCGGTTTTCATCGAAGTTTTTGTTAAGTAACTGTAACCTTTTTTCCGTGTGACGTCTATCGGGGAGGGAAGGGGGGGGGTAAGGGGGAGGTGAAACTTGTGTCACCGGCGGTGGAAGCTACCCCTGCCTGGGTCTTTGGTCTGAAATTGGGATCATATCTCCAGCTTGGGATGGAGATATGTCCTCTTTGCAGGTCTTAGCCCCAGGACGACCGTTGTGAAAGTGTGTGTGGTGGGTTGCCGGCTGTTTTGTTGCGTTCTGTTCATGTCTGTCTGTTTCGTCTCCCTATTTGTCCGGGCCCACTGTGTTCACCCCTTGTTTCAGTTCCGTTCGTCTTCGTTGAATGTTCAAAGATGCAGAGTTTTGACATTTCACTAACACTTTTTGTTTCTTCCCAGTTTTCTCTTTTCTGTGTGTGCAGATTGAAGATGAAGGGCACAGAAGTAAGGTCGTCCAAGTGCAGCATTCATCTCCCACAGGTAAATGAGTAATGTTTCTCCTTGCAAAACGTCTCTGTTTTGATGCGCTTCCTTGCATTTGAATGGGCTTGCTGGATTTTAACGTGGAGGTAGACCTTGGGGTATATCTTTGGAGTTTGAGATGGCAAGTTGGACATACAGTACTTGTTGATAAAATGGAAATGTATTGGAGGTTTGATGACAGGACGTGATGTCAGAAAATTGGGATATTGAATTTACAATGTATACTTGCTCTTTTTTTCTGCCACAGGGAGCTTTTGAATGCTGCGAAGAGAGAAGACGCCGGTTTTCATCGAAGTTTTTGTTAAGTAACTGTAACCTTTTTTCCGTGTGACGTCTATCGGGGAGGGAAGGGGGGGGGGTAAGGGGGAGGTGAAACTTGTGTCACCGGCGGTGGAAGCTACCCCTGCCTGGGTCTTTGGTCTGAAATTGGGATCATATCTCCAGCTTGGGATGGAGATATGTCCTCTTTGCAGGTCTTAGCCCCAGGACGACCGTTGTGAAAGTGTGTGTGGTGGGTTGCCGGCTGTTTTGTTGCGTTCTGTTCATGTCTGTCTGTTTCGTCTCCCTATTTGTCCGGGCCCACTGTGTTCACCCCTTGTTTCAGTTCCGTTCGTCTTCGTTGAATGTTCAAAGATGCAGAGTTTTGACATTTCACTAACACTTTTTGTTTCTTCCCAGTTTTCTCTTTTCTGTGTGTGCAGATTGAAGATGAAGGGCACAGAAGTAAGGTCGTCCAAGTGCAGCATTCATCTCCCACAGGTAAATGAGTAATGTTTCTCCTTGCAAAACGTCTCTGTTTTGATGCGCTTCCTTGCATTTGAATGGGCTTGCTGGATTTTAACGTGGAGGTAGACCTTGGGGTATATCTTTGGAGTTTGAGATGGCAAGTTGGACATACAGTACTTGTTGATAAAATGGAAATGTATTGGAGGTTTGATGACAGGACGTGATGTCAGAAAATTTGGATATTGAATTTACAATGTATACTTGCTCTTTTTTTCTGCCACAGGGAGCTTTTGAATGCTGCGAAGAGAGAAGACGCCGGTTTTCATCGAAGTTTTTGTTAAGTAACTGTAACCTTTTTTCCGTGTGACGTCTATCGGGGAGGGAAGGGGGGGGGTAAGGGGGAGGTGAAACTTGTGTCACCGGCGGTGGAAGCTACCCCTGCCTGGGTCTTTGGTCTGAAATTGGGATCATATCTCCAGCTTGGGATGGAGATATGTCCTCTTTGCAGGTCTTAGCCCCAGGACGACCGTTGTGAAAGTGTGTGTGGTGGGTTGCCGGCTGTTTTGTTGCGTTCTGTTCATGTCTGTCTGTTTCGTCTCCCTATTTGTCCGGGCCCACTGTGTTCACCCCTTGTTTCAGTTCCGTTCGTCTTCGTTGAATGTTCAAAGATGCAGAGTTTTGACATTTCACTAACACTTTTTGTTTCTTCCCAGTTTTCTCTTTTCTGTGTGTGCAGATTGAAGATGAAGGGCACAGAAGTAAGGTCGTCCAAGTGCAGCATTCATCTCCCACAGGTAAATGAGTAATGTTTCTCCTTGCAAAACGTCTCTGTTTTGATGCGCTTCCTTGCATTTGAATGGGCTTGCTGGATTTTAACGTGGAGGTAGACCTTGGGGTATATCTTTGGAGTTTGAGATGGCAAGTTGGACATACAGTACTTGTTGATAAAATGGAAATGTATTGGAGGTTTGATGACAGGACGTGATGTCAGAAAATTTGGATATTGAATTTACAATGTATACTTGCTCTTTTTTTCTGCCACAGGGAGCTTTTGAATGCTGCGAAGAGAGAAGACGCCGGTTTTCATCGAAGTTTTTGTTAAGTAACTGTAACCTTTTTTCCGTGTGACGTCTATCGGGGAGGGAAGGGGGGGGGGTAAGGGGGAGGTGAAACTTGTGTCACCGGCGGTGGAAGCTACCCCTGCCTGGGTCTTTGGTCTGAAATTGGGATCATATCTCCAGCTTGGGATGGAGATATGTCCTCTTTGCAGGTCTTAGCCCCAGGACGACCGTTGTGAAAGTGTGTGTGGTGGGTTGCCGGCTGTTTTGTTGCGTTCTGTTCATGTCTGTCTGTTTCGTCTCCCTATTTGTCCGGGCCCACTGTGTTCACCCCTTGTTTCAGTTCCGTTCGTCTTCGTTGAATGTTCAAAGATGCAGAGTTTTGACATTTCACTAACACTTTTTGTTTCTTCCCAGTTTTCTCTTTTCTGTGTGTGCAGATTGAAGATGAAGGGCACAGAAGTAAGGTCGTCCAAGTGCAGCATTCATCTCCCACAGGTAAATGAGTAATGTTTCTCCTTGCAAAACGTCTCTGTTTTGATGCGCTTCCTTGCATTTGAATGGGCTTGCTGGATTTTAACGTGGAGGTAGACCTTGGGGTATATCTTTGGAGTTTGAGATGGCAAGTTGGACATACAGTACTTGTTGATAAAATGGAAATGTATTGGAGGTTTGATGACAGGACGTGATGTCAGAAAATTGGGATATTGAATTTACAATGTATACTTGCTCTTTTTTTCTGCCACAGGGAGCTTTTGAATGCTGCGAAGAGAGAAGACGCCGGTTTTCATCGAAGTTTTTGTTAAGTAACTGTAACCTTTTTTCCGTGTGACGTCTATCGGGGAGGGAAGGGGGGGGGTAAGGGGGAGGTGAAACTTGTGTCACCGGCGGTGGAAGCTACCCCTGCCTGGGTCTTTGGTCTGAAATTGGGATCATATCTCCAGCTTGGGATGGAGATATGTCCTCTTTGCAGGTCTTAGCCCCAGGACGACCGTTGTGAAAGTGTGTGTGGTGGGTTGCCGGCTGTTTTGTTGCGTTCTGTTCATGTCTGTCTGTTTCGTCTCCCTATTTGTCCGGGCCCACTGTGTTCACCCCTTGTTTCAGTTCCGTTCGTCTTCGTTGAATGTTCAAAGATGCAGAGTTTTGACATTTCACTAACACTTTTTGTTTCTTCCCAGTTTTCTCTTTTCTGTGTGTGCAGATTGAAGATGAAGGGCACAGAAGTAAGGTCGTCCAAGTGCAGCATTCATCTCCCACAGGTAAATGAGTAATGTTTCTCCTTGCAAAACGTCTCTGTTTTGATGCGCTTCCTTGCATTTGAATGGGCTTGCTGGATTTTAACGTGGAGGTAGACCTTGGGGTATATCTTTGGAGTTTGAGATGGCAAGTTGGACATACAGTACTTGTTGATAAAATGGAAATGTATTGGAGGTTTGATGACAGGACGTGATGTCAGAAAATTGGGATATTGAATTTACAATGTATACTTGCTCTTTTTTTCTGCCACAGGGAGCTTTTGAATGCTGCGAAGAGAGAAGACGCCGGTTTTCATCGAAGTTTTTGTTAAGTAACTGTAACCTTTTTTCCGTGTGACGTCTATCGGGGAGGGAAGGGGGGGGGGTAAGGGGGAGGTGAAACTTGTGTCACCGGCGGTGGAAGCTACCCCTGCCTGGGTCTTTGGTCTGAAATTGGGATCATATCTCCAGCTTGGGATGGAGATATGTCCTCTTTGCAGGTCTTAGCCCCAGGACGACCGTTGTGAAAGTGTGTGTGGTGGGTTGCCGGCTGTTTTGTTGCGTTCTGTTCATGTCTGTCTGTTTCGTCTCCCTATTTGTCCGGGCCCACTGTGTTCACCCCTTGTTTCAGTTCCGTTCGTCTTCGTTGAATGTTCAAAGATGCAGAGTTTTGACATTTCACTAACACTTTTTGTTTCTTCCCAGTTTTCTCTTTTCTGTGTGTGCAGATTGAAGATGAAGGGCACAGAAGTAAGGTCGTCCAAGTGCAGCATTCATCTCCCACAGGTAAATGAGTAATGTTTCTCCTTGCAAAACGTCTCTGTTTTGATGCGCTTCCTTGCATTTGAATGGGCTTGCTGGATTTTAACGTGGAGGTAGACCTTGGGGTATATCTTTGGAGTTTGAGATGGCAAGTTGGACATACAGTACTTGTTGATAAAATGGAAATGTATTGGAGGTTTGATGACAGGACGTGATGTCAGAAAATTGGGATATTGAATTTACAATGTATACTTGCTCTTTTTTTCTGCCACAGGGAGCTTTTGAATGCTGCGAAGAGAGAAGACGCCGGTTTTCATCGAAGTTTTTGTTAAGTAACTGTAACCTTTTTTCCGTGTGACGTCTATCGGGGAGGGAAGGGGGGGGGTAAGGGGGAGGTGAAACTTGTGTCACCGGCGGTGGAAGCTACCCCTGCCTGGGTCTTTGGTCTGAAATTGGGATCATATCTCCAGCTTGGGATGGAGATATGTCCTCTTTGCAGGTCTTAGCCCCAGGACGACCGTTGTGAAAGTGTGTGTGGTGGGTTGCCGGCTGTTTTGTTGCGTTCTGTTCATGTCTGTCTGTTTCGTCTCCCTATTTGTCCGGGCCCACTGTGTTCACCCCTTGTTTCAGTTCCGTTCGTCTTCGTTGAATGTTCAAAGATGCAGAGTTTTGACATTTCACTAACACTTTTTGTTTCTTCCCAGTTTTCTCTTTTCTGTGTGTGCAGATTGAAGATGAAGGGCACAGAAGTAAGGTCGTCCAAGTGCAGCATTCATCTCCCACAGGTAAATGAGTAATGTTTCTCCTTGCAAAACGTCTCTGTTTTGATGCGCTTCCTTGCATTTGAATGGGCTTGCTGGATTTTAACGTGGAGGTAGACCTTGGGGTATATCTTTGGAGTTTGAGATGGCAAGTTGGACATACAGTACTTGTTGATAAAATGGAAATGTATTGGAGGTTTGATGACAGGACGTGATGTCAGAAAATTTGGATATTGAATTTACAATGTATACTTGCTCTTTTTTTCTGCCACAGGGAGCTTTTGAATGCTGCGAAGAGAGAAGACGCCGGTTTTCATCGAAGTTTTTGTTAAGTAACTGTAACCTTTTTTCCGTGTGACGTCTATCGGGGAGGGAAGGGGGGGGGGTAAGGGGGAGGTGAAACTTGTGTCACCGGCGGTGGAAGCTACCCCTGCCTGGGTCTTTGGTCTGAAATTGGGATCATATCTCCAGCTTGGGATGGAGATATGTCCTCTTTGCAGGTCTTAGCCCCAGGACGACCGTTGTGAAAGTGTGTGTGGTGGGTTGCCGGCTGTTTTGTTGCGTTCTGTTCATGTCTGTCTGTTTCGTCTCCCTATTTGTCCGGGCCCACTGTGTTCACCCCTTGTTTCAGTTCCGTTCGTCTTCGTTGAATGTTCAAAGATGCAGAGTTTTGACATTTCACTAACACTTTTTGTTTCTTCCCAGTTTTCTCTTTTCTGTGTGTGCAGATTGAAGATGAAGGGCACAGAAGTAAGGTCGTCCAAGTGCAGCATTCATCTCCCACAGGTAAATGAGTAATGTTTCTCCTTGCAAAACGTCTCTGTTTTGATGCGCTTCCTTGCATTTGAATGGGCTTGCTGGATTTTAACGTGGAGGTAGACCTTGGGGTATATCTTTGGAGTTTGAGATGGCAAGTTGGACATACAGTACTTGTTGATAAAATGGAAATGTATTGGAGGTTTGATGACAGGACGTGATGTCAGAAAATTGGGATATTGAATTTACAATGTATACTTGCTCTTTTTTTCTGCCACAGGGAGCTTTTGAATGCTGCGAAGAGAGAAGACGCCGGTTTTCATCGAAGTTTTTGTTAAGTAACTGTAACCTTTTTTCCGTGTGACGTCTATCGGGGAGGGAAGGGGGGGGGTAAGGGGGAGGTGAAACTTGTGTCACCGGCGGTGGAAGCTACCCCTGCCTGGGTCTTTGGTCTGAAATTGGGATCATATCTCCAGCTTGGGATGGAGATATGTCCTCTTTGCAGGTCTTAGCCCCAGGACGACCGTTGTGAAAGTGTGTGTGGTGGGTTGCCGGCTGTTTTGTTGCGTTCTGTTCATGTCTGTCTGTTTCGTCTCCCTATTTGTCCGGGCCCACTGTGTTCACCCCTTGTTTCAGTTCCGTTCGTCTTCGTTGAATGTTCAAAGATGCAGAGTTTTGACATTTCACTAACACTTTTTGTTTCTTCCCAGTTTTCTCTTTTCTGTGTGTGCAGATTGAAGATGAAGGGCACAGAAGTAAGGTCGTCCAAGTGCAGCATTCATCTCCCACAGGTAAATGAGTAATGTTTCTCCTTGCAAAACGTCTCTGTTTTGATGCGCTTCCTTGCATTTGAATGGGCTTGCTGGATTTTAACGTGGAGGTAGACCTTGGGGTATATCTTTGGAGTTTGAGATGGCAAGTTGGACATACAGTACTTGTTGATAAAATGGAAATGTATTGGAGGTTTGATGACAGGACGTGATGTCAGAAAATTGGATATTGAATTTACAATGTATACTTGCTCTTTTTTTCTGCCACAGGGAGCTTTTGAATGCTGCGAAGAGAGAAGACGCCGGTTTTCATCGAAGTTTTTGTTAAGTAACTGTAACCTTTTTTCCGTGTGACGTCTATCGGGGAGGGAAGGGGGGGGGGGTAAGGGGGAGGTGAAACTTGTGTCACCGGCGGTGGAAGCTACCCCTGCCTGGGTCTTTGGTCTGAAATTGGGATCATATCTCCAGCTTGGGATGGAGATATGTCCTCTTTGCAGGTCTTAGCCCCAGGACGACCGTTGTGAAAGTGTGTGTGGTGGGTTGCCGGCTGTTTTGTTGCGTTCTGTTCATGTCTGTCTGTTTCGTCTCCCTATTTGTCCGGGCCCACTGTGTTCACCCCTTGTTTCAGTTCCGTTCGTCTTCGTTGAATGTTCAAAGATGCAGAGTTTTGACATTTCACTAACACTTTTTGTTTCTTCCCAGTTTTCTCTTTTCTGTGTGTGCAGATTGAAGATGAAGGGCACAGAAGTAAGGTCGTCCAAGTGCAGCATTCATCTCCCACAGGTAAATGAGTAATGTTTCTCCTTGCAAAACGTCTCTGTTTTGATGCGCTTCCTTGCATTTGAATGGGCTTGCTGGATTTTAACGTGGAGGTAGACCTTGGGGTATATCTTTGGAGTTTGAGATGGCAAGTTGGACATACAGTACTTGTTGATAAAATGGAAATGTATTGGAGGTTTGATGACAGGACGTGATGTCAGAAAATTTGGATATTGAATTTACAATGTATACTTGCTCTTTTTTCTGCCACAGGGAGCTTTTGAATGCTGCGAAGAGAGAAGACGCCGGTTTTCATCGAAGTTTTTGTTAAGTAACTGTAACCTTTTTTCCGTGTGACGTCTATCGGGGAGGGAAGGGGGGGGGGGGGTAAGGGGGAGGTGCAACTTGTGTCACCGGCGGTGGAAGCTACCCCTGCCTGGGTCTTTGGTCTGAAATTGGGATCATATCTCCAGCTTGGGATGGAGATACTTTATACCATCTTGCTCACAGCCATTTTGAATTCACGTTCGTGTTTGTAGAACATAATGAAATTAGATGGATTGCATTTTGAAAGTGTACTCTAAATGCAACGTGCAAGTGCTACATACATGTACGCAAGCAAGTTAAGCGCATTATGACGGTTAAAAAACGTCACGGCAAAAATCAGCTGCAGCAGATATGCGCACACATTTTCGCAGAGCAAATGAAACACTCAATTTACTGTGCATTTCAGTTTGAGTGTATCGGCTTTGATAGCACACCTGTATGGAATACAAACGCAGATACAAATAGCCGTACAAAAGTTTGAGTTTTCCATAGGTTTGTGCACAAACATGGATGCGCCCATCAGCCATCACTTTGTACATCGAGTCAGCACTCTAGTAATTCAGTGTAGCTCTATGGCAGTAATGTAGTTTCTTCCTAATTGCTTCTTGAAATACGTGTTTTTGTGTTTGTGCATTGGTCATGTATTTTTGTAATACAGAGGATTTCATGTGGAAAATGTTGTTGCATTTTACCTGAATGCTATTAAAATGCATGTACATGTACATTTCCAGGTTTTGTTTATGCACTTGGAAACATGCCCAATTGCCTGAGAATTGCAATATGAAATTTTGGAACAAAAAGTAATCTTTTTAACAATAATTTTCTTTGCATTTCTGCCTGTACACAGACCCTGGAAATCAACGCCACAATTAATGCCCCTCCCCAGAAAGAACCGCACCGGCAGCAACCCCGTCAGTTCAGTCTTCAGCACACGACGCAACAAAGTCACCCAACCTACCTTAGACCTTCAGCACCGCAGGCAATATCGACACCTCGGACTCATGATGTGGTCAATTCCACGCTGGTGTAACAAGCCATTAAGCCTCAGGCATGTGCACTGGCTCTTCATGAGCCCAGTCTCTTAAACATCTCACCCATAGATTGTGTCAGCTGATGGTATTGTACAAATTGCAACATGATCAGAGAAATAGTAGTGGCAAGTTACACTGAGTGAGAGGAGGTAGTGTGAAATCACTGGTGCCAAGGTGGGCTGATGTGGACTACCATACCTCCTAACGTGGACAAGTAATACACTACTTACCCGAAATGAACCATGTTGTATTTGTTCTGTTACACCCATACATAATTCATTAGTTCCATTGGAAGAAATTCATTGGAATTCCATGGAACATCCCTCCCATGAAATGCGTATATACTGTCATTCTTGAAGGTTGCAGTGTGGTACCACTAGCAACCCGACTTGCATGTGCAATTGTTGCATAGCTCAGGGTTTCAGAGCTAATTATGGGGTACTTCTGTCCTGGTAGCACTGACTGGTTTACGTGCCTCATGCGTGTGCCGTGTGTGCAGGGTAGCTGCTTTTGCTTCCCAGACAAACCTATGCAAGTATGAATAATGCTTTAAGCTTCACTTGTTGTTACTGTACTACCGCCTATTGTCCAAAAGACTAGTCCATGACCCAAAGTGCTAAAAGCACAGCAACTAAAGAACTACATCACTGCAACTGGAGGTCTGTGTTGATGTGGGTGCTCTTGCAGACCATTTCTTGATAGCGCAACACCAGTGTGAACATTTTGTCAAGGGGAAGATTGCAGAAGTGCAATAACAAGTGAATTTCAGTACACACAAATTGAATAAATATTGTCTTGCATTAGGAGTATATAATCAGCTGTCCGGTGTATCTGTAGGTGAGGTGTTTATACAAAGTAAATATTGACTGTTCTAACGTGTGGTACAGTAAAAAGAGTTTCACTTAGTGATCCGTGGAGTGCTATATTTTCCCTCCACTCTTCCTTGAGAATATACTTACAATATGGTATGGATCACCTTGCAATGGTATCGTTTGATTGTACCACTCATTGCAGTCAATATTAGCATACATTGTACTTAAAAGGCAGTGGTGTAGTCAAGTACATTTCCATGAGTACGAAATGTACTGGAGTATGAGTATGAGTACTGCAACACTGCTAGAAGGCATATGAAGTGTGACTCATGAGAATGTGGAGGTGCACATTGATCTATGCAAGACAAAGCTTTGCTTACTGCATTTATTCTAGCTTTATATGAACATCTTCCATATGCCCAGTGACATCTGAAACATTTTTGTCATTGACCTGACCAATCACATTGCTTTATGACTATAACAATGAACAAGTAAGGGCGTTGTTTTCTTCTCTTGCTTTTGCAAAGTTTAAGGAAAACAAGACAAGTCCCTGCATGCTTGATTGATGCGGCATGATTGTCAACATCTGACATGGTTTCTGCACATCCACGTACTCTGGTTCATATTTAACTTATGTAACTTCTTGGAAGCTTCCATCCTATTGTTCATTTGTGTCTCGGTAAACAGTCAAAATGTGGTATTAAGCGCATTCAGTTTTGCTGTTGAACCACTGTTATTAACACATTGAACCCAACTTTTTCAACAACTCAGAATATAGTATAGGTAGATTTTTCTTTAGGACATTAATATCCATGATATATATACGTATATATTTTTAAGAAGGGGCTAAAGTCCAGCACTTTTTGAGTGAGAAAGCTAGAATTGTTTTGCTTGTATCCTATTGTGTATAGCTATCCAGAGATAAGTTGTGTCTAGTTTCTGTGCTGTTATAGTTTGGTTTTCGTATATGGCACATGATGTAGGGTTTGATATTTACTTTGCTAGCTTGTGATTTGCAACTTTGCCACAAACATTTAAGATAAATATAAAGATCATAAAATGATCACTTTTTTGTTATTAATTTCATTAATCAGAAATACAGGTGGAATGTAGGTTAGCTATACACATCAATCATATTGACAAATATGTTGGTTTGTATAAAAAAAAAGGCCTCCTGTTTAAACGATATACTTAAAGTCTTTATTAGTTTAATTGTGTTGGACAATATATTTCAAATGATGTTTATTATATAAAAAAGTGATCACATAGGGAAATGGTTTCAGTAAATTATGTTTAAAAGAAATCATTTCTGCTATGCAAAATGTAAAAAAAAGGTTTAAATATTGTATGGTTTTACTTGTTTATGTATATTCATTTACTTTTACAAAATTGTGCAATTTATGAATTAATAACTGAGCTTTCAGACATTTGAGATGGAAAAAGTCAACATTGATACTAAAGGACCTAAGACAAGAAATGGGAAAATGGGGGGGGGGGGGGCGGAGCGTTTGTTGAATTCTTTATTTCAGTTATGCTGGTAGCTTTATTTATTTGACATGGTCCTACAGAAACTGCAATTGTTGCAATAAAGTAGTCCAAGTTATTCTTTTGCTAACTGCGAAAACTGTAAACTAATGAATGTACACATGTTTTTGTGAGAATAGATTTGGTTTATTGTAACAATGTATGGTTATATTTTGTACAAATTATCCTACTTCCCATGCATGGATGCTGTGATTATGTTCAGTAATTTAGTTGTTTTAAGTCTATTTTCTTCGGTCAAGATAGAGGTTCTGAGTACAAACAATGTGCTTTTTAAAAATGAACGAGTGATTGTTTGAATTATTGTCTGGTACAATTTATGTTGCACATTGTGACTTGCTTTTCACAGAGTGCATGTACATGTAATATATGAATTCTGTAACGTATGTACTACTAGTATGTTATGTCCAGTGGCCCTAAGAGTGAAATAACATTATGTGAGACTTGCACTTGTGCGTTTAATATCTCCATTATTTAAGTTGTCATTGAGACTCAACTAGAAAAGACTCGAGTTGAAATCGTAATCTTTTCAATGAGGGAATAAATGTGTGTGCTTGTTGGTCGATATTAAACACTGTTCAACACCGGCTTGGAGTCTGGATGATGATACTGACCGGAGCCAAAGGCAAGGGTCGTTATCAGCATCCAGACTCAACCGGTCTTAAACAAAGTGTAGAATACCGGCCAAGCACATATTTATTTCCATTCATAAATACCTCTTCGGTCAAAAAATCTAAACTTTTGGTCCAAAAGTCAAAGGAAGTTAAAACTTATAGATTTCTTACAATTTTGTTCAACAATTTTACTACACTTTTTTTTCTCGAAACGCCCATCTAGCTATTTCATGTTATGTCCCTTTACATGGGTCAACTGTCGTAGGTCAACCAGCCCTAGTGTCAACATATCTAAACTCAACTTTGATTGGCTGGCCCGTGGGGTCGCATACAATTTGCATGTTCGGATATATCAGACATTCGTAGTGAGGCTCTGTAAACATGATCGTTTGATCCTCGGACTACCCAGGAGGCTAGTTTTACCACTCAACTTGAAGCAGCTGATATTTGTATAATTAAGAGCTCAATGGTAGTTGCCCCAGTCTAGTCTTGGGAAGGTCTATGTACATTGTTTCAAGTTGAAGCTCATGAGATTGATCAGTTGACATTCATGACATTGAATTGTATAGATTAGGGATAGGCAATGTGGCAATATTTATGAGGTTGGTACCTAGACAGGCTTGTAGGGGCATCAAGGTCTGCATATGCAAACCGCCCCCCCCCCCCCACACACACACACACAAAGAAATAAAATCCACATTTTTGCTGAATATTTTTGTGAAGTAATTTGGCTCATCTATTACTTTCACCACTGCCTTTAAAAGATTACCTGCAACCATGATGCTTCAACTGAATAAAAATGACATAATAGTGCCATCCAGAGACTAATGTAATCAAGCCCCCCCCCCCTTCCTTGAGTTTGTCAAACTGCAAGTCTTACCCAATTATATGTTGGTCTGGTGTCTTTACCCCCCCCCCCCCCCCTCGTGCATACATGCCTGGTATTGGCTCAACTGTGGCTTCTATTAGTGATTTCTTGATTGGTCAAAACATTCAACACGGTGGCACTGTGTGTAACAAACTAACAGACATGTATGTTGTACATATGTGCTTATCTTCAACCAAATTTGAATTCTTATACTGATAGGTTGATACATGAAACAGGCATGCAACTCAAAATTTACAAGAAAAGGAGGAAATTCCAAACCACACAAGCCTTTGTACAGTATTTTTCAAAAATTGTAATGGCATTCATGAGAAGAAAAGAAAGAAGGAAATCAGCAGATCCAAGGAAAAATTGCATGCCTGATGGCAACAACAGTGTTATTATCCCATAATGGGCCACACTGCACCACACAACGCAAGACGCTTGCTGCACGTACGTATGTGGTAGATGAAAGCTGAAACGTGACGACAGCGTGCACGTAACTGTGCATGAAGTGTGCTGGAAGATGAATTGTTAAACCCACTCACACTCATGGAACACACAAAATAAAGCGCTTGAATGCCAATCACAAATTTGTTCTGAAAGCTTGCATAGATCCTTTTAAT
The DNA here is from genome assembly GCF_015706575.1 of Patiria miniata. Lineage (NCBI taxonomy): Eukaryota > Metazoa > Echinodermata > Asteroidea > Valvatida > Asterinidae > Patiria > Patiria miniata. The sequence continues at coordinate 745,714 of NW_024037052.1, forward strand.
ATTCTACATTTAATTCCAAAATCCTTCACCATAAAAATAAAGTCCTTAAAATAGCCAACTTATTTTAAAAAGTATTTCACTGCAAAAATTCCAAAAGATATTAACAGTTGCATAAAATAATCTCTCTGTTCAATCCTTACTGCCAAGCATATCAATAGGGCTCACTCAATGACGGTCATCTCTTGATTGCTTATTTTACGCAATCAAGCACGCATTGCGCAGTGTTAAAAATGTTCCAAACACACGCGCTTCTTGCTTGAAATGTGTTTGAAATACGACACAGCCGATGTGCGTTATTCAGTTGATGCTCAAAATGTTGATGCATGTGGCTGGTCTGTAGGAAATGACGTCATTTGAATGAGACCTATTGATATTGGACACCAATATAAGATTGTATGGTAGAATACATGTGACTTCATTGCATACACTACTTTGTACATCTCTCCTACATTAGAACAACATGCAGGACATGACCCCAATACATGTACTTTTTGTGCATAGTTAATTGGAATAACAAGCTTGACACAAATGTTTGGAACAACAAATGGGTATTGAAGGACAACTTGCAAACTAGATGGTGAGAAGAGGGCACTATTTACCATTCTGAAATGAACAGGACTGTTCATGTAGTCATCGAGGACAAAACGTGGACATCTGCGTTTCTGCTGTCAGAATAGCAGATTGAGTATTTTTTGAATGGTTCATTTTGTTCTGCTTTCCCGCCTTTGTGCTACCATAAATGCAGAATTTACTGTTTAATAAAATCCACTGTAGTGCTTTTATGCTACCTGAAATGCAGATTTTGCTTTTCCTCCCTTGCTGGAGGGAGAAAAAGTGGACATCTGCTTTTCTCTTGTTCAAAAATCAGATCAAACCGTTTCTGACGTTTCCATTTCCTGCTTTTGTGCTACCCAAAATGTATATTTTTGTTTTTTGCTTTTCTCATTTCTTAGAACCAGAAAAGCAAAACGAACCTTTGGTAACTACCATTTGTATTCTGCTTTTGGTTAAAAGGAAAATGAAACGGTGCTTCTGAGAAAAATAAGCACCGTTTCATTTTTCTTTGAGTGTAGGTTAACAGGGTTTTTTAGGCGTTCCCCCTTAAAGAGCTTCCACATCACAAAGTTACAAAATGAAAAATGTATTGTCGGAAAATGGCCATACTTCTGTTATCTGCTCTTCTGACAGCAGAAAAGCGATGTCCACTTTGTGTCCTCCTTGGGCCTTACCATAGTGTACCCAAAGTATCGCATTTGAGAAGTCTTTGCTGTGCGCAGTAAACCCATATGTGAGCTGCACAAGCATTACTTCAATAACATCTGAACATACTGGCATGCAATTTCAGTAGTTATTGCCTCCATTTTAAACAGATTCAATTTCAAAACATTGACTATTTTGGCAGTATACATTGCCCCCACAATATAATGGAGCCTTTTCATGTCAAGGTTCCTGTGAGATAACAAATACAACAAACTCTCTCCAGTTTTAAGTAACCAAAGTAACTGTACATGTGGGCATTGTTATGTTAGTACTGTTACTATTCTACGCAGAACAACCGGCCATTCGTACTAAAGTGACAAAGTGACATCAGTTCTCACGTAGCACATGAACAAAAAGGAGCCTTTTTCTCTAAATGTTTGAAATCGTTCACAAGAACAGCGAATACAGCAGCTGAACTATCAGCATGCTAGCATCGGTGGATTTATAGGATCTCCTCCAACTGTTTCTAATCTTAAGTTGTCAGACAAGTCAATTATTAATAACATCAGACATACATGCACTGTTCTTGTGAATATCAGATTTTTGACCCAGGGTGGCAAAAAGGTTCACTTTTTCTATTCACTTGGCACAATAAAATGTTTATGCATAGGCCTTGGTGGGAAAGACAATAGCAACGAAGTCCTATGTCCAATTTGATTGAAAGTTTGATAAGGTTTCCCTGTATTCTCAAGATGTACAGTATCCACTCAGCTATAACTTCAACAGGTAAGTTGTTATGGATCTAACTTAAGATTTGGAGCAATTTTGTTTTTGCTTCAAAAAAAAAAACCCAAAAGGCACAAATATCACAAGATCCTATGCATCTTCAAACAGAGAATGAGGCTTCCCAAAGTTATAAGTCATTTGATCAAATGTGGAGACACAGTGAGGGGTGATTGTGTGTATTACTAGAGATTCCTGAGGTCTGTTTCCACGCCATAGATCAGAGCCTTGAGTTGATGTAGCTCACTCTGCATCTTCTTTGATCTCTTAGCTGTCTGATGAATATTATGCAGCATGAACATATCACCATCTTCCCCAACACCCACTGTCACCTGTTCAGCATGGCAACAAAACAAGAAGGGTTTACATTACAAAGCACTGACAATGATCCAGGGCTAGGGATGTAGTTGATTCCATTCACAAGTCCACCACAAGTCCAGACACAAGTAATTCGTGAGTCCATCACAAGTCCAGGCACAAGATACACTGGATGCCTTTGTCAAAGCTCATTTGAATAGCTTGTGAGTTAAATTGGTGTTGGAGGACTTGTGGTGGACTTGCAGGGACTAGTGATGGACTCGACTACATCCCTGCAATGATGTCCTTGCAATCTTGATTTCAGTGACAACATCATTATGGACTAAGATGACATAACATCTCACTAACAGAATCTGCTTCTTGATTTAGTCAAGAGCACGTTTCATGGAATGCACCATTTTACTTTATATAATCGACATACAGATCGTTGTCATTTGATTGGTGGAACTCACATCATGTGGCATTCGTTATTGCTCCCATTCACGCCGGGGCTCAAAAAGTCCCATTCGCCTATGGGGAATGGGAAATACTATTGAACAGTTAGGATCATTCTTGTTCCATGACGCAGTTGTATGCAAATGCATGCTGGTGTGCGCGTTTAGCATTGCACGTAGCCAGCGTTGGGTTCAAACATTTTCGTGAAGGGGTGGTTTGGAAGAGAAAAATACATTTTCAACCAATTTTATATTGAAATAAAAGTTCAAATATCAAATGACAAGGATCTATGTGTCAGTTATATAAAACAAATATAAAAGTTCGACATGTTTTTGTACATGGTGGAAGTGTGGCCTTTATTTATGGAGGTAGTCCAGTAAAATGGCCACATATGGGGCTAAGCATGACCCAGCCTTTGGGGTACTTGTTCGCAGTGTCCGCACCACGATCTGCATGAACTGCACTATAGCTGACCAACATAGGAAAGTAGAAAACAGCAACGGACAAATGCAAACTAACAACATGACTGACATGAACAGACAATACTCCACCTTGTAGAGTTGCTTCTCAACATCCTTGAGTTGGTTTCTCAAGATTCGGGTATCATTCTTGAAACCTTCTATCTCCAGATTCCGTCGCTTCTCCATGGCCTCATACCGCTGGTTCATCAGGTGTAAACGCTTAGCAAGCTTTTCCGTCTTATCCTGTGGATAAATAACCACAAGAATGAATGGTACTAGAAACAGGTTTCGGCAATAGATCAGAAATGGCTTAAACTTTGCATGAGCAGTTGGTACTGTTTGAATATCAGAGTTTATTTTGTTCACTTTTCGATAGCAATCAGAACAATCCACTGAAGGGAATTTGAAGTCGGAATTCTATTTTTGATACATTTTGGTACCAACAAAATAGGATTACATAATAATCCTGTTTTAATCCTAAAAATGTGATAAATAGTGATATGACAGTATTCTACCAATACACACACACAAATATGTACTCATGCCATCAGTTTCTGTCATGAGAAAGTATAGGTCATGAAAAACTGACTGGACCTTTTTTTTTACGTTTTGCGTAATTTGTTTCGCTTCAGTGACTTCTAATATTTCAGCCTTCGAAAATGTCCTTCCGTTACCGAAAAAATACATATTTTTAATTTATTTTCAAAACTTGCAGTATGAATGCAATGAAAGTTATTGTGCAAAGCAAGTTTAGGTAGGCCTTCAATATGACATTATAACTGACACTGCTGTACGTATCGTTTTTTAATTACAATTAATTAAATCCCGTCCTTCCGTTACCAAATTGGTAACGGAAGGACGGTAACGGAAGGACAAATGTTATTTTTATCAAATGTAACGACATTTGTGCTCATGTTTGAAAAATGAAAATCACTGCAACTACATGCATGTATAATGCGCATTGAAAGGACATTCATGTGACCCACCTTCACAAAGCTGGTATGAGCAGGGCAAGGTGTTCATTACAAAGGATGGCACAGGCATATGTATAACATGTACATGTACAATGTACATGTATGACAATGTACCGGTACTCATACATGTATGGAGTTGTTGCAGAAAATCAAATCATTAAGTTGCTGCTATCACCATTCATGGACAATAGAGAAAGATACAATTTCTGTGAAGCCATTCCAGAAGCAAATTAAGTAAAAAATGAGATGGCAGAAAGTACCAGTGCTATTGGGCACTTTCATACAATTTACATGTGTAAGACATGTGAGGTGCAATTTTTGACAAATTAAGTTAACAACTTCAGGCTGGATGTTTATAAGATAATTATTGTTAATACTCTAAATCATTAAAATTTGATTTCAAACACTGAATTTAGAGTTCAATTAAAAGCAACACCTAAAACATTTTTTAAAGCACAATGATTCTGAAGCCATCAGTTCTACCTGTAGATGTTTTTAATGTACATGTAAGCTGGTCGCCCCTGCCCCCCCCCCCACCCTTTAGGTAAACCACTGAACCTACTGGTGTTATTATTAAAAGTTGTTGGTGAACATGTAACCAATATACTCAAGTGCTCAAATACTGTGTATTTAAAACTTTTAAGGATTAAGGTGATGGGTTTGAAGTCCATTTCTGTAGTTGTCTTGTGTTCGTGAATTATGTGTTTTTGGTTGTTCTGTTCACAAACTCATCTATGTTTCAAGTCACAGACCATACAGGGATGAAACTGGCCTATGGGGAAAAAATCTGAAAATAGGCCGGCCAAAATTCTGTGTCCGAAATCTGGGCTGCGCCGCAAGTACACATACGTACTATATGTACAATAAACTTCGTGTTCAATTTCTGGACATCGCCTCCTTTTTTTCTTTTACATGTACATGTAGATCCAAATGAAATTTTACGATGTGAAAAATGTTCAGTGTTTCCATAAGATTAAAAAGCCCGAATTAGGGTTGGAGTTTCTGACTCGTAATTAAAGAAATTCACATCTTACTTGAGACACGGAGAAAGTCAAGGAAAAAGTCCAAGACAACAAGTCCACTAACGCATGGTAGGTGGAACTGGAAAAAGTTTGGCATTAGGCCTGCCGTCTTTTTCGTACAACAACTGCCGGTGAAATTTGTCTTCTATGCTCTCCTCGCCTTCCTCAAGATTTTGCATGGAAGAGATCGTCAGACTAAAACCACCACGTTGCAATCATTCAGTATCATTTGTACAACACTGAATAAAGTAGATCTGCCAAAGTCCAAAATGCTCCTTATGTGCGATTACCCCAATAGTTTGATTGCAGCTTTTGAGGGGGCCATTCAGTTGTGACTTTGTAACAAGATTCTTTTGTTTTGCTAACTTTTGAAAAAAAAATGATTTCTGAATGGAAAAGTTAGTTCTTTTTTTAAAGCAATTCAAACGAATTTGCTTGAAAATGATCATTATTGTATTGTATTTAACTTGAAATGATTTCTTTGTGCAGGAAGCTTCTCTATAATGCCCACCTCAATTTCCAAGTTCTGTGTTTGTCTCTCTTCCAGTGCATGATCTGAGATGACTAAGACGTCATCTTTGGAGACATCTAGTTGTTCCTTACATCGATCCAGCTCCTGTAGTAGACGGTCCTTCTCTGCCATCCAGACTCGCTCCTGAGATCGTCCTTCATACTTCAGCTCTAGATAGTCCTTAGTGCTGTCATACAACATCTGCTGTGTACGATGGAACCTATTAACAGAAGAATGTCCATGACAAGTGATGTATGATGGTTGAACAAGGTAGCTGAATAAAGGATACACATTCTACTTTTGTTTAAAGAACGGTAAGTGTCTTATTAGTCATTCATAAGATTTCATTTCATTTTGCGTCGGGGTGATGTAAATCAAATTAGGTTATGCCCTTCACCGACATATAAACACTGTATACTCTCTGTGTTACCTCCCGAGTGAAAGTTGAAAAAAATCACTCCGGTCGAACCCATGACCCTCCTGCTTTCTAGTGCAGATGTCTTACCACTTGACCACCGAGCTAACGGGATCAGTTGGCTGGTTCGAATCTGATGTACATAGCAGCGGGTACTACATTAACTATTCATAAGATGGTAAGACATCTGCAATAGAAAGCAGGAGGTCGTGGGTTCGAGTCCCACCGGAGTGATTTTTTTCCAACTTTCACTCGGGAGGAAACACACTGAGAATACAGTGTTTATACATCGGTGATGGACAAAACCTAATTTGGTTTTATTAGTCAATTGACTCATGTAATTTCAGCAAGCACACACTGCATATGCCTCCATGTTATTTTGGCAAGATGTGTTGCCAATATACTAGTGTGGAAAGACTGTGGTTTCTAAAATAACTAAGATCAAAGTGCTTTACATTATTATTACCCCTGATCATTGGGCCAATGAAACATTGCAAATACAATCTCAGCTTCCTGTGGAATATGGATTTTTATTCACGAGAAAGTCATTTTAGTCATGTTCCCTGACAGTATTTTATAAACTATTGAATAGGATGGTGCCAGACTATTTTTGCATTCTAGCCTCACTTTCAATTTTTATTTTAAATGTGGCTTAAAAACATTAGGGTATGTTTAACAACAAATTTAAATTTTCATTAAAGCAGACTGGTATTAATTTGTAATTAATTTTATGTCACTGCTTTAATTTCTCTTTGCAAGTTCCAAATATGAAGATTTTACCTCGCTTTCAATTTAATATAGTCGACTCCTGAATAAAGCCCATACAGCTCGGTGTAGTCATTTCGACGCAAGGTAGCTAAAATCAATCACAATTGCGATCTCTGTTCTCACAGGTACCCATTTACTCCTGGGTGGGGCGAAGCAATGAGTGACAAAGTGTCTTGCCAAAGGGAACATGCACCATATCCCCAGGCTGGACTCGAACCCACAACCTGTAGAATTACCCGCAGACAACGAGTTCAATGCTCCAGACCATGAGACCAGGGCACTCCACATATTTAGAAATGTTTTGCCAATTCATGCAACAACACAAACACCAGGTAATATAATCTATTTGAAACCCCTGCCCGTTGTCCAAACTGCACACATGTGCATTTATCTTTATTGGTACCTTCAAGGATGTAACTGGGGTCCAAGTTGCTGGAGGGCCCTAAAGGGACCTCAGTTTCTAGTAGGAGGCAGTCTTTGAGCAGAGGGGTCCATGCCCCTCATCCTCCTCCCCTATCATTAGCTATGCCACTGGGCACCTTTGTCAAGTTCATTTAAGATTATAAGGAATCAATGAAGGGAGTTCCTACTTTTCATTGAGGGAGTGAATCTTGGAGCGATCTCTCTCAATCACAGTCTGCATCTCTTCCATCCTGACCCTACGATCCTCCAGCAAGGCTTCCGTCTGCTCTCTAGATAGCTCAGCTTGTTCCTTCATCTGAGATTGTAGAGCTTCAATCTGTAGCAACAGACTCTCTGGCTCTGCCTGCTGCTGGGCTGAATCAGGATGGACAGCTTTGGGCTGGGCGCTGTTGGACTGAAATGAGGATTGGAAAATATTGATGGATGGTAACAGGATCAACCTGCTGGTACAGACTCGGACAAAAGAAACCACCATTTTGGAGATGATCTGATCAATTATCGTGATTGAAGCAACTTTACTGGGATAACGTATGTAACTAAACTCACTTCTCAGGGGAGTAACTACAGGTAATTTCATCAGCTGATCAAGGAATTATCAACACACCTACCAAAAGCTGCAACAGATATATATATTTACTATTAATACTATGAAAGTAAGTAAAGTCTGTCATTAGCCAATACATCTCCGGTTTCAAAGGCATGAAACGACCGAGGATATTTTTTTATCCCCCCTGGATAGGATGCCAGTCCATTGCAGGTTACTTCCCAGCTAATATCGGTACCCATTTATACTCCTGGGTGGAGAGAGGCAAGTGGGGGTGAAGTGGCTTGCCCAAGGACACACATATAACCGGCAACTAGATTCGGACCCCTGACCCTCTGATCATGAGTCACAAACCTTAACCATATTAATGCTTAAAAAAAACTTAAAATCCCATAGACCTTATAAATAGTTAATGCGATGCCCACTGCCATGTACCAATACATCAGATTCGAGCCAGCCAACCGATCCCATTAGCTCAGTGGTCAAGTGGTAAAACATCTGCACTAGAAAGCAGGAGGTTGTGGGTTCGAGTCCCAACCGAGTGATTTTTTCCAACTTTTACTCAGGAGGTAACACACTGAGTATTCAGTGTTTATACATCAATGAAGGGCAAAACCTGATTTGACATACATTGTATTAATACTATGATCCACTAGTTTATCTGACCCACAAATACTAAAAATGGGCCTGATATGGTTGGTATGAGATCTGAGGAGTGTTGGCTTTGCAATGTTTTATCAACCACCCTTTGCCTCAACCATAACGGTATGTAATCTCTACCTACCTTTTGTGTTAGCAGTAACTCTGTGTTGTGGATTCCTCCGTGTTCTGTTGTTCTGTGGTCTGCTTGGCACTTCGGCTTTTAAACCCAATATTTCACCCTCTGGAGAAAAAAAAACCAGACAGGCAAGTAAGAAGAAAACATGAGACGTCTTGGAAATTACAGGTTACACCTTCATATACCTTTGAAATCTGATGGACAGTGTGTGCAGATATATAATTGTTTGCCAGAATACAATGCAATGTTCAAAGTTGGGTCAAAAGTCTTCTAATGCCCGACTGTAATTCATTGTAATAAACCAGTTCTGTATTTCAATGACCTGAGGTCATTTGGGATAACATTGCTGACACGATGTTAGGCGATGTTACGCGCACGACCACTCTGGTGGTAATTTACACACAAGCGTCGCGCACCCGCATTCATGCACCTTTGATCGTTCTACTATCCCGAATGACCGGTGACCCATATCGTTGTGCACATAAGCAGTTGAAATACCGAACTGGCTTATCCATGGCATTCCTTGAGTTGTTTGCTTGTTTGGAAAAGGATGAGACATTTAGGACAACTTGAAGAACTGTTGACACTTAAAATACCCAATACAAGGGAACTTGACTAGGTTTACTCTTAATAATGTTCAAATGGGGGCAGTTCCGCAATGTCAGACGTACATTTTGGGCAATTCAACAGTGTATGTAATTGTAGTTATAATCACGGGGTAGATTTTAATTCTGATAAAACATATCAGTTAGTCACTAGTTACTTTGATGAGTCAAAGAAGAAATTATTCATCCAACTTTGTTGCTGTAGTAGAAATTGGCTCAAAACACCGGACGTACTCAGACAAATCAATTTTTTGTATTGTCATCAATTGATTTTCCATTTACAAGTAACAGCCAAACTGTTGAACTTGTTAGGGAATGTACAACATTTGCTTTTGCTGCAATGTTCAAAATAAGTGCATCTGGGGGATTAGTGTGCTATAAAAAAATATTGTTAAAGGGCATGTACAACATTTGCTTTTGCTGCAATAATCAGAAATAAATGGATTTGGAGGATTAGTATGTTTTAGCAAATATTGTTAAAATGACTTGTTTCACGTTTTGGGCTTGTAGATGTTGGAAAAACCAAGAAAACCATTCATGTTCTTGTAGTCTGGTTCACAGACCCCATTTAAGATGAAACGGAGAATTTATAGACTTTGGGGGATTGTAAGATCAGAGAGGCAGTCTAGTAGGCTTGTACCCCTTCAAAGGTGTGTAATCAATTGCACAGAAAACACAGAATAACTAATTATGAAAAATTAGGAGTAGTTTTAAAAAAAAAACAGTTTTCTCCATTGCTGGTCGGCCGACCAGCGTTGGAAAAATACCATTTTTTTTTTTTAAATGTCAGCACACCAGGAGCCACGATTTTACAGGATGCTTTAGGCTGTCATTCCCTAAAGTTGAAAAAAATCACTCCGGTCGAACCCATGACCTCCTGCTTTCTAGTGCAGATGTCTTACCACTTGACCACCGAGCTAACGGGATCAGTTGGCTGGTTCGAATCTGATGTACATAGCAGCGGGTACTACATTAACTATTCATAAGATGGTAAGACATCTGCAATAGAAAGCAGGAGGTCGTGGGTTCGAGTCCCACCGGAGTGATTTTTTTCCAACTTTCACTCGGGAGGAAACACACTGAGAATACAGTGTTTATACATCGGTGATGGACAAAACCTAATTTGGTTTTATTAGTCAATTGACTCATGTAATTTCAGCAAGCACACACTGCATATGCCTCCATGTTATTTTGGCAAGATGTGTTGCCAATATACCAGTGTGGAAAGACTGTGGTTTCTAAAATAACTAAGATCAAAGTGCTTTACATTATTATTACCCCTGATCATTGGGCCAATGAAACATTGCAAATACAATCTCAGCTTCCTGTGGAATATGGATTTTTATTCACGAGGAAGTCATTTTAGTCATGTTCCCTGACAGTATTTTATAAACTATTGAATAGGATGGTGCCAGACTATTTTTGCATTCTAGCCTCACTTTCAATTTTTATTTTAAATGTGGCTTAAAAACATTAGGGTATGTTTAACAACAAATTTAAATTTTCATTAAAGCAGACTGGTATTAATTTGTAATTAATTTTATGTCACTGCTTTAATTTCTCTTTGCAAGTTCCAAATATGAAGATTTTACCTCGCTTTCAATTTAATATAGTCGACTCCTGAATAAAGCCCATACAGCTCGGTGTAGTCATTTCGACGCAAGGTAGCTAAAATCAATCACAATTGCGATCTCTGTTCTCACAGGTACCCATTTACTCCTGGGTGGGGCGAAGCAATGAGTGACAAAGTGTCTTGCCAAAGGGAACATGCACCATAACCCCAGGCTGGACTCGAACCCACAACCTGTAGAATTACCCGCAGACAACGAGTTCAATGCTCCAGACCATGAGGCCAGGGCACTCCACATATTTAGAAATGTTTTGCCAATTCATGCAACAACACAAACACCAGGTAATATAATCTATTTGAAACCCCTGCCCGTTTTCCAAACTGCACACATGTGCATTTATCTTTATTGGTACCTTCAAGGATGTAACTGGGGTCCAAGTTGCTGGAGGGCCCTAAAGGGACCTCAGTTTCTAGTAGGAGGCAGTCTTTGAGCAGAGGGGTCCATGCCCCTCATCCTCCTCCCCTATCATTAGCTATGCCACTGGGCACCTTTGTCAAGTTCATTTAAGATTATAAGGAATCAATGAAGGGAGTTCCTACTTTTCATTGAGGGAGTGAATCTTGGAGCGATCTCTCTCAATCACAGTCTGCATCTCTTCCATCCTGACCCTACGATCCTCCAGCAAGGCTTCCGTCTGCTCTCTAGATAGCTCAGCTTGTTCCTTCATCTGAGATTGTAGAGCTTCAATCTGTAGCAACAGACTCTCTGGCTCTGCCTGCTGCTGGTCTGAATCAGGATGGACAGCTTTGGGCTGGGCGCTGTTGGACTGAAATGAGGATTGGAAAATATTGATGGATGGTAACAGGATCAACCTGCTGGTACAGACTCGGACAAAAGAAACCACCCTTTTGGAGATGATCTGATCAATTATCGTGATTGAAGCAACTTTACTGGGATAACGTATGTAACTAAACTCACTTCTCAGGGGAGTAACTACAGGTAATTTCATCAGCTGATCAAGGAATTATCAACACACCTACCAAAAGCTGCAACAGATATATATATTTACTATTAATACTATGAAAGTAAGTAAAGTCTGTCATTAGCCAATACATCTCCGGTTTCAAAGGCATGAAACGACCGAGGATATTTTTTTATCCCCCCTGGATAGGATGCCAGTCCATTGCAGGTTACTTCCCAGCTAATATCGGTACCTATTTATACTCCTGGGTGGAGAGAGGCAAGTGGGGGTGAAGTGGCTTGCCCAAGGACACACATATAACCGGCAACTAGATTCGGACCCCTGACCCTCTGATCATGAGTCACAAACCTTAACCATATTAATGCTTAAAAAAAACTTAAAATCCCATAGACCTTATAAATAGTTAATGCGATGCCCGCTGCCATGTACCAATACATCAGATTCGAGCCAGCCAACCGATCCCATTAGCTCAGTGGTCAAGTGGTAAAACATCTGCACTAGAAAGCAGGAGGTTGTGGGTTCGAGTCCCAACCGAGTGATTTTTTCCAACTTTTACTCAGGAGGTAACACACTGAGTATTCAGTGTTTATACATCAATGAAGGGCAAAACCTGATTTGACATACATTGTATTAATACTATGATCCACTAGTTTATCTGACCAACAAATACTAAAAATGGGCCTGATATGGTTGGTATGAGATCTGAGGAGTGTTGGCTTTGCAATGTTTTATCAACCACCCTTTGCCTCAACCATACCGGTATGTAATCTCTACCTACCTTTTGTGTTAGCAGTAACTCTGTGTTGTGCATTCCTCCGTGTTCTGTTGTTCTGTGGTCTGCTTGGCACTTCGGCTTTTAAACCCAATATTTCACCCTCTGGAAAAAAAAAACCAGACATTGCTGGTCGGCCGACCAGCGTTGGAAAAATACCATTTTTTTTTTTAAATGTCAGCACACCAGGAGCCACGATTTTACAGGATGCTTTAGGCTGTCATTCCTAAAGTTGAAAAAAATCACTCCGGTCGAACCCATGACCTCCTGCTTTCTAGTGCAGATGTCTTACCACTTGACCACCGAGCTAACGGGATCAGTTGGCTGGTTCGAATCTGATGTACATAGCAGCGGGTACTACATTAACTATTCATAAGATGGTAAGACATCTGCAATAGAAAGCAGGAGGTCGTGGGTTCGAGTCCCACCGGAGTGATTTTTTTCCAACTTTCACTCGGGAGGAAACACACTGAGAATACAGTGTTTATACATCGGTGATGGACAAAACCTAATTTGGTTTTATTAGTCAATTGACTCATGTAATTTCAGCAAGCACACACTGCATATGCCTCCATGTTATTTTGGCAAGATGTGTTGCCAATATACCAGTGTGGAAAGACTGTGGTTTCTAAAATAACTAAGATCAAAGTGCTTTACATTATTATTACCCCTGATCATTGGGCCAATGAAACATTGCAAATACAATCTCAGCTTCCTGTGGAATATGGATTTTTATTCACGAGGAAGTCATTTTAGTCATGTTCCCTGACAGTATTTTATAAACTATTGAATAGGATGGTGCCAGACTATTTTTGCATTCTAGCCTCACTTTCAATTTTTATTTTAAATGTGGCTTAAAAACATTAGGGTATGTTTAACAACAAATTTAAATTTTCATTAAAGAAGACTGGTATTAATTTGTAATTAATTTTATGTCACTGCTTTAATTTCTCTTTGCAAGTTCCAAATATGAAGATTTTACCTCGCTTTCAATTTAATATAGTCGACTCCTGAATAAAGCCCATACAGCTCGGTGTAGTCATTTCGACGCAAGGTAGCTAAAATCAATCACAATTGCGATCTCTGTTCTCACAGGTACCCATTTACTCCTGGGTGGGGCGAAGCAATGAGTGACAAAGTGTCTTGCCAAAGGGAACATGCACCATAACCCCAGGCTGGACTCGAACCCACAACCTGTAGAATTACCCGCAGACAACGAGTTCAATGCTCCAGACCATGAGGCCAGGGCACTCCACATATTTAGAAATGTTTTGCCAATTCATGCAACAACACAAACACCAGGTAATATAATCTATTTGAAACCCCTGCCCGTTGTCCAAACTGCACACATGTGCATTTATCTTTATTGGTACCTTCAAGGATGTAACTGGGGTCCAAGTTGCTGGAGGGCCCTAAAGGGACCTCAGTTTCTAGTAGGAGGCAGTCTTTGAGCAGAGGGGTCCATGCCCCTCATCCTCCTCCCCTATCATTAGCTATGCCACTGGGCACCTTTGTCAAGTTCATTTAAGATTATAAGGAATCAATGAAGGGAGTTCCTACTTTTCATTGAGGGAGTGAATCTTGGAGCGATCTCTCTCAATCACAGTCTGCATCTCTTCCATCCTGACCCTACGATCCTCCAGCAAGGCTTCCGTCTGCTCTCTAGATAGCTCAGCTTGTTCCTTCATCTGAGATTGTAGAGCTTCAATCTGTAGCAACAGACTCTCTGGCTCTGCCTGCTGCTGGTCTGAATCAGGATGGACAGCTTTGGGCTGGGCGCTGTTGGACTGAAATGAGGATTGGAAAATATTGATGGATGGTAACAGGATCAACCTGCTGGTACAGACTCGGACAAAAGAAACCACCCTTTTGGAGATGATCTGATCAATAATCGTGATTGAAGCAACTTTACTGGGATAACGTATGTAACTAAACTCACTTCTCAGGGGAGTAACTACAGGTAATTTCATCAGCTGATCAAGGAATTATCAACACACCTACCAAAAGCTGCAACAGATATATATATTTACTATTAATACTATGAAAGTAAGTAAAGTCTGTCATTAGCCAATACATCTCCGGTTTCAAAGGCATGAAACGACCGAGGATATTTTTTTATCCCCCCTGGATAGGATGCCAGTCCATTGCAGGTTACTTCCCAGCTAATATCGGTACCTATTTATACTCCTGGGTGGAGAGAGGCAAGTGGGGGTGAAGTGGCTTGCCCAAGGACACACATATAACCGGCAACTAGATTCGGACCCCTGACCCTCTGATCATGAGTCACAAACCTTAACCATATTAATGCTTAAAAAAAACTTAAAATCCCATAGACCTTATAAATAGTTAATGCGATGCCCGCTGCCATGTACCAATACATCAGATTCGAGGCAGCCAACCGATCCCATTAGCTCAGTGGTCAAGTGGTAAAACATCTGCACTAGAAAGCAGGAGGTTGTGGGTTCGAGTCCCAACCGAGTGATTTTTTCCAACTTTTACTCAGGAGGTAACACACTGAGTATTCAGTGTTTATACATCAATGAAGGGCAAAACCTGATTTGACATACATTGTATTAATACTATGATCCACTAGTTTATCTGACCAACAAATACTAAAAATGGGCCTGATATGGTTGGTATGAGATCTGAGGAGTGTTGGCTTTGCAATGTTTTATCAACCACCCTTTGCCTCAACCATACCGGTATGTAATCTCTACCTACCTTTTGTGTTAGCAGTAACTCTGTGTTGTGCATTCCTCCGTGTTCTGTTGTTCTGTGGTCTGCTTGGCACTTCGGCTTTTAAACCCAATATTTCACCCTCTGGAAAAAAAAAACCAGACATTGCTGGTCGGCCGACCAGCGTTGGAAAAATACCATTTTTTTTTAAAAATGTCAGCACACCAGGAGCCACGATTTTACAGGATGCTTTAGGCTGTCATTCCCTAAAGTTGAAAAAAATCACTCCGGTCGAACCCATGACCTCCTGCTTTCTAGTGCAGATGTCTTACCACTTGACCACCGAGCTAACGGGATCAGTTGGCTGGTTCGAATCTGATGTACATAGCAGCGGGTACTACATTAACTATTCATAAGATGGTAAGACATCTGCAATAGAAAGCAGGAGGTCGTGGGTTCGAGTCCCACCGGAGTGATTTTTTTCCAACTTTCACTCGGGAGGAAACACACTGAGAATACAGTGTTTATACATCGGTGATGGACAAAACCTAATTTGGTTTTATTAGTCAATTGACTCATGTAATTTCAGCAAGCACACACTGCATATGCCTCCATGTTATTTTGGCAAGATGTGTTGCCAATATACTAGTGTGGAAAGACTGTGGTTTCTAAAATAACTAAGATCAAAGTGCTTTACATTATTATTACCCCTGATCATTGGGCCAATGAAACATTGCAAATACAATCTCAGCTTCCTGTGGAATATGGATTTTTATTCACGAGGAAGTCATTTTAGTCATGTTCCCTGACAGTATTTTATAAACTATTGAATAGGATGGTGCCAGACTATTTTTGCATTCTAGCCTCACTTTCAATTTTTATTTTAAATGTGGCTTAAAAACATTAGGGTATGTTTAACAACAAATTTAAATTTTCATTAAAGCAGACTGGTATTAATTTGTAATTAATTTTATGTCACTGCTTTAATTTCTCTTTGCAAGTTCCAAATATGAAGATTTTACCTCGCTTTCAATTTAATATAGTCGACTCCTGAATAAAGCCCATACAGCTCGGTGTAGTCATTTCGACGCAAGGTAGCTAAAATCAATCACAATTGCGATCTCTGTTCTCACAGGTACCCATTTACTCCTGGGTGGGGCGAAGCAATGAGTGACAAAGTGTCTTGCCAAAGGGAACATGCACCATAACCCCAGGCTGGACTCGAACCCACAACCTGTAGAATTACCCGCAGACAACGAGTTCAATGCTCCAGACCATGAGGCCAGGGCACTCCACATATTTAGAAATGTTTTGCCAATTCATGCAACAACACAAACACCAGGTAATATAATCTATTTGAAACCCCTGCCCGTTGTCCAAACTGCACACATGTGCATTTATCTTTATTGGTACCTTCAAGGATGTAACTGGGGTCCAAGTTGCTGGAGGGCCCTAAAGGGACCTCAGTTTCTAGTAGGAGGCAGTCTTTGAGCAGAGGGGTCCATGCCCCTCATCCTCCTCCCCTATCATTAGCTATGCCACTGGGCACCTTTGTCAAGTTCATTTAAGATTATAAGGAATCAATGAAGGGAGTTCCTACTTTTCATTGAGGGAGTGAATCTTGGAGCGATCTCTCTCAATCACAGTCTGCATCTCTTCCATCCTGACCCTACGATCCTCCAGCAAGGCTTCCGTCTGCTCTCTAGATAGCTCAGCTTGTTCCTTCATCTGAGATTGTAGAGCTTCAATCTGTAGCAACAGACTCTCTGGCTCTGCCTGCTGCTGGTCTGAATCAGGATGGACAGCTTTGGGCTGGGCGCTGTTGGACTGAAATGAGGATTGGAAAATATTGATGGATGGTAACAGGATCAACCTGCTGGTACAGACTCGGACAAAAGAAACCACCCTTTTGGAGATGATCTGATCAATTATCGTGATTGAAGCAACTTTACTGGGATAACGTATGTAACTAAACTCACTTCTCAGGGGAGTAACTACAGGTAATTTCATCAGCTGATCAAGGAATTATCAACACACCTACCAAAAGCTGCAACAGATATATATATTTACTATTAATACTATGAAAGTAAGTAAAGTCTGTCATTAGCCAATACATCTCCGGTTTCAAAGGCATGAAACGACCGAGGATATTTTTTTATCCCCCCTGGATAGGATGCCAGTCCATTGCAGGTTACTTCCCAGCTAATATCGGTACCTATTTATACTCCTGGGTGGAGAGAGGCAAGTGGGGGTGAAGTGGCTTGCCCAAGGACACACATATAACCGGCAACTAGATTCGGACCCCTGACCCTCTGATCATGAGTCACAAACCTTAACCATATTAATGCTTAAAAAAAACTTAAAATCCCATAGACCTTATAAATAGTTAATGCGATGCCCGCTGCCATGTACCAATACATCAGATTCGAGGCAGCCAACCGATCCCATTAGCTCAGTGGTCAAGTGGTAAAACATCTGCACTAGAAAGCAGGAGGTTGTGGGTTCGAGTCCCAACCGAGTGATTTTTTCCAACTTTTACTCAGGAGGTAACACACTGAGTATTCAGTGTTTATACATCAATGAAGGGCAAAACCTGATTTGACATACATTGTATTAATACTATGATCCACTAGTTTATCTGACCAACAAATACTAAAAATGGGCCTGATATGGTTGGTATGAGATCTGAGGAGTGTTGGCTTTGCAATGTTTTATCAACCACCCTTTGCCTCAACCATACCGGTATGTAATCTCTACCTACCTTTTGTGTTAGCAGTAACTCTGTGTTGTGCATTCCTCCGTGTTCTGTTGTTCTGTGGTCTGCTTGGCACTTCGGCTTTTAAACCCAATATTTCACCCTCTGGAAAAAAAAAACCAGACATTGCTGGTCGGCCGACCAGCGTTGGAAAAATACCATTTTTTTTTTAAAATGTCAGCACACCAGGAGCCACGATTTTACAGGATGCTTTAGGCTGTCATTCCCTAAAGTTGAAAAAAATCACTCCGGTCGAACCCATGACCTCCTGCTTTCTAGTGCAGATGTCTTACCACTTGACCACCGAGCTAACGGGATCAGTTGGCTGGTTCGAATCTGATGTACATAGCAGCGGGTACTACATTAACTATTCATAAGATGGTAAGACATCTGCAATAGAAAGCAGGAGGTCGTGGGTTCGAGTCCCACCGGAGTGATTTTTTTCCAACTTTCACTCGGGAGGAAACACACTGAGAATACAGTGTTTATACATCGGTGATGGACAAAACCTAATTTGGTTTTATTAGTCAATTGACTCATGTAATTTCAGCAAGCACACACTGCATATGCCTCCATGTTATTTTGGCAAGATGTGTTGCCAATATACTAGTGTGGAAAGACTGTGGTTTCTAAAATAACTAAGATCAAAGTGCTTTACATTATTATTACCCCTGATCATTGGGCCAATGAAACATTGCAAATACAATCTCAGCTTCCTGTGGAATATGGATTTTTATTCACGAGGAAGTCATTTTAGTCATGTTCCCTGACAGTATTTTATAAACTATTGAATAGGATGGTGCCAGACTATTTTTGCATTCTAGCCTCACTTTCAATTTTTATTTTAAATGTGGCTTAAAAACATTAGGGTATGTTTAACAACAAATTTAAATTTTCATTAAAGCAGACTGGTATTAATTTGTAATTAATTTTATGTCACTGCTTTAATTTCTCTTTGCAAGTTCCAAATATGAAGATTTTACCTCGCTTTCAATTTAATATAGTCGACTCCTGAATAAAGCCCATACAGCTCGGTGTAGTCATTTCGACGCAAGGTAGCTAAAATCAATCACAATTGCGATCTCTGTTCTCACAGGTACCCATTTACTCCTGGGTGGGGCGAAGCAATGAGTGACAAAGTGTCTTGCCAAAGGGAACATGCACCATAACCCCAGGCTGGACTCGAACCCACAACCTGTAGAATTACCCGCAGACAACGAGTTCAATGCTCCAGACCATGAGGCCAGGGCACTCCACATATTTAGAAATGTTTTGCCAATTCATGCAACAACACAAACACCAGGTAATATAATCTATTTGAAACCCCTGCCCGTTTTCCAAACTGCACACATGTGCATTTATCTTTATTGGTACCTTCAAGGATGTAACTGGGGTCCAAGTTGCTGGAGGGCCCTAAAGGGACCTCAGTTTCTAGTAGGAGGCAGTCTTTGAGCAGAGGGGTCCATGCCCCTCATCCTCCTCCCCTATCATTAGCTATGCCACTGGGCACCTTTGTCAAGTTCATTTAAGATTATAAGGAATCAATGAAGGGAGTTCCTACTTTTCATTGAGGGAGTGAATCTTGGAGCGATCTCTCTCAATCACAGTCTGCATCTCTTCCATCCTGACCCTACGATCCTCCAGCAAGGCTTCCGTCTGCTCTCTAGATAGCTCAGCTTGTTCCTTCATCTGAGATTGTAGAGCTTCAATCTGTAGCAACAGACTCTCTGGCTCTGCCTGCTGCTGGTCTGAATCAGGATGGACAGCTTTGGGCTGGGCGCTGTTGGACTGAAATGAGGATTGGAAAATATTGATGGATGGTAACAGGATCAACCTGCTGGTACAGACTCGGACAAAAGAAACCACCCTTTTGGAGATGATCTGATCAATTATCGTGATTGAAGCAACTTTACTGGGATAACGTATGTAACTAAACTCACTTCTCAGGGGAGTAACTACAGGTAATTTCATCAGCTGATCAAGGAATTATCAACACACCTACCAAAAGCTGCAACAGATATATATATTTACTATTAATACTATGAAAGTAAGTAAAGTCTGTCATTAGCCAATACATCTCCGGTTTCAAAGGCATGAAACGACCGAGGATATTTTTTTATCCCCCCTGGATAGGATGCCAGTCCATTGCAGGTTACTTCCCAGCTAATATCGGTACCCATTTATACTCCTGGGTGGAGAGAGGCAAGTGGGGGTGAAGTGGCTTGCCCAAGGACACACATATAACCGGCAACTAGATTCGGACCCCTGACCCTCTGATCATGAGTCACAAACCTTAACCATATTAATGCTTAAAAAAAAATTTAAATCCCATAGACCTTATAAATAGTTAATGCGATGCCCGCTGCCATGTACCAATACATCAGATTCGAGCCAGCCAACCGATCCCATTAGCTCAGTGGTCAAGTGGTAAAACATCTGCACTAGAAAGCAGGAGGTTGTGGGTTCGAGTCCCAACCGAGTGATTTTTTCCAACTTTTACTCAGGAGGTAACACACTGAGTATTCAGTGTTTATACATCAATGAAGGGCAAAACCTGATTTGACATACATTGTATTAATACTATGATCCACTAGTTTATCTGACCCACAAATACTAAAAATGGGCCTGATATGGTTGGTATGAGATCTGAGGAGTGTTGGCTTTGCAATGTTTTATCAACCACCCTTTGCCTCAACCATACCGGTATGTAATCTCTACCTACCTTTTGTGTTAGCAGTAACTCTGTGTTGTGCATTCCTCCGTGTTCTGTTGTTCTGTGGTCTGCTTGGCACTTCGGCTTTTAAACCCAATATTTCACCCTCTGGAAAAAAAAAACCAGACATTGCTGGTCGGCCGACCAGCGTTGGAAAAATACCATTTTTTTTTTAAAATGTCAGACACACCAGGAGCCACGATTTTACAGGATGCTTTAGGCTGTCATTCCCTAAAGTTGAAAAAAATCACTCCGGTCGAACCCATGACCTCCTGCTTTCTAGTGCAGATGTCTTACCACTTGACCACCGAGCTAACGGGATCAGTTGGCTGGTTCGAATCTGATGTACATAGCAGCGGGTACTACATTAACTATTCATAAGATGGTAAGACATCTGCAATAGAAAGCAGGAGGTCGTGGGTTCGAGTCCCACCGGAGTGATTTTTTTCCAACTTTCACTCGGGAGGAAACACACTGAGAATACAGTGTTTATACATCGGTGATGGACAAAACCTAATTTGGTTTTATTAGTCAATTGACTCATGTAATTTCAGCAAGCACACACTGCATATGCCTCCATGTTATTTTGGCAAGATGTGTTGCCAATATACTAGTGTGGAAAGACTGTGGTTTCTAAAATAACTAAGATCAAAGTGCTTTACATTATTATTACCCCTGATCATTGGGCCAATGAAACATTGCAAATACAATCTCAGCTTCCTGTGGAATATGGATTTTTATTCACGAGGAAGTCATTTTAGTCATGTTCCCTGACAGTATTTTATAAACTATTGAATAGGATGGTGCCAGACTATTTTTGCATTCTAGCCTCACTTTCAATTTTTATTTTAAATGTGGCTTAAAAACATTAGGGTATGTTTAACAACAAATTTAAATTTTCATTAAAGCAGACTGGTATTAATTTGTAATTAATTTTATGTCACTGCTTTAATTTCTCTTTGCAAGTTCCAAATATGAAGATTTTACCTCGCTTTCAATTTAATATAGTCGACTCCTGAATAAAGCCCATACAGCTCGGTGTAGTCATTTCGACGCAAGGTAGCTAAAATCAATCACAATTGCGATCTCTGTTCTCACAGGTACCCATTTACTCCTGGGTGGGGCGAAGCAATGAGTGACAAAGTGTCTTGCCAAAGGGAACATGCACCATAACCCCAGGCTGGACTCGAACCCACAACCTGTAGAATTACCCGCAGACAACGAGTTCAATGCTCCAGACCATGAGGCCAGGGCACTCCACATATTTAGAAATGTTTTGCCAATTCATGCAACAACACAAACACCAGGTAATATAATCTATTTGAAACCCCTGCCCGTTTTCCAAACTGCACACATGTGCATTTATCTTTATTGGTACCTTCAAGGATGTAACTGGGGTCCAAGTTGCTGGAGGGCCCTAAAGGGACCTCAGTTTCTAGTAGGAGGCAGTCTTTGAGCAGAGGGGTCCATGCCCCTCATCCTCCTCCCCTATCATTAGCTATGCCACTGGGCACCTTTGTCAAGTTCATTTAAGATTATAAGGAATCAATGAAGGGAGTTCCTACTTTTCATTGAGGGAGTGAATCTTGGAGCGATCTCTCTCAATCACAGTCTGCATCTCTTCCATCCTGACCCTACGATCCTCCAGCAAGGCTTCCGTCTGCTCTCTAGATAGCTCAGCTTGTTCCTTCATCTGAGATTGTAGAGCTTCAATCTGTAGCAACAGACTCTCTGGCTCTGCCTGCTGCTGGTCTGAATCAGGATGGACAGCTTTGGGCTGGGCGCTGTTGGACTGAAATGAGGATTGGAAAATATTGATGGATGGTAACAGGATCAACCTGCTGGTACAGACTCGGACAAAAGAAACCACCCTTTTGGAGATGATCTGATCAATTATCGTGATTGAAGCAACTTTACTGGGATAACGTATGTAACTAAACTCACTTCTCAGGGGAGTAACTACAGGTAATTTCATCAGCTGATCAAGGAATTATCAACACACCTACCAAAAGCTGCAACAGATATATATATTTACTATTAATACTATGAAAGTAAGTAAAGTCTGTCATTAGCCAATACATCTCCGGTTTCAAAGGCATGAAACGACCGAGGATATTTTTTTATCCCCCCTGGATAGGATGCCAGTCCATTGCAGGTTACTTCCCAGCTAATATCGGTACCTATTTATACTCCTGGGTGGAGAGAGGCAAGTGGGGGTGAAGTGGCTTGCCCAAGGACACACATATAACCGGCAACTAGATTCGGACCCCTGACCCTCTGATCATGAGTCACAAACCTTAACCATATTAATGCTTAAAAAAAACTTAAAATCCCATAGACCTTATAAATAGTTAATGCGATGCCCGCTGCCATGTACCAATACATCAGATTCGAGCCAGCCAACCGATCCCATTAGCTCAGTGGTCAAGTGGTAAAACATCTGCACTAGAAAGCAGGAGGTTGTGGGTTCGAGTCCCAACCGAGTGATTTTTTCCAACTTTTACTCAGGAGGTAACACACTGAGTATTCAGTGTTTATACATCAATGAAGGGCAAAACCTGATTTGACATACATTGTATTAATACTATGATCCACTAGTTTATCTGACCCACAAATACTAAAAATGGGCCTGATATGGTTGGTATGAGATCTGAGGAGTGTTGGCTTTGCAATGTTTTATCAACCACCCTTTGCCTCAACCATACCGGTATGTAATCTCTACCTACCTTTTGTGTTAGCAGTAACTCTGTGTTGTGCATTCCTCCGTGTTCTGTTGTTCTGTGGTCTGCTTGGCACTTCGGCTTTTAAACCCAATATTTCACCCTCTGGAAAAAAAAAACCAGACATTGCTGGTCGGCCGACCAGCGTTGGAAAAATACCATTTTTTTTTAAAATGCGACACACCAGGAGCCACGATTTTACAGGATGCTTTAGGCTGTCATTCCCTAAAGTTGAAAAAAATCACTCCGGTCGAACCCATGACCTCCTGCTTTCTAGTGCAGATGTCTTACCACTTGACCACCGAGCTAACGGGATCAGTTGGCTGGTTCGAATCTGATGTACATAGCAGCGGGTACTACATTAACTATTCATAAGATGGTAAGACATCTGCAATAGAAAGCAGGAGGTCGTGGGTTCGAGTCCCACCGGAGTGATTTTTTTCCAACTTTCACTCGGGAGGAAACACACTGAGAATACAGTGTTTATACATCGGTGATGGACAAAACCTAATTTGGTTTTATTAGTCAATTGACTCATGTAATTTCAGCAAGCACACACTGCATATGCCTCCATGTTATTTTGGCAAGATGTGTTGCCAATATACTAGTGTGGAAAGACTGTGGTTTCTAAAATAACTAAGATCAAAGTGCTTTACATTATTATTACCCCTGATCATTGGGCCAATGAAACATTGCAAATACAATCTCAGCTTCCTGTGGAATATGGATTTTTGTTCACGAGGAAGTCATTTTAGTCATGTTCCCTGACAGTATTTTATAAACTATTGAATAGGATGGTGCCAGACTATTTTTGCATTCTAGCCTCACTTTCAATTTTTATTTTAAATGTGGCTTAAAAACATTAGGGTATGTTTAACAACAAATTTAAATTTTCATTAAAGCAGACTGGTATTAATTTGTAATTAATTTTATGTCACTGCTTTAATTTCTCTTTGCAAGTTCCAAATATGAAGATTTTACCTCGCTTTCAATTTAATATAGTCGACTCCTGAATAAAGCCCATACAGCTCGGTGTAGTCATTTCGACGCAAGGTAGCTAAAATCAATCACAATTGCGATCTCTGTTCTCACAGGTACCCATTTACTCCTGGGTGGGGCGAAGCAATGAGTGACAAAGTGTCTTGCCAAAGGGAACATGCACCATAACCCCAGGCTGGACTCGAACCCACAACCTGTAGAATTACCCGCAGACAACGAGTTCAATGCTCCAGACCATGAGGCCAGGGCACTCCACATATTTAGAAATGTTTTGCCAATTCATGCAACAACACAAACACCAGGTAATATAATCTATTTGAAACCCCTGCCCGTTGTCCAAACTGCACACATGTGCATTTATCTTTATTGGTACCTTCAAGGATGTAACTGGGGTCCAAGTTGCTGGAGGGCCCTAAAGGGACCTCAGTTTCTAGTAGGAGGCAGTCTTTGAGCAGAGGGGTCCATGCCCCTCATCCTCCTCCCCTATCATTAGCTATGCCACTGGGCACCTTTGTCAAGTTCATTTAAGATTATAAGGAATCAATGAAGGGAGTTCCTACTTTTCATTGAGGGAGTGAATCTTGGAGCGATCTCTCTCAATCACAGTCTGCATCTCTTCCATCCTGACCCTACGATCCTCCAGCAAGGCTTCCGTCCGCTCTCTAGATAGCTCAGCTTGTTCCTTCATCTGAGATTGTAGAGCTTCAATCTGTAGCAACAGACTCTCTGGCTCTGCCTGCTGCTGGTCTGAATCAGGATGGACAGCTTTGGGCTGGGCGCTGTTGGACTGAAATGAGGATTGGAAAATATTGATGGATGGTAACAGGATCAACCTGCTGGTACAGACTCGGACAAAAGAAACCACCATTTTGGAGATGATCTGATCAATTATCGTGATTGAAGCAACTTTACTGGGATAACGTATGTAACTAATCTTGGAAAGTTCATGGTATGATGAGGCGGCTTTTTTGCCAAACTCACTTCTCAGGGGAGTAACTACAGGTAATTTCATCAGCTGATCAAGGAATTATCAACACACCTACCAAAAGCTGCAACAGATATATATATTTACTATTAATACTATGAAAGTAAGTAAAGTCTGTCATTAGCCAATACATCTCCGGTTTCAAAGGCATGAAACGACCGAGGATATTTTTTTATCCCCCCTGGATAGGATGCCAGTCCATTGCAGGTTACTTCCCAGCTAATATCGGTACCCATTTATACTCCTGGGTGGAGAGAGGCAAGTGGGGGTGAAGTGGCTTGCCCAAGGACACACATATAACCGGCAACTAGATTCGGACCCCTGACCCTCTGATCATGAGTCACAAACCTTAACCATATTAATGCTTAAAAAAAAATTTAAATCCCATAGACCTTATAAATAGTTAATGCGATGCCCGCTGCCATGTACCAATACATCAGATTCGAGCCAGCCAACCGATCCCATTAGCTCAGTGGTCAAGTGGTAAAACATCTGCACTAGAAAGCAGGAGGTTGTGGGTTCGAGTCCCAACCGAGTGATTTTTTCCAACTTTTACTCAGGAGGTAACACACTGAGTATTCAGTGTTTATACATCAATGAAGGGCAAAACCTGATTTGACATACATTGTATTAATACTATGATCCACTAGTTTATCTGACCCACAAATACTAAAAATGGGCCTGATATGGTTGGTATGAGATCTGAGGAGTGTTGGCTTTGCAATGTTTTATCAACCACCCTTTGCCTCAACCATACCGGTATGTAATCTCTACCTACCTTTTGTGTTAGCAGTAACTCTGTGTTGTGCATTCCTCCGTGTTCTGTTGTTCTGTGGTCTGCTTGGCACTCTGGCTTTTAAACCCCAATATTTCACCCTCTGGAAAAAAAAACCAGACAGGCAAGTAAGAAGAAAACATGAGACGTCTTGGAAATTACAGGTTACACCTTCATATACCTTTGAAATCTGATGGACAGTGTGTGCAGATATATAATTGTTTGCCAGAATAAAATGCAATGTTCAAAGTTGGGTCAAAAGTCTTCTAATGCCCGACTGTAATTCATTGTAATAAACCAGTTCTGTATTTCAATGACCTGAGGTCATTTGGGATAACATTGCTGACACGATGTTAGGCGATGTTACGCGCACGACCACTCTGGTGGTAATTTACACACAAGCGTCGCGCACCCGCATTCATGCGCCTTTGATCGTTCTACTATCCCGAATGACCGGTGACCCATATCGTTGTGCACATAAGCAGTTGAAATACCGAACTGGCTTATCCATGGCATTCCTTGAGTTGTTTGCTTGTTTGGAAAAGGATGAGACATTTAGGACAACTTGAAGAACTGTTGACACTTAAAATACCCAATACAAGGGAACTTGACTAGGTTTACTCTTAATAATGTTTAAATGGGGGCAGTTCCGCAGTGTCAGACGTACATTTTGGGCAATTCAACAGTGTATGTAATTGTAGTTATAATCACGGGGTAGATTTTAATTCTGATAAAACATATCAGTTAGTCACTAGTTACTTTGATGAGTCAAAGAAGAAATTATTCATCCAACTTTGTTGCTGTAGTAGAAATTGGCTCAAAACACCGGACGTACTCAGACAAATCAATTTTTTGTATTGTCATCAATTGATTTTCCATTTACAAGTAACAGCCAAACTGTTGAACTTGTTAGGGAATGTACAACATTTGCTTTTGCTGCAATGTTCAAAATAAGTGCATCTGGGGGATTAGTGTGCTATAAAAAATATTGTTAAAGGGCATGTACAACATTTGCTTTTGCTGCAATAATCAGAAATAAATGGATTTGGAGGATTAGTATGTTTTAGCAAATATTGTTAAAATGACTTGTTTCACGTTTTGGGCTTGTAGATGTTGGAAAAACCAAGAAAACCATTCATGTTCTTGTAGTCTGGTTCACAGACCCCATTTAAGATGAAACGGAGAATTTATAGACTTTGGGGGATTGTAAGATCAGAGAGGCAGTCTAGTAGGCTTGTACCCCTTCAAAGGTGTGTAATCAATTGCACAGAAAACACAGAATAACTAATTATGAAAAATTAGGAGTAGTTTTAAAAAAAACAACAGTTTTCTCCATTGCTGGTCGGCCGACCAGCGTTGGAAAAATACCATTTTTTTTTTTTAAATGTCAGCACACCAGGAGCCACGATTTTACAGGATGCTTTAGGCTGTCATCCCCTAACAATCCACTAAGGTATTTAGTGATACTTTGTTCATATCGTTTTGTAATATTTGCCAATGTTGTATCTTCCCTTTAAACTGACCTATTTCACGTTTTGGGTTCGGAAATGCCAGAAAATCTAAGAAATCCAACCATGTTCTTGTGGTCTGGTGACATGAGACGTAAGATGAGACGTAGCACTTTGTACACTTTGAGGAAGTTAGGTCAGAGAATCAGTCTAGCAGGCTTGTACCCCTACACAGATGCGTAATTGATTGCAAAGAAAATGCGGAATGACTAAATATGAATTTTACAGGATGCTTTAGACTGTCATTCACTGACAGTCCAGTAATATATTTCGTCATAATTTGATCATTTCGTTTTTTGATGTTTGCAATGATGTTGTATCTTCCCTTTTAAATAAACTACATGTCAATAAAATACAGATAATATGCTTCAAATTGATATGTATATTTCTTTTGTGGCATTTTGGCCATTAAGAATTGTTGGCATTCAGGTTTATAATTCTGTAGAATTGCCCATGGATGGGCGAGGGAATTGATTAACAAATTTTGGCCAAGGACATTGACAAATATGAGTCTGCAGCCCCGTTGGTAGAGTTGCCAGTGCGGTGTTACACACTGACCTGCATGTGGATGTCTCTTTTGTGGGTGTTTCTGTGTGACAATTGCCCGCGTTGATGGTTCTTTGTGGAAGTATGTCACTTCAGGACCTGATGGGCTTGATAATGATAACAGATGCTGGATTCTGTCAAGTACAAATCAAATCATTGGAAAAGTTCAAGTTAGTACACCTTTGGTAAATCCAAACTAACAGGGTTTGTTTACTTCCATATCACATTATACGTGTAACTGATTGTACATGTGGGGTATTAAAGCAGCACCAACATTCATACATGTTCATGAATGCATCATCTCTAAACATACTTTTGCACTAGTGTGGAACAAATTGCAATTGCTTAGTCTAGACAAGGGTTGTGCAAAATATACCGAATATCCAAATATTTGATCATCCACCGAATATCCGAATAGCATTTTATCAAATTGAATTGTTTTTTTAATGTGAGCAATGACAAAAAACCGTCCATGATGTGATTTTATGAGTTTAAGTTGAGAGATTTGATTTGTTTAGTCAAACGCCACACTTTACGCAGATGGTTTGAGAGTTTTCATGAGGAATGTAAGCCCTAATGTGGATCTTCAATATCTGCCAAATGCCAGGTTGTCAGCTAGCTCAAAATCTATATCGATACATTCCAAATTATTTCAATGTCATTGGATGATTTTTTTGTTCAAATTCAAGTTCCAATATTCAAAGACTAAATTATTGGAAAAATGCACAACATTAATAGAGACCTGTTTTGTGAAGCACACCTAGAGAGAACTTGAAGCTCTACCCAGCCCTGCAAACAATGACCTGTACTCTGCCCGCAAGGTTGTCAGTCCGTCATTGCCAATCAAAGAATCCTCCCCAACAGTCACCATCCATCTGCACAACATACAGATTACAGGTACAATGTATATATACATGTACATGGATTCAATTCAGCCTCAGGACAGGCAGTAGCACTGCTATTGTGACAAGGTTTTTGCAGTCGCTTTGCCTACCAACCTCTTTGTCGACAACCACTTCAACGATTTGCTACTTCACCGAATAACCACTTCGCCTACTTGCCACTCCGTCGAATTACCACTTCGCTGAATGACCACTTCGCCGAATTGCACGCAAACGCACGTACTAACAAGTTTGTTATGGTGTAAATCAAGGATTTTCTAATGTTTCTCTTCCCTTTCCTTTGTTTATACTCTGAACATTTTTGCATCTGCTCTCATTGGTTTAGTACACGTTTTCTAATCGAACTCGTCTTCCATTTACAATTCATTGATGACGTTGCATGTGTGTGTCCTTGATTTACACCATAAAGAAATGCCTACAGACACGTACATGTATGTATGGAGCCATAAAAATGAGCTACATGAAAAACTTGGGGTTGTTTTACCCCTTCCTATCCAAACCCATATGAGATTCAACTTTTTTCATTCTATAGTCAACTTGAAACAGTACTGAAGGGGATGAAGATTTAAAAAAAAAAAAAAAAAGTTTCTGAGAATTAACTGTGTGCGACCAAAAACATGGTCACCGTGTACGGACAGTCAATGATTAATATATTTTATAAATTCCACTTCTTCACTTTCAAAGTGAATTGAGAGGACAATGTCACATAAACCTAGTAAAAGAAGACACAACAAGTATGAAAACCACTTAATATTAAGTACCAGTCAGCTGTTATAATTACCATGAGTTTGTGCATGCGAGCATAATGTGTTAGCAAATACTTTCGGCGAAGTGGTAATTGGGCAAAGCAGTAATTTGGCTAAGTGGTAATTTGGCTGGTTTCGATCCAACTCGGACCCAAACCAAGTCGGACCCAAGCCAACTCGGACCCAGGCCAACTCGGACCCACTACCAACTCGGACCCACGCCAACTCAATCGGACCCACTACCAACTCGGATCCACAACCAACTCGGACCCACTACCAACTCAGACCCATGCATGACCAACTCGGACTTTTACAATTATTTGACAATTTCATAAAGTTTGTCCACTTATCATCTGTTAATACAGTGATGCTTTTAAGTATAAATTTTCATTGTAGTTGTCAGGTAAAATATCTGTATTGCAGCAGTTTGTCGTCGTAAAGCGCATTGAAATGCTTTTTTGAAATGCGCTTTAAAAGTGTAATTAATTATTTATTTTTATTATTTGTTTCCATTGAAACATATTGCGCTTTAACCAAAAGTAAAATTTAAAATTAAAGTTTAACCAATTATTCATTTTCATATTTGACATCGTTCACGCCATCTTGCTCAATTTAACAGCAATTCATTTCATTTTTAATTCAAACCACATAAATTCAAAACAGATCTTCATAGAAAAATAAAATTGGAAAGTATGACATTGAAACATAAACACTTTCAAACATGACACGATTAATTCAATAAATATAAGTAAACATTATAAGTCATTCAATAAAATAAATAAAGTATAAAACAAAGTCTATTCTAATTTCTACATGTACATTTGTATATGTATTTAACAAAAAAAACCACATAAACACCATTGCATACACTGCAAGAAAAACGAAGGTTCCATATTGAACAAAAAAGGTTAATCAAAAAAGTAAGTTACACAGATTCGTTAAAAAACCCACAAAACTCAAAGCCAGCATGTGAACTAAAAAAAAGATCAACTTATTAAATACCCTACAATTATGAAATGTCAATCATCAAAAAGGAGTATTGGAGCTCTGGGAAGATTATCCTTCAAGGCCTTACAGGTACATTAGCTGTCTGTATGTTCGACTATGATGTTCCATGGGGGAAAAAAGTTAATCAAAAAAGTATAAAAAGTTAAACAGATTCGTAAAAAAAAAAAAAATTAAACAAACTAACAATTACATGAAATGAAAGGTCTACATGTATTTCAAATTAATAACTTCCTCACTGAACAACATTTTTGTGACATATTGAAATCCTTCATTGAGTGTGATTTAATTTGGTTTATATTATTTGCAGGGTTGTAGTTGAGACCGCATAGTCCGAGACCGAGACCGAGACCAGCCCCTTCAAGGCGGAGACCAATATGGTCCGAGACCGAGACCGAGACCAAGACCGCTGATAATAAATAACAATAGTCGAAATAAAAAAACAAGACACGTTATTATAGTTGAAACTTGTAACCTTTCTATTCACAAAGATTACAGACCAAAATTTTGACCAGTGGCAGTGTTGACAAATTGATACATGACACGTTACTTGAGCAAAAAGTAGTTATACTTAAGAAATATAATGGGCTGCACCCAATCTTGACAAAAGTAAAAGTTAAAGGTAGATGTTTCATCTGTTATAGGAACTCGGATCCTAAACTCCACAGTCACCCCTTGGTTTCAGCTATGACTTCTAACGGATATTTAAAGATGCAATTTTAATTTTACATTGTGCCTCTTTTTTTCCTTAAATAAATATAGGACTTAACTTCTAACAAGACTTGTGTACATGTACTTGATTTTAAAAAATGGGAGCTAGAAAATGTTGAATCAATTTTTAAATTTCTGTCATAGAATGTGGACTTGTACATGTAGACCCACAAGTTGTGAGGTGGTAGCCAGTATGTGCCAGATATGGATTTTTAATTTTTTTCTGAACGGGATTTTAATTTTTGAGGAATAATGGGGTACTTCAAACTGAGCAGCCAGAAAATGGGGTCTCATCATACACTCTCATGGCAACAGTGAGTGGTAACTGGTAAGAGTGTGTGAGTTCAATGCTGGAAAATCAGGTTGAAATATTTACTTTTTCTTCAAAATACTGTCCCAAATTAAAGAGATCATTGTGTGGGGTCGAAAATATATAACTAATTTGAAGCACCTCATTTATTATCAGAATACAAAATGCAAGTGATTACGCCCACAGGGGTGGGCTAAACTACACAATCCCCAAAAATGGTTGACCCTTATTGTATAAATTGTTAGAAGTTTATACTTTGCTTTATGTGCCCGACTCAACAGATAAATGCCGAACTTGTTCCAAATCGTTCAGTGACTGGAACTGCTGCAGCTTTACATGTACTTTGGAGACTTTCCAACGTGCTGTCAAGTCCAAACCGACCGCGATATATAACAAGCTTGATCTACGGGCTAGCAAATGTTTTAACTATTAATTGTACTGAACGAAGTAAACAAAAAGTAATCGATCAAGCTGTAAAAGCTACATATTGCCGGTCTCAACCCGAGACGAGCCAAAATATCGAGACCAAAGGGGACCTAGCCCCATAAATGTGGCCTATTTACTGGACTGCCTCCGTAAACATAGGCCACACATCCACATGTACAAAAATCTTGATTTTCACATTTAGGCTTAGTTTGTAGGTTTTTTTTGCTTTAGAAGCATACTCACCCTCTTTACAGGCTAATCAGAAAGTGCTGCCTTTTTCAGATGTCTAATTTTTGTGAAATTTCATTTTGAAATTTTGATACACAAACGTGTAAAAATGAATCTGGAAATTTCACGAAAAATATACATCTGAAAAAGGCAGCACTTTCTGATTAGCCTATAAAGAGGGTGAGTATACTTCTAAAGCAAAAAAACCCTACAAACTAAGCCTAAATGTGAAAATCAAAATTTGGCTCCGTCGACACGATTTTTGTACATGTGGATGTGTGGCCTATGTTTACGGAGGCAGTCCAGTAAATAGGCCACATTTATGGGGCTAAAGGGGACCAAGACCGAGACCAAGACCGAGACCACAGCTTCCGAGACCGAGACCAAGACCAGCAAAAAGTGGTCTCGAGACCGGTCTCGAGACCTACAACACTGATTATTTGGCACACACCCACAAAAAGCAGATGAAAAAGGAAAACATTGCACATATCCATTTCTTCATGTGAATGAGTAATAAGAGTGCAAAATCAATGTAGTATAATCAAACAACAAAACTAAAAGCCCCATTCTGACCAATATAATTACCGAATATCTTCACTATATAAGCACTATTAAGATGACCTACATGTATAAATATAATCTCTGAAACTAATGATTAAGTCATTGTTGGGTCTGAGTTGGTCGTGCTTGGGTCCGAGTTGGTAGTGGGTCCGAGTTGGTCTTGGGTCCGAGTTGGTAGTGGGTCCGAGTTGGTAGTGGGTCCGAGTTGGCGTGGGTCCGACTTGGCATGGGTCCGACTTGGTTTGGGTCCGAGTTGACCTGATGCCATTTGGCTAAGTGGTTATTCGGCGAAGTGGTAATTCAGCAAAGTGACCAACACCCGTGACAAGCTCAACACACTAATCCAGATCAGCTATTCACTATGATCCATGCAGTGCAGAACATTAGCTGAGAGCCTTAGTCAAGACTTAAAACATCTTCATCAGACAATCCCACGCACCTTTTTCTATCTTCCAGTTCTTGTATCTTCAGGCGGTCATTTTCAGCAAAGAGCCTTAAGACATGATCTCTCTCCTGGAAGAGATAAACCTGCATGTCACTCAGGGCCTTCTGGAGCTCAGCGATTTCTTCCTCACGTTGGCGTAACTCCCATTCAAGCTTATGCTAAACAAC
This sequence comes from Patiria miniata, assembly GCF_015706575.1. Taxonomy (NCBI): domain Eukaryota; kingdom Metazoa; phylum Echinodermata; class Asteroidea; order Valvatida; family Asterinidae; genus Patiria; species Patiria miniata. The sequence goes on from NW_024037052.1 coordinate 779,454, forward strand.
AAAGAAAGGGACAAGTATTGTTGTGCTACATGTGACTATGATTTGCAAGTTTATGAGTTGTTCCATTGGAGTAGTGGTAATTTGTACATGTACACACACTGACATAATAATAACCAGAGAAATTTGAAAAAAAAAACAGTATTGTGATTGAAAACATTGGACTATTATTCAAAGTGTTTATTTGAAATCTTATATTTCCCTTTACTTCCTTAATCCAATAACACTTTTACAAAAAGTAACAAATGATGTCACTGTAAAACCTGGTCTTGAAATTGGTTTAAAAAAAACCCATTTTCTAACATCTAAGGGGAAAAGATACTATAAAGACCAGGGACAACATTACCCATGCAACTACATGTACGGGGTCTTGACTGATTGATAGATTGCTGTCGTCTTGGATATGTGTCAGAGCAAAACGGGGAATTTTTGTGGGTCATTTTTGGCAGAGTTGGGACAAACTTGACCTATTTAGTTTGTGTACATGTAGGTTACTCAGTATGTAAAGAATGTAAAGAAGCGGAGGCTGATTCCAGAAGTAATGTCATAGATAGAGGGCAGGCTTTTGATTTTTTAAGGGAAATTTGGGGGTAAAATGATGATGACAGAACGGCGACAACAAGCTTCCCAAAAATAAAGATGGCAATCACCACGCAATGTACCGTGCGATCATGTACCATGAGTCTGAGCATGCATGGCGCGCTGAATCGCAAGGCCCAAACAGCACAGTAAATTTTAGTCCAAAATTTGGGACTCTCAATACTGTGTATGAGAGTCCCAAAACTTAAGGTATCCATATCGTGCAAAAGTTTGTGCTGCATAATAAAACCAGTGTGAATCAAATTTGCAAGCTTCTTACTCACTACAGTTTCTTCAATAATCCCCGAAACTTCTGCCTCGCAAAGTTGCTGTTGTGAGCATTGCATCACCAAAAATTCAGCTTTTAATTCTAATTTTGCAGAGAGTTATCGAAATCCTAGCCCGACTGCGTCTGGCCGTACAGTACTATCGCAAGCTCTGTAGTACGGCCAGACGCCCAATGCTTCCACAGAGACTGAATTTTTTTGGCCGCTGATGTAGCGATTTTGCTACAGATTTCGATCAAGATTATCTTTTCATCCAGGACACAAATTCCAAAGTTAAGGTTCTTAGTCGTAGAGCAACTCATACCTTTTCGAAAAAACGTTCTTTTGTCTCAATATTTTCATCCATCTGGCCAAAAGCCGACTTTTCAGTCATCATCTTCCACAAACATCGTCCCGAAAATGCTCCCCCATGCGATTTCAAAATGGCGGCCGCGCTGTAATGTATGCATTATGCGAGCGCGCTTGGGCAAGATAATGAATATGCATTATTTAGTTCATGACCTCGTGTTTGTATGGCCAGCCGCGCCGAGTGTCCGACAAACGTCATAAACTATGATTCATTACCTTGCCCAAGCGCACTCGCATAATGCATACATTACAGCGCGGCCGCCATTTTGAAATCGCAAGGGGGAGCATTTTCGGGACGATATTTGTGAAAGATGACTGAAAAGTCGGCTTTTGGCCAGATGGATGAAAATATTGAGACAAAAGAACGTTTTTTCGAAAAGGTATGAGTTGCTCTACGACTAAGAACCTTAACTTTGGAAATTTGTGTCCTGGATGAAAAGATAATCTCGATCGAAATCTGTAGCAAAATCGCTACATCAGCGGCCAAAAAAATTCAGCCTCTGTGGAAGCATTGGGCGTCTGGCCGTACTACAGAGCTTGCGATAGTACTGTACGGCAAGACGCAGTCGGGCTATCGAAATCCATACGTGAGACATCACGTTGATGTGTACTGCAATGCATTGTGCAAAAAGACTCCTCAGCTATAACATTATTATCGTGTAGATAAAACAGCGCCCTCTTGTTGATCTGAGTGAATGCAAAATGTTTCATTTTTTAACAGAGGGCGCTATGTTCATTTGGCCATCGAATAAAAAACAAGTTAGCTGCAAGGCTCTACATACACCGGGGGTCAGACAAGACGACCGTTGAGACAACTCGACTCGGGACAAGTCACCCGTTGAGACAACTCGACCGTTGAGACAACTCGACCGTATGTGCGATAAATGGAAAGACAAGTCGACCGTTGAGACAAGTCGCCTCGCATGTTTTTGGGCCTAGTTTAGGGGATAGTACCGGGGATTTTGACGGCGGCTGATCGCCGTTTGGGAGTTATGACACATAATAGAGCAGAGCCGATATAGCGCAGCATGATTGTCCTTGCACATCGTTCGAATTTGCCGGGCCTGTGCGCGCATCTCCGGTCAACCGCGTGGCCGTACCGTGCACGTGCCGTGCACGTTAGCTGTCTCAACGGTCGAGTTGTCCCGAGTCGAGTTGTCTCAACAGCCGACTTGTCCCGAGTCGAGTTGTCTCAACGGTCGACTTGTCTGACATTCCATACACCTACCCAGAATACATTGGGAATCAAACACACATTTCCAGAGCATGGGGATTGACGTTGATGCATGGTTTTTGAACTGCCAAAAACTTGCCTTAAAATTGGATTTAAGGTCTCAAATTTCGCAGGTGACATGCTTGCAACTATATCATTTTAATGTATGTGTTGTGTGGGCATTAATTAGCCTGCCTAATGGTGAGTAAAAAAACGTCAGTAGTAATTTTGCACGTTTTTATGCACTCACGGTCATGACGGTCCCAGTCTGAGTAAATTTGTGAGTAGCCTACCAAAAAGTACCAAATACATTCATTCAAATATGACTGTCTACCCAAAAGTCGGCACAATTGCAGAATACCCCGCCACTCGATCTATCCACCTCGTAGCCGGCTACGAGGTCACGGCTGATTGACCTCAATAAACATTCTCAGCGCTACTTGTATGTACTATGCCGAGTATGCGTCATGCTCCAGGGCGGAGTCCATTGCACTCCCACTTTGTGACCGCGTAGCCACCAACAGGGTAGTTGGTTTGGACTTAGAATTTTGTTCAGCAACTCTCATTCATTTTGTGTTGCTTCATTCTCAAATAATGGACCCCCACTCAGGGTAATCCTTACTTTTAGGACACCTCTATTTTTTACGAGTTCTGTTCAAAACTGACTTTTGCAGATGTCTGTCCAGTACCAAAGTGACTTTTGCAGGCTAAAGCAGTCTTTAGAAGTCAAGAAGGTGTCATTGCCAATTGTTCAGATGTGCCAAGAAGTATCAGAATGTCAATTTTGAGTGTCATTTAGTCAACTGTTTTGGTGAGTCTTTCCCTTCCTATATAGGAACGGGGTCCTAAAAATAAGGATTACCCCACTCAGTATCCGCGTAGCTGGCAATGGACTTGAATTGTTTCTTTTGCAGTGATTCCAACCTCGTAGCCAGTGATTTTAGGGGTGTATTTCCGAGTGGCGGGGTATTCTGCAATTACTCCCAAAAGTCTTCTTTTGATTGTAAAGGTGATTTTTTTAGCAATGAAAAACATTTTTGACTCTAATTTGATCAAAACAAAACAGGGGCCCTCCACTACACGATCGCCGAATTTCCAGTCGGCCAGTCTCCTCCATAGGCCTACACAATCGCGGAAGTGGCGTCAGGTTGTAACTTGCAACATTCTTTCCTAACTAGACATCTAAAAGTGTGGAATTTAACATTTCTAAAAAGTGGTTCAGAAGTATTTACACATCTTATTCTAATCTTAGGAAATGTTATCCTACCTGCTCTGTGGTAAAATGTTCTTAGCAGACATGTTTAACCGGTGACTTTAGGGCGCACTTCCGTTTAAATTTTGCGCTTATCTTATTAAAGTTTAGACAGGTGCCGAGAGGTGCCGATATGCGAAGTAAGGATTGCAAAACAAGTCGTCTGGGGGCCACTTTTTCCTGTCTGTCGACGATAGGACAAAGGGGGCGCTCTTCGCAGGCTGTTCTTTCAGGTCTTTCGGAACCAGTGATCTCCATAATTATGGAGATCAAGTTCGGAACGGCGCAGCCATGCCACAATAACGGTGTCTTCTGCAACTCTGTGCTGTTATTCTATAAAATCAAAGCATTTAGGGTGTTTTTTTCCTCACAGAAGATCCCTAAAAGTTAAGTGACTACACTACCTTAATTTCTGTTGGTTTAGCAATACGATTATTATCGATATGGCGTTTTATGGCATATCAAACATGAATTTAAATACAATTGCATTTGGAAATGTCCTAATAGTCATGCCCTTACATCGTTAGGGTGTAGGTCACTATAGTAGTATGCTACCATATCAAAATATTAAAATGAAAATAGAGCAATCAAATATCTAGACGGATATATTTCGGTAATTTTCGTTACGGTAACTCGCGCTAGTACAGTTAGTCCGCGCATTATTTTGGTGCAAGTTAGACCTAACACATAAGAAACTATTCAAACAAAAATAACTCTTTGTTCGTAGATTATAAACCTTTTCCTGCATCTAAAAACAAAAACTTACAATACCAATTGCACTTTTTGCAAGTGAAAACGAGATGTCTAAAGTAATATAAAATCCATAATTTTAGCCCCACCCCACCCCAAACACAACGGGTTGGGTCAGGGTGACCAATATAGGGTCCGTTGCTCTTCGAGGACGTGTTAACACTGTATAATCAGTATGTTACTTCCTGAGTGAAAGTTGGAAAATATCACTCGGGTGGGACTCAAACCCGCGTCCTCCCGCTTACAATAGTGCAGACGAAATTAATACCAATCAACCACCGAGCTTGCGGGACTGCTGGTCGTGGGGGGGGGGGGGGTCCGCTCATAAGTCCAACGCCTCATAAGACCGACAAAATGGTATCCCCCAACCAAATAAAGGCCCAAGTCCGACGCCTCATAGGTCCGACGCCTCATCATGGCTCCGACGACACCTCAAAGCTCCGACGCTCAGTACGCTTCGTTTTTCCGACGTCGAACTTATGAGGCGTCGGACCTATGAGGCGGAATTGTATGCCTCATATGAGGCGTCGGTCCTATGAGGAGTCCGGACTTACGGCCCCGGTCGGGGAAGGGCAAAACCTATTGATTTACATCACCCCGACGCAAGTTCCATCTCATGAATAGTCAAGTTATTTGCGGTACCATAACCGCCGCTACATGTTCATCGGATTAGAACCAGCCAACCGATTTCACAAGCTCCGTACTGGAAAGTACGAAGTCGTGGGTTCGAGTCCCATGCCCCACCCAAGTGATGTTTTCCAATAACTTTCACTCGTAGGAAACATACTGAGTATAGGCTAACAGTGTTTATACGTTGTTTATACGTCGGCGCAGGGCAAAACCTTTAATGATTCACCGTAGGATTGGGACAACTTTCGGCCGGCCTCGAATAAGCTCCCACGAAGAACCGAGTTAAGTCCGAGGGATATGATACCGAAGTTCATCAGCGGGATTGTCTGATTTTTACAGAACACGGATAGTGCCACTCAATGAGTGTGAATATTTTTTGTACAGTGGCCGCCACTTGTGGCGGCCGCCAGATAATAAGTGGCGGCCGCTGTACAAAAAAAATATTTACACACGTACAGAAAAAAATTATATTCACACTTTTTTATGTTGCGGCCGCCAGATAATAAGTGGCAGCCGCTACATAAAAAGTGTGAATAAAATTAATAACTAAAAATTAAATCATTATGACTTATGTGGCGGCATTATGACTTATGTGGCGGCCGCCACTTATTATCTGGCGGCGTAATAAGTGGCGGCTGCTGTACAAAAAAAATATTCACACTCATTGAGTGGCACTCTCCGTCTTCCGTACTATCCCATTGAGTGGCACTCTCCGTCTTCCGTACTATCCGTCTTCACGGTAACTTTTTAATCTCAATTTATCATTTGGCCGATCGTGAGCAGGGGAGCATTATTGCCGTACCCCCCCCCCCCCATCAAATTAATAGCAATCTGGCTTCGCACCTCTTTTTCCTTTCTTTTCTCCCCTTTTCCCACCTTTTTTTCGTTTTCCGGGGGGGGGGGGCGAGCGCCTCCCCCTTTCTCCCTCCCCTTTGCGACGCCCATGGAGAGGGAGAGGTTAATGGGCGGGGGCCCACTGACGATCGGAGGCGCTGTTCAAAGTAAGTACCTCGCTTGTACCCCGGCCCGCCCTGCAAACAGGACGCTAGGATACTCTGATGAATTCACACTCTGATTGGTTGGATTTTGCGTGACCTGTGATCTGCGCGTCATCACGGTCATGATTCTGCCATAGACATATAATAATATATTATATGTCTATGGATTCTGCAAAGTTTGAAACGCAGCCGTTAAGATTTGACTCATTACTTTTTTTTTTCCAGCTTAGAGATGTTTGTTTTTCGTTGAAAATGCGTAATAATGTAGGAAGTTCTGTAAAACTGTTCCCGGCACTTTCCCGGGCTCCGTTTCGAATTACGAACGGTCGGATTGGATTATGCGACGCTCAAAATTGTGTCCACATGGGCCGCAATGAAACAGAATTGAAATCACATCCAGTATGGAACGTGTGCATTTCTATAGAAAGTTTTCGGGTAGCATTTGCGTACATTGTACGACTGCGGTCTTGAACAGCTGCAGCAAGATGCTTTATACATAGGTCATAGGCCACTTCCTTCACAAGATTCTGTGAAGCTCATCAGAGTGGCCCAGCGTCCTGATTGCAGGGCGGGGGTACGAACGAAGTACGCGATCTTAGACACTATTGAACAATAGGTGGCGTTCTTAGTCGCGGCATATTTTGCCGACGACTTTGCCGCTTGCACGCGGACAGCGGGACGACGATTTCACCACGCGGCGGCGGCGGCAGGGGAGGGGGTGACACCCTAAGGTCCCGCCTCTAGCGACGCCAGCGTGATGAGCTCTAGCTTGTAGTTGATTTGGTTGTTTGCTGACTGAGGCTAGTAACCCCATGCAACGACGCTACAAAAAGATATTTCTTGCCTCACTGAATTCGCTTGCGCCGTACTATGCCAACTGTGAAGTTTTAAAAAGTGTGTTATACTGACTGGGGGCCTATGGTTGGTGACATTGTTGATATTTTTGCCTCACCTATTTGAAACATGTTAGGCCTATATTTTATTCTGTGGCGGGAGAAACGTCATTTTGTATATGTAACGGTGTTTTGTCTCCTGTTGACATTTTATCTATTCCGTTGTTTCTCCTTTTTTTTCTTACTTAGGCCTAATTAAGGAAACGAAAGCGCCAGTAACACACAGTTGCTATTTTTGAAGAAATAATCTCAACCACATTTTATCATGTTAACCCTGAACTATAAAAACAAAAAAAAACAGGCCAAAGTTGTTAGAAATGTTGGTTTGTCCCTCGCCCCTCCCAAAACCTGGATTATATTCTGTGCATTTTGGGCATTCGGTGAAAGTAAAAGATAAAAGAAAGCTCCCAAAATCCAAACACGTATGGGTGCCCAGCAGACATTGGGTGTGTATGTGTTGGGGGGGGGGGGTGCGCACTGGACCCGATGAACCCCTCTCCTGATCCTGGTAATAATAAATTGACCAAAGCTTTGCGCGGCTGTAGGGTAGAGTATTGCTCCAATTATTTTCTGTTTCGCCTTTGCTCAGTATCCTTAACACCGAATGTTGAACCGGTGATAAGGCCAAAAAAAAAAAATAAGTCGGTCTCTGGTCAGCGCGCGCGTCGATTTTAATCATGCGCGTCGATCTTTTTTTTTCCAAAATGTTCCGCGGTAGCTCCAACAGCGCCCTCTATTTCCGCACCTCCTCATTTTTTTTTACCAAAGAGCACCAAGGAATGGGAAATTGCACCAAGGCAAATGATCGAAAGCACCAAGGCAAATTATGGAGGACACCAATGTACTTGAGGACACCAAAAAAGCAAAATAGTACCTACCTTGTCTGTACAATCCGAGCTTGAAGAAGAAAAAAAAAAAAAAAAAAAAAATCCGCGTGGCCGCGTCAATTCAGGAACTTTGGTCTGACCAGAGACCGATTTTTTTTTTTTGGCCTAATATGATCATTTTACTTCTCCCGATACCAGGAATTAATGAGCATTATAGAAATCTTCCATGGATCCAACTGCGTCATGGCCCTCGTTATGCATCAGAATGCCCTTCTGTAATTCGCCCATGCATAACTTATTATAGTCTACACTTTGTCCGAGTTATCGAGATCTAAATTCGCAGATGTAAAGTCACATTCCATTAAATGCTGCCAGCCGCGTCTTGGTTTTTCTTTTATGAATCAAATTAAGTGCGTTTTGTTCGGGCAGCAGAAAATAGGCCTGTGGTGTAAACGGGTGACTACACACAGGTGATTCTATGAATAAGCAACGATCGACTATTTCCTCCCCGTAGACGCGTGCGCGGAAGAATCGGGTGCTGTTGTTTTTTTCGTTGAAATATGCAGCCCCTGTCTGTGTAGGATATATACGGAGGTTTTAAGTATTTTTTTCGTAACAGAATCAGTGTTCAAGATGTATTCCTGCTGGTGAGTATTTGGCATGTATGCCTACCTGTGTGTGCTTTGATATTTTCGGTTTGTTGTGTGTGAGTGCGCTTGGGGGGTGAGTTTGGGTGTGTGTGTGTGTGTGTGAATATGTGTTTTCGGGGGGGGGGGTGGTGGGGGACACACGAACTCCAAACGCGGGAAACGCCATCTTGGATCTGAGTATGAAATCTTTGCTCTACACATGTTTATTATTAAATTTAACAAGTTTTTCAACGAGCATCACTCAGAATTTCCTAAACGCAGTTAAAATACATGTCATTGCAAAAATGTTTAAAAGGCATGAATCTGGGGCTGAAAAACATTTCCAGTTTATTTTGTTGAAAAATACTTTGAAAATGCACTTGACTCTAGCTCCATAGACATTTTACACAATTCAGAAGTGGCGTCTGGATCCTGTCTTTCTGATTTGGACATTGTAAACCAAATACATGTAACATCAATTTAATATATAAAAAAAAATACTTTTGAACTGCACTGGAGGAGAATCCATGCAGCTGTGAGCAGAAATTCTGGTAATCCTTACCTTTAGGACCCCGTTGCTACATAAGGTTAAAAGACTCGCCAAAACAACTGAATAAATGACACTCAAAAGTGACATTCTGATATTTCTTGACACAAACGAACAGTTGGCAATGATACCTTCTTGAATATCAGCAGGTTTAATTTTGAAGAACGGGGGGCAGGGCTTTGATTTATGAGAGGTTAAAGACGACGATGACAAACAGGAAATATATTTTTAAAAAACAAGATGGCGAACTGCGAAAAACGGTAGGAAAGTCACATTTTCTTTGAACGTGCTTTCAAAATTACAACTAACATGAATTTATCTGAAGAAAAAAGACTGCTTCAGCCTGCAAAAGTCACTTTGGTGCTGGACAGTCATCTGCAAAAGTCAGTTTTGAATAGAACTCTTAAAAATTCGCGTGTCCTTCAAGATAAGTATTACCGAAATTCTGTTTAGGCCTTCATGTTTGGGACATCCCCATAAAAAAGTGGCTCAAAATTACTGGACTTCCGTATTGTGAGGAAGTTTATTGAACCATTGGTGCAGATCAGTAAATAGGCCCAAAATTGCATACGCCGGCCAAATCACGATTTGCATGCCCTCAAATTCTCCGGTATTAGAGCATTTTTAGGGCCGTGAACTTAAGGATTTGTAAAAAAGAACGATAAAAGCCACGCAGAGAACTGTGAGCTCGTATAAATGTGGAATGTGGATGAAATTAGGCCCTAAAATGGCACTGTTTTGCAATGGAGCGTAGGCGTCCATTTTCAAAATGGCGATGGGCTTCAGGCCTGCTTTTAGGGCTGATCATCTTTGGATGGAATTTTCTCGAAATTGGATACATTGGATACCCCACCCCCCCCCCCCCCCCAAAAAAAAAATTTGCAAGGAAAATGAAAGATGATAAAACAAGCTTTAATTTGATGTGTGTCTCAAACATCTTGGAGACGGTTCTCATCAGTATTTGTAATGATTTTGAGAAGTGCGCGTAATTAGGCTATCACTGCATGAGGTCTATGGAAGCTTAATGGTCTGCACAATGTGCGCCTATTTGTGGGGCTAGTTTTGGGCACAAACATTCAAGAACAGGTGGCCTTTTACCTCCATGACCAAAAGTATTAGCAAACCCAATTGTTCAAAAATGTTCCGAACAGGTCTAGGTTTGAAAGGCATGCAATATGCTAGTTCACAACTTTGGGACACCCATTTAAAACTGCATTAATCAACTGTGCCAAAAGAATTATCTATAGTCATGCCACCAGACTTCTGAAAGGCCAATCTTTGGAAAACCTTGGACATGTACCAGTCTATAGTCTAAGGCTTCAATTAAAGTGAATTGGCTTTACTTGCAGGTGCAAAATGTTGAGGAATTTTAAAAAAATATTTAGACTTCAAACTTGGCTGGTGATCTTGCCACTGCCTCATGAAATATTTGGAGAATTGTGTCAGCTAAAAAGTGTGCAAAATTGGCCTGAAAATTGTGTTCACCCCTTGTTTCAGTTCCGTTCGTCTTCGTTGAATGTTCAAAGATGCAGAGTTTTGACATTTCACTAACACTTTTTGTTTCTTCCCTGTTTTCATTTTTCTGTGTGTGCAGATTGAAGATGAAGGGCACAGAAGTAAGGTCGTCCAAGTGCAGCATTCATCTCCCACAGGTAAATGAGTAATGTTTCTCCTTGCAAAACGTCTCTGTTTTGATGCGCTTCCTTGCATTTGAATGGGCTTGCTGGATTTTAACGTGGAGGTAGACCTTGGGGTATATCTTTGGAGTTTGAGATGGCAAGTTGGACATACAGTACTTGTTGATAAAATGGAAATGTATTGGAGGTTTGATGACAGGACGTGATGTCAGAAAATTTGGATATTGAATTTACAATGTATACTTGCTCTTTTTTTCTGCCACAGGGAGCTTTTGAATGCTGCGAAGAGAGAAGACGCCGGTTTTCATCGAAGTTTTTGTTAAGTAACTGTAACCTTTTTTCCGTGTGACATCTATCGGGGAGGGAAGGGGGGGGGGTAAGGGGGAGGTGAAACTTGTGTCACCGGCGGTGGAAGCTACCCCTGCCTGGGTCTTTGGTCTGAAATTGGGATCATATCTCCAGCTTGGGATGGAGATATGTCCTCTTTGCAGGTCTTAGCCCCAGGACGACCGTTGTGAAAGTGTGTGTGGTGGGTTGCCGGCTGTTTTGTTGCGTTCTGTTCATGTCTGTCTGTTTCGTCTCCCTATTTGTCCGGGCCCACTGTGTTCACCCCTTGTTTCAGTTCCGTTCGTCTTCGTTGAATGTTCAAAGATGCAGAGTTTTGACATTTCACTAACACTTTTTGTTTCTTCCCAGTTTTCTCTTTTCTGTGTGTGCAGATTGAAGATGAAGGGCACAGAAGTAAGGTCGTCCAAGTGCAGCATTCATCTCCCACAGGTAAATGAGTAATGTTTCTCCTTGCAAAACGTCTCTGTTTTGATGCGCTTCCTTGCATTTGAATGGGCTTGCTGGATTTTAACGTGGAGGTACCCCTTGGGGTATATCTTTGGAGTTTGAGATGGCAAGTTGGACATACAGTACTTGTTGATAAAATGGAAATGTATTGGAGGTTTGATGACAGGACGTGATGTCAGAAAATTTGGATATTGAATTTACAATGTATACTTGCTCTTTTTTTCTGCCACAGGGAGCTTTTGAATGCTGCGAAGAGAGAAGACGCCGGTTTTCATCGAAGTTTTTGTTAAGTAACTGTAACCTTTTTTCCGTGTGACGTCTATCGGGGAGGGAAGGGGGGGGTAAGGGGGAGGTGAAACTTGTGTCACCGGCGGTGGAAGCTACCCCTGCCTGGGTCTTTGGTCTGAAATTGGGATCATATCTCCAGCTTGGGATGGAGATATGTCCTCTTTGCAGGTCTTAGCCCCAGGACGACCGTTGTGAAAGTGTGTGTGGTGGGTTGCCGGCTGTTTTGTTGCGTTCCGTTCATGTCTGTCTGTTTCGTCTCCCTATTTGTCCGGGCCCACTGTGTTCACCCCTTGTTTCAGTTCCGTTCGTCTTCGTTGAATGTTCAAAGATGCAGAGTTTTGACATTTCACTAACACTTTTTGTTTCTTCCCAGTTTTCTCTTTTCTGTGTGTGCAGATTGAAGATGAAGGGCACAGAAGTAAGGTCGTCCAAGTGCAGCATTCATCTCCCACAGGTAAATGAGTAATGTTTCTCCTTGCAAAACGTCTCTGTTTTGATGCGCTTCCTTGCATTTGAATGGGCTTGCTGGATTTTAACGTGGAGGTAGACCTTGGGGTATATCTTTGGAGTTTGAGATGGCAAGTTGGACATACAGTACTTGTTGATAAAATGGAAATGTATTGGAGGTTTGATGACAGGACGTGATGTCAGAAAATTTGGATATTGAATTTACAATGTATACTTGCTCTTTTTTTCTGCCACAGGGAGCTTTTGAATGCTGCGAAGAGAGAAGACGCCGGTTTTCATCGAAGTTTTTGTTAAGTAACTGTAACCTTTTTTCCGTGTGACGTCTATCGGGGAGGGAAGGGGGGGGGGTAAGGGGGAGGTGAAACTTGTGTCACCGGCGGTGGAAGCTACCCCTGCCTGGGTCTTTGGTCTGAAATTGGGATCATATCTCCAGCTTGGGATGGAGATATGTCCTCTTTGCAGGTCTTAGCCCCAGGACGACCGTTGTGAAAGTGTGTGTGGTGGGTTGCCGGCTGTTTTGTTGCGTTCTGTTCATGTCTGTCTGTTTCGTCTCCCTATTTGTCCGGGCCCACTGTGTTCACCCCTTGTTTCAGTTCCGTTCGTCTTCGTTGAATGTTCAAAGATGCAGAGTTTTGACATTTCACTAACACTTTTTGTTTCTTCCCAGTTTTCTCTTTTCTGTGTGTGCAGATTGAAGATGAAGGGCACAGAAGTAAGGTCGTCCAAGTGCAGCATTCATCTCCCACAGGTAAATGAGTAATGTTTCTCCTTGCAAAACGTCTCTGTTTTGATGCGCTTCCTTGCATTTGAATGGGCTTGCTGGATTTTAACGTGGAGGTAGACCTTGGGGTATATCTTTGGAGTTTGAGATGGCAAGTTGGACATACAGTACTTGTTGATAAAATGGAAATGTATTGGAGGTTTGATGACAGGACGTGATGTCAGAAAATTTGGATATTGAATTTACAATGTATACTTGCTCTTTTTTTCTGCCACAGGGAGCTTTTGAATGCTGCGAAGAGAGAAGACGCCGGTTTTCATCGAAGTTTTTGTTAAGTAACTGTAACCTTTTTTCCGTGTGACGTCTATCGGGGAGGGAAGGGGGGGGGTAAGGGGGAGGTGAAACTTGTGTCACCGGCGGTGGAAGCTACCCCTGCCTGGGTCTTTGGTCTGAAATTGGGATCATATCTCCAGCTTGGGATGGAGATATGTCCTCTTTGCAGGTCTTAGCCCCAGGACGACCGTTGTGAAAGTGTGTGTGGTGGGTTGCCGGCTGTTTTGTTGCGTTCTGTTCATGTCTGTCTGTTTCGTCTCCCTATTTGTCCGGGCCCACTGTGTTCACCCCTTGTTTCAGTTCCGTTCGTCTTCGTTGAATGTTCAAAGATGCAGAGTTTTGACATTTCACTAACACTTTTTGTTTCTTCCCAGTTTTCTCTTTTCTGTGTGTGCAGATTGAAGATGAAGGGCACAGAAGTAAGGTCGTCCAAGTGCAGCATTCATCTCCCACAGGTAAATGAGTAATGTTTCTCCTTGCAAAACGTCTCTGTTTTGATGCGCTTCCTTGCATTTGAATGGGCTTGCTGGATTTTAACGTGGAGGTAGACCTTGGGGTATATCTTTGGAGTTTGAGATGGCAAGTTGGACATACAGTACTTGTTGATAAAATGGAAATGTATTGGAGGTTTGATGACAGGACGTGATGTCAGAAAATTGGATATTGAATTTACAATGTATACTTGCTCTTTTTTTCTGCCACAGGGAGCTTTTGAATGCTGCGAAGAGAGAAGACGCCGGTTTTCATCGAAGTTTTTGTTAAGTAACTGTAACCTTTTTTCCGTGTGACGTCTATCGGGGAGGGAAGGGGGGGGGTAAGGGGGAGGTGAAACTTGTGTCACCGGCGGTGGAAGCTACCCCTGCCTGGGTCTTTGGTCTGAAATTGGGATCATATCTCCAGCTTGGGATGGAGATATGTCCTCTTTGCAGGTCTTAGCCCCAGGACGACCGTTGTGAAAGTGTGTGTGGTGGGTTGCCGGCTGTTTTGTTGCGTTCTGTTCATGTCTGTCTGTTTCGTCTCCCTATTTGTCCGGGCCCACTGTGTTCACCCCTTGTTTCAGTTCCGTTCGTCTTCGTTGAATGTTCAAAGATGCAGAGTTTTGACATTTCACTAACACTTTTTGTTTCTTCCCAGTTTTCTCTTTTCTGTGTGTGCAGATTGAAGATGAAGGGCACAGAAGTAAGGTCGTCCAAGTGCAGCATTCATCTCCCACAGGTAAATGAGTAATGTTTCTCCTTGCAAAACGTCTCTGTTTTGATGCGCTTCCTTGCATTTGAATGGGCTTGCTGGATTTTAACGTGGAGGTAGACCTTGGGGTATATCTTTGGAGTTTGAGATGGCAAGTTGGACATACAGTACTTGTTGATAAAATGGAAATGTATTGGAGGTTTGATGACAGGACGTGATGTCAGAAAATTTGGATATTGAATTTACAATGTATACTTGCTCTTTTTTTCTGCCACAGGGAGCTTTTGAATGCTGCGAAGAGAGAAGACGCCGGTTTTCATCGAAGTTTTTGTTAAGTAACTGTAACCTTTTTTCCGTGTGACGTCTATCGGGGAGGGAAGGGGGGGGGTAAGGGGGAGGTGAAACTTGTGTCACCGGCGGTGGAAGCTACCCCTGCCTGGGTCTTTGGTCTGAAATTGGGATCATATCTCCAGCTTGGGATGGAGATATGTCCTCTTTGCAGGTCTTAGCCCCAGGACGACCGTTGTGAAAGTGTGTGTGGTGGGTTGCCGGCTGTTTTGTTGCGTTCTGTTCATGTCTGTCTGTTTCGTCTCCCTATTTGTCCGGGCCCACTGTGTTCACCCCTTGTTTCAGTTCCGTTCGTCTTCGTTGAATGTTCAAAGATGCAGAGTTTTGACATTTCACTAACACTTTTTGTTTCTTCCCAGTTTTCTCTTTTCTGTGTGTGCAGATTGAAGATGAAGGGCACAGAAGTAAGGTCGTCCAAGTGCAGCATTCATCTCCCACAGGTAAATGAGTAATGTTTCTCCTTGCAAAACGTCTCTGTTTTGATGCGCTTCCTTGCATTTGAATGGGCTTGCTGGATTTTAACGTGGAGGTAGACCTTGGGGTATATCTTTGGAGTTTGAGATGGCAAGTTGGACATACAGTACTTGTTGATAAAATGGAAATGTATTGGAGGTTTGATGACAGGACGTGATGTCAGAAAATTTGGATATTGAATTTACAATGTATACTTGCTCTTTTTTTCTGCCACAGGGAGCTTTTGAATGCTGCGAAGAGAGAAGACGCCGGTTTTCATCGAAGTTTTTGTTAAGTAACTGTAACCTTTTTTCCGTGTGACGTCTATCGGGGAGGGAAGGGGGGGGGTAAGGGGGAGGTGAAACTTGTGTCACCGGCGGTGGAAGCTACCCCTGCCTGGGTCTTTGGTCTGAAATTGGGATCATATCTCCAGCTTGGGATGGAGATATGTCCTCTTTGCAGGTCTTAGCCCCAGGACGACCGTTGTGAAAGTGTGTGTGGTGGGTTGCCGGCTGTTTTGTTGCGTTCTGTTCATGTCTGTCTGTTTCGTCTCCCTATTTGTCCGGGCCCACTGTGTTCACCCCTTGTTTCAGTTCCGTTCGTCTTCGTTGAATGTTCAAAGATGCAGAGTTTTGACATTTCACTAACACTTTTTGTTTCTTCCCAGTTTTCTCTTTTCTGTGTGTGCAGATTGAAGATGAAGGGCACAGAAGTAAGGTCGTCCAAGTGCAGCATTCATCTCCCACAGGTAAATGAGTAATGTTTCTCCTTGCAAAACGTCTCTGTTTTGATGCGCTTCCTTGCATTTGAATGGGCTTGCTGGATTTTAACGTGGAGGTAGACCTTGGGGTATATCTTTGGAGTTTGAGATGGCAAGTTGGACATACAGTACTTGTTGATAAAATGGAAATGTATTGGAGGTTTGATGACAGGACGTGATGTCAGAAAATTGGGATATTGAATTTACAATGTATACTTGCTCTTTTTTTCTGCCACAGGGAGCTTTTGAATGCTGCGAAGAGAGAAGACGCCGGTTTTCATCGAAGTTTTTGTTAAGTAACTGTAACCTTTTTTCCGTGTGACGTCTATCGGGGAGGGAAGGGGGGGGGGTAAGGGGGAGGTGAAACTTGTGTCACCGGCGGTGGAAGCTACCCCTGCCTGGGTCTTTGGTCTGAAATTGGGATCATATCTCCAGCTTGGGATGGAGATATGTCCTCTTTGCAGGTCTTAGCCCCAGGACGACCGTTGTGAAAGTGTGTGTGGTGGGTTGCCGGCTGTTTTGTTGCGTTCTGTTCATGTCTGTCTGTTTCGTCTCCCTATTTGTCCGGGCCCACTGTGTTCACCCCTTGTTTCAGTTCCGTTCGTCTTCGTTGAATGTTCAAAGATGCAGAGTTTTGACATTTCACTAACACTTTTTGTTTCTTCCCAGTTTTCTCTTTTCTGTGTGTGCAGATTGAAGATGAAGGGCACAGAAGTAAGGTCGTCCAAGTGCAGCATTCATCTCCCACAGGTAAATGAGTAATGTTTCTCCTTGCAAAACGTCTCTGTTTTGATGCGCTTCCTTGCATTTGAATGGGCTTGCTGGATTTTAACGTGGAGGTAGACCTTGGGGTATATCTTTGGAGTTTGAGATGGCAAGTTGGACATACAGTACTTGTTGATAAAATGGAAATGTATTGGAGGTTTGATGACAGGACGTGATGTCAGAAAATTTGGATATTGAATTTACAATGTATACTTGCTCTTTTTTTCTGCCACAGGGAGCTTTTGAATGCTGCGAAGAGAGAAGACGCCGGTTTTCATCGAAGTTTTTGTTAAGTAACTGTAACCTTTTTCCGTGTGACGTCTATCGGGGAGGGAAGGGGGGGGGGTAAGGGGGAGGTGAAACTTGTGTCACCGGCGGTGGAAGCTACCCCTGCCTGGGTCTTTGGTCTGAAATTGGGATCATATCTCCAGCTTGGGATGGAGATATGTCCTCTTTGCAGGTCTTAGCCCCAGGACGACCGTTGTGAAAGTGTGTGTGGTGGGTTGCCGGCTGTTTTGTTGCGTTCTGTTCATGTCTGTCTGTTTCGTCTCCCTATTTGTCCGGGCCCACTGTGTTCACCCCTTGTTTCAGTTCCGTTCGTCTTCGTTGAATGTTCAAAGATGCAGAGTTTTGACATTTCACTAACACTTTTTGTTTCTTCCCAGTTTTCTCTTTTCTGTGTGTGCAGATTGAAGATGAAGGGCACAGAAGTAAGGTCGTCCAAGTGCAGCATTCATCTCCCACAGGTAAATGAGTAATGTTTCTCCTTGCAAAACGTCTCTGTTTTGATGCGCTTCCTTGCATTTGAATGGGCTTGCTGGATTTTAACGTGGAGGTAGACCTTGGGGTATATCTTTGGAGTTTGAGATGGCAAGTTGGACATACAGTACTTGTTGATAAAATGGAAATGTATTGGAGGTTTGATGACAGGACGTGATGTCAGAAAATTGGATATTGAATTTACAATGTATACTTGCTCTTTTTTTCTGCCACAGGGAGCTTTTGAATGCTGCGAAGAGAGAAGACGCCGGTTTTCATCGAAGTTTTTGTTAAGTAACTGTAACCTTTTTTCCGTGTGACGTCTATCGGGGAGGGAAGGGGGGGGGGTAAGGGGGAGGTGAAACTTGTGTCACCGGCGGTGGAAGCTACCCCTGCCTGGGTCTTTGGTCTGAAATTGGGATCATATCTCCAGCTTGGGATGGAGATATGTCCTCTTTGCAGGTCTTAGCCCCAGGACGACCGTTGTGAAAGTGTGTGTGGTGGGTTGCCGGCTGTTTTGTTGCGTTCTGTTCATGTCTGTCTGTTTCGTCTCCCTATTTGTCCGGGCCCACTGTGTTCACCCCTTGTTTCAGTTCCGTTCGTCTTCGTTGAATGTTCAAAGATGCAGAGTTTTGACATTTCACTAACACTTTTTGTTTCTTCCCAGTTTTCTCTTTTCTGTGTGTGCAGATTGAAGATGAAGGGCACAGAAGTAAGGTCGTCCAAGTGCAGCATTCATCTCCCACAGGTAAATGAGTAATGTTTCTCCTTGCAAAACGTCTCTGTTTTGATGCGCTTCCTTGCATTTGAATGGGCTTGCTGGATTTTAACGTGGAGGTAGACCTTGGGGTATATCTTTGGAGTTTGAGATGGCAAGTTGGACATACAGTACTTGTTGATAAAATGGAAATGTATTGGAGGTTTGATGACAGGACGTGATGTCAGAAAATTTGGATATTGAATTTACAATGTATACTTGCTCTTTTTTTCTGCCACAGGGAGCTTTTGAATGCTGCGAAGAGAGAAGACGCCGGTTTTCATCGAAGTTTTTGTTAAGTAACTGTAACCTTTTTTCCGTGTGACGTCTATCGGGGAGGGAAGGGGGGGGTAAGGGGGAGGTGAAACTTGTGTCACCGGCGGTGGAAGCTACCCCTGCCTGGGTCTTTGGTCTGAAATTGGGATCATATCTCCAGCTTGGGATGGAGATATGTCCTCTTTGCAGGTCTTAGCCCCAGGACGACCGTTGTGAAAGTGTGTGTGGTGGGTTGCCGGCTGTTTTGTTGCGTTCTGTTCATGTCTGTCTGTTTCGTCTCCCTATTTGTCCGGGCCCACTGTGTTCACCCCTTGTTTCAGTTCCGTTCGTCTTCGTTGAATGTTCAAAGATGCAGAGTTTTGACATTTCACTAACACTTTTTGTTTCTTCCCAGTTTTCTCTTTTCTGTGTGTGCAGATTGAAGATGAAGGGCACAGAAGTAAGGTCGTCCAAGTGCAGCATTCATCTCCCACAGGTAAATGAGTAATGTTTCTCCTTGCAAAACGTCTCTGTTTTGATGCGCTTCCTTGCATTTGAATGGGCTTGCTGGATTTTAACGTGGAGGTAGACCTTGGGGTATATCTTTGGAGTTTGAGATGGCAAGTTGGACATACAGTACTTGTTGATAAAATGGAAATGTATTGGAGGTTTGATGACAGGACGTGATGTCAGAAAATTTGGATATTGAATTTACAATGTATACTTGCTCTTTTTTTCTGCCACAGGGAGCTTTTGAATGCTGCGAAGAGAGAAGACGCCGGTTTTCATCGAAGTTTTTGTTAAGTAACTGTAACCTTTTTTCCGTGTGACGTCTATCGGGGAGGGAAGGGGGGGGGTAAGGGGGAGGTGAAACTTGTGTCACCGGCGGTGGAAGCTACCCCTGCCTGGGTCTTTGGTCTGAAATTGGGATCATATCTCCAGCTTGGGATGGAGATATGTCCTCTTTGCAGGTCTTAGCCCCAGGACGACCGTTGTGAAAGTGTGTGTGGTGGGTTGCCGGCTGTTTTGTTGCGTTCTGTTCATGTCTGTCTGTTTCGTCTCCCTATTTGTCCGGGCCCACTGTGTTCACCCCTTGTTTCAGTTCCGTTCGTCTTCGTTGAATGTTCAAAGATGCAGAGTTTTGACATTTCACTAACACTTTTTGTTTCTTCCCAGTTTTCTCTTTTCTGTGTGTGCAGATTGAAGATGAAGGGCACAGAAGTAAGGTCGTCCAAGTGCAGCATTCATCTCCCACAGGTAAATGAGTAATGTTTCTCCTTGCAAAACGTCTCTGTTTTGATGCGCTTCCTTGCATTTGAATGGGCTTGCTGGATTTTAACGTGGAGGTAGACCTTGGGGTATATCTTTGGAGTTTGAGATGGCAAGTTGGACATACAGTACTTGTTGATAAAATGGAAATGTATTGGAGGTTTGATGACAGGACGTGATGTCAGAAAATTTGGATATTGAATTTACAATGTATACTTGCTCTTTTTTTCTGCCACAGGGAGCTTTTGAATGCTGCGAAGAGAGAAGACGCCGGTTTTCATCGAAGTTTTTGTTAAGTAACTGTAACCTTTTTTCCGTGTGACGTCTATCGGGGAGGGAAGGGGGGGGGGGTAAGGGGGAGGTGAAACTTGTGTCACCGGCGGTGGAAGCTACCCCTGCCTGGGTCTTTGGTCTGAAATTGGGATCATATCTCCAGCTTGGGATGGAGATATGTCCTCTTTGCAGGTCTTAGCCCCAGGACGACCGTTGTGAAAGTGTGTGTGGTGGGTTGCCGGCTGTTTTGTTGCGTTCTGTTCATGTCTGTCTGTTTCGTCTCCCTATTTGTCCGGGCCCACTGTGTTCACCCCTTGTTTCAGTTCCGTTCGTCTTCGTTGAATGTTCAAAGATGCAGAGTTTTGACATTTCACTAACACTTTTTGTTTCTTCCCAGTTTTCTCTTTTCTGTGTGTGCAGATTGAAGATGAAGGGCACAGAAGTAAGGTCGTCCAAGTGCAGCATTCATCTCCCACAGGTAAATGAGTAATGTTTCTCCTTGCAAAACGTCTCTGTTTTGATGCGCTTCCTTGCATTTGAATGGGCTTGCTGGATTTTAACGTGGAGGTAGACCTTGGGGTATATCTTTGGAGTTTGAGATGGCAAGTTGGACATACAGTACTTGTTGATAAAATGGAAATGTATTGGAGGTTTGATGACAGGACGTGATGTCAGAAAATTGGATATTGAATTTACAATGTATACTTGCTCTTTTTTTCTGCCACAGGGAGCTTTTGAATGCTGCGAAGAGAGAAGACGCCGGTTTTCATCGAAGTTTTTGTTAAGTAACTGTAACCTTTTTTCCGTGTGACGTCTATCGGGGAGGGAAGGGGGGGGGGTAAGGGGGAGGTGAAACTTGTGTCACCGGCGGTGGAAGCTACCCCTGCCTGGGTCTTTGGTCTGAAATTGGGATCATATCTCCAGCTTGGGATGGAGATATGTCCTCTTTGCAGGTCTTAGCCCCAGGACGACCGTTGTGAAAGTGTGTGTGGTGGGTTGCCGGCTGTTTTGTTGCGTTCTGTTCATGTCTGTCTGTTTCGTCTCCCTATTTGTCCGGGCCCACTGTGTTCACCCCTTGTTTCAGTTCCGTTCGTCTTCGTTGAATGTTCAAAGATGCAGAGTTTTGACATTTCACTAACACTTTTTGTTTCTTCCCAGTTTTCTCTTTTCTGTGTGTGCAGATTGAAGATGAAGGGCACAGAAGTAAGGTCGTCCAAGTGCAGCATTCATCTCCCACAGGTAAATGAGTAATGTTTCTCCTTGCAAAACGTCTCTGTTTTGATGCGCTTCCTTGCATTTGAATGGGCTTGCTGGATTTTAACGTGGAGGTAGACCTTGGGGTATATCTTTGGAGTTTGAGATGGCAAGTTGGACATACAGTACTTGTTGATAAAATGGAAATGTATTGGAGGTTTGATGACAGGACGTGATGTCAGAAAATTGGATATTGAATTTACAATGTATACTTGCTCTTTTTTTCTGCCACAGGGAGCTTTTGAATGCTGCGAAGAGAGAAGACGCCGGTTTTCATCGAAGTTTTTGTTAAGTAACTGTAACCTTTTTTCCGTGTGACGTCTATCGGGGAGGGAAGGGGGGGGGTAAGGGGGAGGTGAAACTTGTGTCACCGGCGGTGGAAGCTACCCCTGCCTGGGTCTTTGGTCTGAAATTGGGATCATATCTCCAGCTTGGGATGGAGATATGTCCTCTTTGCAGGTCTTAGCCCCAGGACGACCGTTGTGAAAGTGTGTGTGGTGGGTTGCCGGCTGTTTTGTTGCGTTCTGTTCATGTCTGTCTGTTTCGTCTCCCTATTTGTCCGGGCCCACTGTGTTCACCCCTTGTTTCAGTTCCGTTCGTCTTCGTTGAATGTTCAAAGATGCAGAGTTTTGACATTTCACTAACACTTTTTGTTTCTTCCCAGTTTTCTCTTTTCTGTGTGTGCAGATTGAAGATGAAGGGCACAGAAGTAAGGTCGTCCAAGTGCAGCATTCATCTCCCACAGGTAAATGAGTAATGTTTCTCCTTGCAAAACGTCTCTGTTTTGATGCGCTTCCTTGCATTTGAATGGGCTTGCTGGATTTTAACGTGGAGGTAGACCTTGGGGTATATCTTTGGAGTTTGAGATGGCAAGTTGGACATACAGTACTTGTTGATAAAATGGAAATGTATTGGAGGTTTGATGACAGGACGTGATGTCAGAAAATTTGGATATTGAATTTACAATGTATACTTGCTCTTTTTTTCTGCCACAGGGAGCTTTTGAATGCTGCGAAGAGAGAAGACGCCGGTTTTCATCGAAGTTTTTGTTAAGTAACTGTAACCTTTTTTCCGTGTGACGTCTATCGGGGAGGGAAGGGGGGGGGGTAAGGGGGAGGTGAAACTTGTGTCACCGGCGGTGGAAGCTACCCCTGCCTGGGTCTTTGGTCTGAAATTGGGATCATATCTCCAGCTTGGGATGGAGATATGTCCTCTTTGCAGGTCTTAGCCCCAGGACGACCGTTGTGAAAGTGTGTGTGGTGGGTTGCCGGCTGTTTTGTTGCGTTCTGTTCATGTCTGTCTGTTTCGTCTCCCTATTTGTCCGGGCCCACTGTGTTCACCCCTTGTTTCAGTTCCGTTCGTCTTCGTTGAATGTTCAAAGATGCAGAGTTTTGACATTTCACTAACACTTTTTGTTTCTTCCCAGTTTTCTCTTTTCTGTGTGTGCAGATTGAAGATGAAGGGCACAGAAGTAAGGTCGTCCAAGTGCAGCATTCATCTCCCACAGGTAAATGAGTAATGTTTCTCCTTGCAAAACGTCTCTGTTTTGATGCGCTTCCTTGCATTTGAATGGGCTTGCTGGATTTTAACGTGGAGGTAGACCTTGGGGTATATCTTTGGAGTTTGAGATGGCAAGTTGGACATACAGTACTTGTTGATAAAATGGAAATGTATTGGAGGTTTGATGACAGGACGTGATGTCAGAAAATTTGGATATTGAATTTACAATGTATACTTGCTCTTTTTTTCTGCCACAGGGAGCTTTTGAATGCTGCGAAGAGAGAAGACGCCGGTTTTCATCGAAGTTTTTGTTAAGTAACTGTAACCTTTTTTCCGTGTGACGTCTATCGGGGAGGGAAGGGGGGGGGTAAGGGGGAGGTGAAACTTGTGTCACCGGCGGTGGAAGCTACCCCTGCCTGGGTCTTTGGTCTGAAATTGGGATCATATCTCCAGCTTGGGATGGAGATATGTCCTCTTTGCAGGTCTTAGCCCCAGGACGACCGTTGTGAAAGTGTGTGTGGTGGGTTGCCGGCTGTTTTGTTGCGTTCTGTTCATGTCTGTCTGTTTCGTCTCCCTATTTGTCCGGGCCCACTGTGTTCACCCCTTGTTTCAGTTCCGTTCGTCTTCGTTGAATGTTCAAAGATGCAGAGTTTTGACATTTCACTAACACTTTTTGTTTCTTCCCAGTTTTCTCTTTTCTGTGTGTGCAGATTGAAGATGAAGGGCACAGAAGTAAGGTCGTCCAAGTGCAGCATTCATCTCCCACAGGTAAATGAGTAATGTTTCTCCTTGCAAAACGTCTCTGTTTTGATGCGCTTCCTTGCATTTGAATGGGCTTGCTGGATTTTAACGTGGAGGTAGACCTTGGGGTATATCTTTGGAGTTTGAGATGGCAAGTTGGACATACAGTACTTGTTGATAAAATGGAAATGTATTGGAGGTTTGATGACAGGACGTGATGTCAGAAATTTGGATATTGAATTTACAATGTATACTTGCTCTTTTTTTCTGCCACAGGGAGCTTTTGAATGCTGCGAAGAGAGAAGACGCCGGTTTTCATCGAAGTTTTTGTTAAGTAACTGTAACCTTTTTTCCGTGTGACGTCTATCGGGGAGGGAAGGGGGGGGGTAAGGGGGAGGTGAAACTTGTGTCACCGGCGGTGGAAGCTACCCCTGCCTGGGTCTTTGGTCTGAAATTGGGATCATATCTCCAGCTTGGGATGGAGATATGTCCTCTTTGCAGGTCTTAGCCCCAGGACGACCGTTGTGAAAGTGTGTGTGGTGGGTTGCCGGCTGTTTTGTTGCGTTCTGTTCATGTCTGTCTGTTTCGTCTCCCTATTTGTCCGGGCCCACTGTGTTCACCCCTTGTTTCAGTTCCGTTCGTCTTCGTTGAATGTTCAAAGATGCAGAGTTTTGACATTTCACTAACACTTTTTGTTTCTTCCCAGTTTTCTCTTTTCTGTGTGTGCAGATTGAAGATGAAGGGCACAGAAGTAAGGTCGTCCAAGTGCAGCATTCATCTCCCACAGGTAAATGAGTAATGTTTCTCCTTGCAAAACGTCTCTGTTTTGATGCGCTTCCTTGCATTTGAATGGGCTTGCTGGATTTTAACGTGGAGGTAGACCTTGGGGTATATCTTTGGAGTTTGAGATGGCAAGTTGGACATACAGTACTTGTTGATAAAATGGAAATGTATTGGAGGTTTGATGACAGGACGTGATGTCAGAAAATTGGATATTGAATTTACAATGTATACTTGCTCTTTTTTTCTGCCACAGGGAGCTTTTGAATGCTGCGAAGAGAGAAGACGCCGGTTTTCATCGAAGTTTTTGTTAAGTAACTGTAACCTTTTTTCCGTGTGACGTCTATCGGGGAGGGAAGGGGGGGGGTAAGGGGGAGGTGAAACTTGTGTCACCGGCGGTGGAAGCTACCCCTGCCTGGGTCTTTGGTCTGAAATTGGGATCATATCTCCAGCTTGGGATGGAGATATGTCCTCTTTGCAGGTCTTAGCCCCAGGACGACCGTTGTGAAAGTGTGTGTGGTGGGTTGCCGGCTGTTTTGTTGCGTTCTGTTCATGTCTGTCTGTTTCGTCTCCCTATTTGTCCGGGCCCACTGTGTTCACCCCTTGTTTCAGTTCCGTTCGTCTTCGTTGAATGTTCAAAGATGCAGAGTTTTGACATTTCACTAACACTTTTTGTTTCTTCCCAGTTTTCTCTTTTCTGTGTGTGCAGATTGAAGATGAAGGGCACAGAAGTAAGGTCGTCCAAGTGCAGCATTCATCTCCCACAGGTAAATGAGTAATGTTTCTCCTTGCAAAACGTCTCTGTTTTGATGCGCTTCCTTGCATTTGAATGGGCTTGCTGGATTTTAACGTGGAGGTAGACCTTGGGGTATATCTTTGGAGTTTGAGATGGCAAGTTGGACATACAGTACTTGTTGATAAAATGGAAATGTATTGGAGGTTTGATGACAGGACGTGATGTCAGAAAATTTGGATATTGAATTTACAATGTATACTTGCTCTTTTTTTCTGCCACAGGGAGCTTTTGAATGCTGCGAAGAGAGAAGACGCCGGTTTTCATCGAAGTTTTTGTTAAGTAACTGTAACCTTTTTTCCGTGTGACGTCTATCGGGGAGGGAAGGGGGGGGGGTAAGGGGGAGGTGAAACTTGTGTCACCGGCGGTGGAAGCTACCCCTGCCTGGGTCTTTGGTCTGAAATTGGGATCATATCTCCAGCTTGGGATGGAGATATGTCCTCTTTGCAGGTCTTAGCCCCAGGACGACCGTTGTGAAAGTGTGTGTGGTGGGTTGCCGGCTGTTTTGTTGCGTTCTGTTCATGTCTGTCTGTTTCGTCTCCCTATTTGTCCGGGCCCACTGTGTTCACCCCTTGTTTCAGTTCCGTTCGTCTTCGTTGAATGTTCAAAGATGCAGAGTTTTGACATTTCACTAACACTTTTTGTTTCTTCCCAGTTTTCTCTTTTCTGTGTGTGCAGATTGAAGATGAAGGGCACAGAAGTAAGGTCGTCCAAGTGCAGCATTCATCTCCCACAGGTAAATGAGTAATGTTTCTCCTTGCAAAACGTCTCTGTTTTGATGCGCTTCCTTGCATTTGAATGGGCTTGCTGGATTTTAACGTGGAGGTAGACCTTGGGGTATATCTTTGGAGTTTGAGATGGCAAGTTGGACATACAGTACTTGTTGATAAAATGGAAATGTATTGGAGGTTTGATGACAGGACGTGATGTCAGAAAATTTGGATATTGAATTTACAATGTATACTTGCTCTTTTTTTCTGCCACAGGGAGCTTTTGAATGCTGCGAAGAGAGAAGACGCCGGTTTTCATCGAAGTTTTTGTTAAGTAACTGTAACCTTTTTTCCGTGTGACGTCTATCGGGGAGGGAAGGGGGGGGGTAAGGGGGAGGTGAAACTTGTGTCACCGGCGGTGGAAGCTACCCCTGCCTGGGTCTTTGGTCTGAAATTGGGATCATATCTCCAGCTTGGGATGGAGATATGTCCTCTTTGCAGGTCTTAGCCCCAGGACGACCGTTGTGAAAGTGTGTGTGGTGGGTTGCCGGCTGTTTTGTTGCGTTCTGTTCATGTCTGTCTGTTTCGTCTCCCTATTTGTCCGGGCCCACTGTGTTCACCCCTTGTTTCAGTTCCGTTCGTCTTCGTTGAATGTTCAAAGATGCAGAGTTTTGACATTTCACTAACACTTTTTGTTTCTTCCCAGTTTTCTCTTTTCTGTGTGTGCAGATTGAAGATGAAGGGCACAGAAGTAAGGTCGTCCAAGTGCAGCATTCATCTCCCACAGGTAAATGAGTAATGTTTCTCCTTGCAAAACGTCTCTGTTTTGATGCGCTTCCTTGCATTTGAATGGGCTTGCTGGATTTTAACGTGGAGGTAGACCTTGGGGTATATCTTTGGAGTTTGAGATGGCAAGTTGGACATACAGTACTTGTTGATAAAATGGAAATGTATTGGAGGTTTGATGACAGGACGTGATGTCAGAAAATTGGATATTGAATTTACAATGTATACTTGCTCTTTTTTTCTGCCACAGGGAGCTTTTGAATGCTGCGAAGAGAGAAGACGCCGGTTTTCATCGAAGTTTTTGTTAAGTAACTGTAACCTTTTTCCGTGTGACGTCTATCGGGGAGGGAAGGGGGGGGGTAAGGGGGAGGTGAAACTTGTGTCACCGGCGGTGGAAGCTACCCCTGCCTGGGTCTTTGGTCTGAAATTGGGATCATATCTCCAGCTTGGGATGGAGATATGTCCTCTTTGCAGGTCTTAGCCCCAGGACGACCGTTGTGAAAGTGTGTGTGGTGGTTGCCGGCTGTTTTGTTGCGTTCTGTTCATGTCTGTCTGTTTCGTCTCCCTATTTGTCCGGGCCCACTGTGTTCACCCCTTGTTTCAGTTCCGTTCGTCTTCGTTGAATGTTCAAAGATGCAGAGTTTTGACATTTCACTAACACTTTTTGTTTCTTCCCAGTTTTCTCTTTTCTGTGTGTGCAGATTGAAGATGAAGGGCACAGAAGTAAGGTCGTCCAAGTGCAGCATTCATCTCCCACAGGTAAATGAGTAATGTTTCTCCTTGCAAAACGTCTCTGTTTTGATGCGCTTCCTTGCATTTGAATGGGCTTGCTGGATTTTAACGTGGAGGTAGACCTTGGGGTATATCTTTGGAGTTTGAGATGGCAAGTTGGACATACAGTACTTGTTGATAAAATGGAAATGTATTGGAGGTTTGATGACAGGACGTGATGTCAGAAAATTTGGATATTGAATTTACAATGTATACTTGCTCTTTTTTTCTGCCACAGGGAGCTTTTGAATGCTGCGAAGAGAGAAGACGCCGGTTTTCATCGAAGTTTTTGTTAAGTAACTGTAACCTTTTTCCGTGTGACGTCTATCGGGGAGGGAAGGGGGGGGGGGTAAGGGGGAGGTGAAACTTGTGTCACCGGCGGTGGAAGCTACCCCTGCCTGGGTCTTTGGTCTGAAATTGGGATCATATCTCCAGCTTGGGATGGAGATATGTCCTCTTTGCAGGTCTTAGCCCCAGGACGACCGTTGTGAAAGTGTGTGTGGTGGGTTGCCGGCTGTTTTGTTGCGTTCTGTTCATGTCTGTCTGTTTCGTCTCCCTATTTGTCCGGGCCCACTGTGTTCACCCCTTGTTTCAGTTCCGTTCGTCTTCGTTGAATGTTCAAAGATGCAGAGTTTTGACATTTCACTAACACTTTTTGTTTCTTCCCAGTTTTCTCTTTTCTGTGTGTGCAGATTGAAGATGAAGGGCACAGAAGTAAGGTCGTCCAAGTGCAGCATTCATCTCCCACAGGTAAATGAGTAATGTTTCTCCTTGCAAAACGTCTCTGTTTTGATGCGCTTCCTTGCATTTGAATGGGCTTGCTGGATTTTAACGTGGAGGTAGACCTTGGGGTATATCTTTGGAGTTTGAGATGGCAAGTTGGACATACAGTACTTGTTGATAAAATGGAAATGTATTGGAGGTTTGATGACAGGACGTGATGTCAGAAAATTTGGATATTGAATTTACAATGTATACTTGCTCTTTTTTTCTGCCACAGGGAGCTTTTGAATGCTGCGAAGAGAGAAGACGCCGGTTTTCATCGAAGTTTTTGTTAGTAACTGTAACCTTTTTTCCGTGTGACGTTATCGGGGAGGGAAGGGGGGGGGGGGTAAGGGGAGGTGAAACTTGTGTCACCGGCGGTGGAAGCTACCCTGCCTGGGTCTTTGGTCTGAAATTGGGATCATATCTCCAGCTTGGGATGGAGATATGTCCTCTTTGCAGGTCTTAGCCCAGGACGACCGTTGTGAAATGTGTGTGGTGGGTTGCCGGCTGTTTTGTTGCGTTCTGTTCATGTCTGTCTGTTTCGTCTCCCTATTTGTCCGGGCCCACTGTGTTCACACCCTTGTTTCAGTTCCGTTCGTCTTCGTTGAATGTTCAAAGATGCAGAGTTTTGACATTTCACTAACACTTTTTGTTTCTTCCCAGTTTCTCTTTTCTGTGTGTGCAGATTGAAGATGAAGGGCACAGAAGTAAGGTCGTCCAAGTGCAGCATTCATCTCCCACAGGTAAATGAGTAATGTTTCTCCTTGCAAAACGTCTCTGTTTGATGCGCTTCCTTGCATTTGAATGGGCTTGCTGGATTTTAACGTGGAGGTAGACCTTGGGGTATATCTTTGGAGTTTGAGATGGCAAGTTGGACATACAGTACTTGTTGATAAAATGGAAATGTATTGGAGGTTTGATGACAGGACGTGATGTCAGAAAATTTGGATATTGAATTTACAATGTATACTTGCTCTTTTTTTCTGCCACAGGGAGCTTTTGAATGCTGCGAAGAGAGAAGACGCCGGTTTTCATCGAAGTTTTTGTTAAGTAACTGTAACCTTTTTTCCGTGTGACGTCTATCGGGGAGGGAAGGGGGGGGGGTAAGGGGGAGGTGAAACTTGTGTCACCGGCGGGTGGAAGCTACCCCTGCCTGGGTCTTTGGTCTGAAATTGGGATCATATCTCCAGCTTGGGATGGAGATATGTCCTCTTTGCAGGTCTTAGCCCCAGGACGACCGTTGTGAAAGTGTGTGTGGTGGGTTGCCGGCTGTTTTGTTGCGTTCTGTTCATGTCTGTCTGTTTCGTCTCCCTATTTGTCCGGGCCCACTGTGTTCACCCTTGTTTCAGTTCCGTTCGTCTTCGTTGAATGTTCAAAGATGCAGAGTTTTGACATTTCACTAACACTTTTTGTTTCTTCCCAGTTTTCTCTTTTCTGTGTGTGCAGATTGAAGATGAAGGGCACAGAAGTAAGGTCGTCCAAGTGCAGCATTCATCTCCCACAGGTAAATGAGTAATGTTTCTCCTTGCAAAACGTCTCTGTTTTGATGCGCTTCCTTGCATTTGAATGGGCTTGCTGGATTTTAACGTGGAGGTAGACCTTGGGGTATATCTTTGGAGTTTGAGATGGCAAGTTGGACATACATTACTTGTTGATAAAATGGAAATGTATTGGAGGTTTGATGACAGGACGTGATGTCAGAAATTTGGATATTGAATTTACAATGTATACTTGCTCTTTTTTCTGCCACAGGGAGCTTTTGAATGCTGCGAAGAGAGAAGACGCCGGTTTTCATCGAAGTTTTTGTTAAGTAACTGTAACTTTTTTCCGTGTGACGTCTATCGGGGAGGGAAGGGGGGGGGTAAGGGGGAGGTGAAACTTGTGTCACCGGCGGTGGAAGCTACCCTGCCTGGTCTTTGGTCTGAAATTGGGATCATATCTCCAGCTTGGGATGGAGATATGTCCTCTTTGCAGGTCTTAGCCCCAGGACGACCGTTGTGAAAGTGTGTGTGGTGGGTTGCCGGCTGTTTTGTTGCGTTCTGTTCATTCTGTTGTTTTTTCGTTCTCCCTATTTGTCCGGCCCACTGTGTTCACCCCTTGTTTCAGTTCCGTTCGTCTTCGTTGAATGTTCAAAGATGCAGAGTTTTGACATTTCACTAACACTTTTTGTTTCTTCCAGTTTTCTCTTTTCTGTGTGTGCAGATTGAAGATGAAGGGCACAGAAGTAAGGTCGTCCAAGTGCAGCATTCATCTCCCACAGGTAAATGAGTAATGTTTCTCCTTGCAAAACGTCTCTGTTTTGATGCGCTTCCTTGCATTTGAATGGGCTTGCTGGATTTTAACGTGGAGGTAGACCTTGGGGTATATCTTTGGAGTTTGAGATGGCAAGTTGGACATACAGTACTTGTTGATAAAATGGAAATGTATTGGAGGTTTGATGACAGGACGTGATGTCAGAAAATTTGGATATTGAATTTACAATGTATACTTGCTCTTTTTTTTCTGCACAGGGAGCTTTTGAATGCTGCGAGAGAGAAGACGCCGGTTTTCATCGAAGTTTTTTGTAAGTAACTGTAACCTTTTTTTCCGTGTGACGTCTATCGGGGAGGGAAGGGGGGGGGGGGGG
>NW_024037052.1:810698-859683 GCF_015706575.1 Patiria miniata
CACACGGAAAAAAGGTTTACAGTTACTTAACAAAAACTTCGATGAAAACCGGCGTCTTCTCTCTCGCAGCATTCAAAAGCTCCCTGTGGCAGAAAAAAAGAGCAAGTATACATTGTAAATTCAATATCCAAATTTTCTGACATCACGTCCTGTCATCAAACCTCCAATACATTTCCATTTTATCAACAAGTCTGTAAATTCCAACTTGCCATCTCAAACTCCAAAGATATACCGCAAGGTCTACCTCCACGTTAAAATCCAGCAGCCCATTCAAATGCAAGGAAGCGCATCAAAACAGAGACGTTTTTGCAAGGAGAAACATTACTCATTTACCTGTGGGAGATGAATGCTGCACTTGGACGACCTTACTTCTGTGCCCTTCATCTTCAATCTGCACACACAGAAAAAGAAAACTGGGAAGACTACAAAAAGGTTAGTGAAATGTCAAAACTCTGCATCTTTGAACTTCAACGAAGACGAACGAACTGAAACAAGGGGGTGAACACAGTGGGCCCGGACAAAAGGAGACGAAACAGACAGACATGAACAGAACGCAACAAAACAGCCGGCAACCCACAACACACACTTCCACAAACGTCGTCCTGGGGCTAAGACCTGCAAAGAGGACATATCTCCATCCCAAGCTGGAGATATGATCCCAATTTCAGACCAAGACCCAGGCAGGGGTAGCTTCCACCGCCGGTGACACAAGTTTTCACCTCCCCCTTACCCCCACCTTTCCCTCCCCGATACACGTCACACGGAAAAAGGTTACAGTTACTTACAAAAACTTCGATGAAACCGGCGTCTTCTCTCTTCGCAGCATTCAAAGCTCCCTGTGGCAGAAAAAAAGAGCAAGTATACATTGTAAATTCAATATCCAATTTTCTGACATCACGTCCTGTCATCAAACCTCCAATACATTTCCATTTTATCAACAAGTACTGTATGTCCAACTTGCCATCTCACTCCCAAAGATATACCCCAAGGGTCTCCTCCACGTTAAAATCCAGCAAGCCCATTCAAATGCAAGGAAGCGCATCAAACACAGAGACGTTTTGCAAGGAGAAACATTACTCATTTACCTGTGGGAGATGAATGCTGCACTTGGACGACCTTACTTCTGTGCCCTTCATCTTCAATCTGCACACACAGAAAGAGAAACTGGGAAGAAACAAAAAGTGTTAGTGAAATGTCACAAACTCTGCATCTTTGAACATTCAACGAAGACGAACGGAACTGAAACAAGGGGTGAACCAGTGGGGCCCGGACAAATAGGGAGACGAAACAGACAGACATGAACAGAACGCACAAAACAGCCGCAACCCACCACACACACTTTCACAACGGTCGTCCTGGGGCTAAGACCTGCAAAGAGGACATATCTCCATCCAAGCTGGAGATATGATCCAAATTTCAGACCAAAGACCCAGGCAGGGGTAGCTTCCACCGCCGGTGACACAAGTTTCTCCCCTCCCCCTCCCCCCCCCTTCCCTCCCCGATACACGTCACACGGAAAAAGGTTACAGTTACTTAACAAAAACTTCGATGAAAACCGGCGTCTTCTCTCTTCGCAGCATTCAAAAGCTCCCTGTGGCAGAAAAAAAGAGCAAGTATACATTGTAAATTCAATATCCAAATTTTCTGACATCACGTCCTGTCATCAAACCTCCAATACATTTCCATTTTATCAACAAGTACTGTATGTCCAACTTGCCATCTCAAACTCCAAAGATATACCCCAAGGTCTACCTCCACGTTAAATCCAGCAAGCCCATTCAAATGCAAGGAAGCGCATCAAAACAGAGACGTTTGCAAGGAGAAACATTACTCATTTACCTGTGGAGATGAATGCTGCACTTGGACGACCTTACTTCTGTGCCCTTCATCTTCAATCTGCACACACAGAAAAGAGAAAACTGGGAAAAACAAAAAGTGTTAGTGAAATGTCAAAACTCTGCATCTTTGAACATTCAACGAAGACGAACGGAACTGAAACAAGGGGTGAAACACAGTGGGCCCGGACAAATAGGGAGACGAAACAGACAGACATGAACAGAACGCAACAAAACAGCCGGCAACCCCACCACACACTTTCACAACGGTCGTCCTGGGCTAAGACCTGCAAAGAGGACATAATCTCCATCCCAAGCTGGAGATATGATCCCAATTTCAGACCAAAGACCCAGGCAGGGTAGCTTCCACCGCCGGTGACACAAGTTTCACCTCCCCCTTACCCCCCCCTTCCCTCCCCGATAGACGTCACACGGAAAAAAGGTTACAGTTACTTAACAAAAACTTCGATGAAAACCGGCGTCTTCTCTCTTCGCAGCATTCAAAGCTCCCTGTGGCAGAAAAAAAGAGCAAGTATACATTGTAAATTCAATATCCCAATTTTCTGACATCCACGTCCTGTCATCAAACCTCCAATACATTTCCATTTTATCAACAAGTACTGTATGTCCAACTTGCCATCTCAAACTCCAAAGATATACCCCAAGGTCTACCTCCACGTTAAAATCCAGCAAGCCCATTCAAATGCAAGAAGCGCTCAAAACAGAGACGTTTTGCAAGGAGAAACATTACTCATTACCTGTGGAGATGAATGCTGCACTTGGACGACCTTACTTCTGTGCCCTTCATCTTCAATCTGCCACCAC
This sequence comes from Patiria miniata, assembly GCF_015706575.1. Classification (NCBI taxonomy): domain Eukaryota; kingdom Metazoa; phylum Echinodermata; class Asteroidea; order Valvatida; family Asterinidae; genus Patiria; species Patiria miniata. The sequence continues at coordinate 813,359 of NW_024037052.1, forward strand.
AGAAAAGAGAGAAACTGGGAAGAAACAAAAGTGTTAGTGAAATGTCAAAACTCTGCATCTTTGAACATTCAACGAAGACAAACGGAACTGAAACAAGGGGTGAACACAGTGGGCCCGGACAAATAGGGAGACGAAACAGACAGACATGAAGAGAACGCAACAAAACAGCCGGCAACCCCCCACACACACTTTCACAACGGTCGTCCTGGGGCTAAGACCTGCAAAGAGACATATCTCCATCCCAAGCTGGAGATATGATCCCAATTTCAGACCAAAGACCCAGGCAGGGTAGCTTCCACACCGCCGGTGACACAAGTTTCACCTCCCCCTTTACCCCCCCCCCTTTCCCTCCCGATAGACGTCACACGGAAAAAAGGTTACAGTTACTTAACAAAAACTTCGATGAAAACCGGCGTCTTCTCTCTCTTCGCAGCATTCAAAAAAGCTCCCTGTGCAGAAAAAAAAGAGCAAGTATACATTGTAAATTCAATATTCAAATTTTCTGACATCACGTCCCTGTCTCAAACCTCCAATAACTTTCCATTTTATCAACAAGTACTGTATGTCCAACTTGCCATCTCAAACTCAAAGATACCCCAAGGTCTACCTCCACGTTAAATCCAGCAAGCCCATTCAAATGCAAGGAAGCGCATCAAAACAGAGACGTTTTGCAAGGAGAACATTACTCATTTACCTGTGGGAGATGAATGCTGCACTTGGACGACCTTACTTCTGTGCCCTTCATCTTCAATCTGCACACACAGAAAAGAAAACTGGGAAGAAAACAAAGTGTTAGTGAAATGTCAAAACTCTGCATCTTTGAACATTCAACGAAGACGAACGGAACTGAAACAAGGGGTGAACACAGTGGGCCCGGACAAATAGGGAGACGAACAGACAGACATGAACAGAACGCAACAAAAACAGCCGGCAACCCACCACACACACTTTCACAACGGTCGTCCTGGGGCTAAGACCTGCAAAGAGGACATATCTCCATCCCCAAGCTGGAGATATGATCCCAATTTCAGACCAAAGACCCAGGCAGGGGTAGCTTCCCCCGCCGGTGACACAGTTTCACCTCCCCCTTACCCCCCCCCCTTCCCTCCCCGATAGACAGCCTTCACACGGAAAAAAGTTTACAGTTACTTAACAAAAACTTCGATGAAAACCGGCGTCTTCTCTCTTCGCAGCATTCAAAAGCTCCCTGTGGCAGAAAAAAAGAGCAAGTATACATTGTAAATTCAATATCCCAATTTTCTGACATCACGTCCTGTCATCAAACCTGCAATACATTTCCATTTTATCAACAAGTACTGTATGTCCAACTTGCCATCTCAAACTCCAAAGATATACCCCAAGGTCTACCTCCACGTTTAAAATCCAGCAAGCCCATTCAAATGCAAGGAAGCGCATCAAAACAGAGACGTTTTGCAAGGAGAAACATTACTCATTTACCTGTGGGAGATGAATGCTGCACTTGGACGACCTTACTTCTGTGCCCTTCATCTTCAATCTGCACACACAGAAAAGAGAAAACGGGAAGAAAACAAAAAGTGTTAGTGAAATGTCAAAACTCTGCATCTTTGAACATTCAACGAAGACGAACGGAACTGAAACAAGGGGTGAACACAGTGGGCCCGGACAAATAGGGAGACGAAACAGACAGACATGAACAGAACGCAACAAAACAGCCGGCAACCCACCACACACACTTTCACAACGGTCGTCCTGGGGCTAAGACCTGCAAGAGAGGATATCTCCATCCCAAGCTGGAGATATGATCCCAATTTCAGACCAAAGACCCAGGCAGGGGTAGCTTCCACCGCCGGTGACACAAGTTTCACACCTCCCCCTTACCCCCCCCCCCCTTCCCTCCCCGATAGACACGTCACACGGAAAAAAGGTTACAGTTACTTAACAAAAACTTCGATGAAAACCGGCGTCTTCTCTCTTTCGCAGCATTCAAAAGCTCCCTGTGGCAGAAAAAAAAGCAAGTATACATTGTAAATTCAATATCCCAATTTTCTGACATCACGTCCTGTCATCAAACCTCCAATACATTTCCATTTTATCAACAAGTACTGTATGTCCAACTTGCCATCTCAAACTCCAAAGATATACCCAAGGTCTACCTCCACGTTAAAATCCAGCAAGCCCATTCAAATGCAAGGAAGCGCATCAAACAGAGACGTTTTGCAAGGGAAACATTACTCATTTACCTGTGGGAGATGAATGCTGCACTTGGACGACCTTACTTCTGTGCCCTTCATCTTCAATCTGCACACACAGAAAAGAGAAACTGGGAAGAAACAAAAAGTGTTAGTGAAATGTCAAAAACTCTGCATCTTTGAACATTCAACGAAGACGAACGGAACTAAAACAAGGGTGAACACAGTGGGCCCGGACAAATAGGGAGACGAAAACAGACAGACATGAACGCAACGCCAACAGCCGGCAACCCACCACACACACTTTCACAACGGTCGTCCTGGGGCTAAGACCTGCAAAGAGGACATATCTCCATCCCAAGCTGGAGATATGATCCCAATTTCAGACCAAAGACCCAGGCAGGGTAGCTTCCACCGCCGGTGACACAAGTTTCACCTCCCCCTTACCCCCCCCCCTTCCCTCCCGATAGACGTCCACACGGAAAAAAGGTTACAGTTACTTAACAAAAACTTCGATGAAAACCGGCGTCTTCTCTCTTCGCAGCATTCAAAGCTCCCTGTGGCAGAAAAAAAGAGCAAGTATACATTGTAAATTCAATATCCAAATTTTCTGACATCACGTCCTGTCATCAAACCTCCAATACATTTCCATTTTATCAACAAGTACTGTATGTCCAACTTGCCATCTCAAACTCCAAAGATATACCGCAAGGTCTACCTCCACGTTAAAATCCAGCAGGCTCATTCAAATGCAAGGAAGCGCATCAAAACAGAGACGTTTTGCAAGGAGAAACATTACTCATTTACCTGTGGGAGATGAATGCTGCACTTGGACGACCTTCTTCTGTGCCCTTCATCTTCAATCTGCACACACAGAAAAGAGAAAACTGGGAAGAAACAAAAAGTGTTAGTGAAATGTCAAAACTCTGCATCTTTGAACATTCAACGAAGACGAACGGAACTGAAACAAGGGTGAACACAGTGGGCCCCGACAAATAGGGAGACGAAACAGACAGACATGAACAGAACGCAACAAAACAGCCGGCAACCCACCACACACCCTTTCACAACGGTCGTCCTGGGGCTAAGACCTGCAAAGAGGACATATCTCCATCCCAAGCTGGAGATATGATCCCAATTTCAGACCAAAGACCCAGGCAGGGGTAGCTTCCACCGCCGGTGACACAAGTTTCACCTCCCCCTTACCCCCCCTTCCCCCCTCCCCCCGATACACGTCACACGGAAAAAAGGTTACAGTTACTTAACAAAACTTCGATGAAAACCGGCGTCTTCTCTCTTCGCAGCATTCAAAAGCTCCCTGTGGCAGAAAAAAAGAGCAAGTATACATTGTAAATTCAATATCCCAATTTTCTGACATCACGTCCTGTCATCAAACCTCCAATACATTTCCATTTTATCAACAAGTACTGTATGTCCAACTTGCCATCTCAAACTCCAAAGATATACCCCAAGGGGTACCTCCACGTTAAAATCCAGCAAGCCCATTCAAATGCAAGAAGCGCATCAAAACAAGAGGTTTTTGCAAGGAGAAACATTACTCATTTACCTGTGGGAGATGAATGCTGCACTTGAGACGACCTTACTTCTGTGCCCTTCATCTTCAATCTGCACACACAGAAAAGAGAAAACTGGGAGAAAACAAAAAGTGTTAGTGAAATGTCAAAACTCTGCATCTTTGAACATCAACGAAGACAAACGGAACTGAAACAAGGGGTGAACACAGTGGGCCCGGACAAATAGGGAGACGAAACAGACAGACATGAACAGAACGCAACAAAACAGCGGCAACCCCCACACACACTTTCACAACGGTCGTCCTGGGGCTAAGACCTGCAAAGAGGACATATCTCCATCCCAAGCTGGAGATATGATCCCAATTTCAGACCAAAGACCCAGGCAGGGTAGCTTCCACCGCCGGTGACACAAGTTTCACCTCCCCCTTACCCCCCCCCCTTCCCTCCCCGATAGACGTCACAACGGAAAAAAGGTTACAGTTACTTAACAAAAACTTCGATGAAAACCGGCGTCTTCTCTCTTCGCAGCATTCAAAAGCTCCCTGTGGCAGAAAAAAAGAGCAAGTATACATTGTAAATTCAATATCCCAATTTTCTGACATCACGTCCTGTCATCAAACTCCAATACATTTCCATTTTATCAACAAGTACTGTATGTCCAACTTGCCATCTCAACTCCAAAGATATACCCCAGGTCTACCTCCACGTTAAAATCCAGCAAGCCCATTCAAATGCAAGGAAGCGCATCAAAACAGAGACGTTTTGCAAGGAGAAACATTACTCATTTACCTGTGGAGATGAATGCTGCACTTGGACGACCTTACTTCTGCCCTTCATCTTCAATCTGCACACACAGAAAAGAGAAAACTGGGAAGAAACAAAAAGTGTTAGTGAAATGTCAAAACTCTGCATCTTTGAACATTCAACGAAGACGAACGGAACTAAAACAAGGGGTGAACACAGTGGGCCCGGACAAATAGGGAGACGAACAGACAGACATGAACAGAACGCAACAAAACAGCCGGCAACCCACCCACACACACTTTTCACAACGGTCGTCCTGGGGCTAAGACCTGCAAAGAGGACATATCTCCATCCCAAGCTGGAGATATGATCCCAATTTCAGACCAAAGACCCAGGCAGGGGTAGCTTCCACCGCCGGTGACACAAGTTTCACCTCCCCCTTACCCCCCCCCATTCCCTCCCCGATAGACGTCACACACACGGAAAAAGGTTACAGTTACTTAACAAAACTTCGATGAAAACCGGCGTCTTCTCTCTTCGCGCATTCAAAAGCTCCCTGTGGCAGAAAAAAGAGCAAGTATACATTGTAAATTCAATATCCAAAATTTCTGACATCACGTCCTGTCATCAAACCTCCAATACATTTCCATTTTATCAACAGTACTGTATGTCCAACTTGCCATCTCAAACTCCAAAGATACCCCAAGGTCTACCTCCACGTTAAATCCAGCAAGCCCATTCAAATGCAAGGAAGCGCATCAAAACAGAGACGTTTTGCAAGGAGAAACATTACTCATTTACCTGTGGGAGATGAATGCTGCACTGGACGACCTTACTTCTGTGCCCTTCATCTTCAATCTGCACACACAGAAAAGAGAAAACTGGGAAGAAACAAAAATGTTAGTGAAATGTCAAAACTCTGCATCTTTGAACATTCAACGAAGACGAACGGAACTGAAACAAGGGGTGAACACAGTGGGCCCGGACAAATAGGGAGACGAAACAGACAGACATGAACAGAACGCAACAAAACAGCCGGCAACCCACCACACACACTTTCACAACGGTCGTCCTGGGGCTAAGACCTGCAAAGAGGACATATCTCCATCCCAAGCTGGAGATATGATCCCAATTTCAGACCAAGACCCAGGCAGGGGTAGCTTCCACCGCCGGTGACACAAGTTTCACCTCCCCCTTACCCCCCCCCTCCTCCCCCCGATAGACGTCACACGGAAAAAAGGTTACAGTTACTTAACAAAAACTTCGATGAAAACCGGCGTCTTCTCTCTTCGCAGCATTCAAAAGCTCCCTGTGGCAGAAAAAAAGAGCAAGTATACATTGTAAATTCAATTCCCAATTTTCTGACATCACGTCCTGTCATCAAACCTCCAATACATTTCCATTTTATCAACAAGTACTGTATGTCCAACTTGCCATCTCAAACTCCAAAGATATACCCCAAGGTCTACCTCCACGTTAAAATCCAGCAAGCCCATTCAAATGCAAGGAAGCGCATCAAAACAGAGACGTTTTGCAAGGAGAAACATTACTCATTTACCTGTGGGAGATGAATGCTGCACTTGGACGACCTTACTTCTGTGCCCTTCATCTTCAATCTGCACACACAGAAAAGAGAAAACTGGAAGAAACAAAAGTGTTAGTGAAATGTCAAAACTCTGCATCTTTGAACATTCAACGAAGACGAACGGAACTGAAACAAGGGGTGAACACAGTGGGCCCGGACAAATAGGGAGACGAAACAGACAGACATGAACAGAACGCAACAAAACAGCCGGCAACCCACCACACACACTTTCACAACGGTCGTCCTGGGCTAAGACCTGCAAAGAGGACATATCTCCATCCCAAGCTGGAGATATGATCCCAATTTCAGACCAAAGACCCAGGCAGGGGTAGCTTCCACCGCCGGTGACACAAGTTTCACCTCCCCCTTACCCCCCCCCTTCCCTCCCCGATAGACGTCACACGGAAAAAAGGTTACAGTTACTTAACAAAAACTTCGATGAAAACCGGCGTCTTCTCTCTTCGCAGCATTCAAAGCTCCCTGTGGCAGAAAAAAAGAGCAAGTATACATTGTAAATTCAATATCCAAATTTTCTGACATCACGTCCTGTCATCAAACCTCCAATACATTTCCATTTTATCAACAAGTACTGTATGTCCAACTTGCCATCTCAAACTCCAAAGATATACCCCAAGGTCTACCTCCACGTTAAAATCCAGCAAGCCCATTCAAATGCAAGGAAGCGCATCAAAACAGAGACGTTTTGCAAGGAGAACATTACTCATTTACCTGTGGGAGATGAATGCTGCACTTGGACGACCTTACTTCTGTGCCCTTCATCTTCAATCTGCACACACAGAAAAGAGAAAACTGGAAGAAACAAAAAGTGTTAGTGAAATGTCAAAACTCTGCATCTTTGAACATTCAACGAAGACGAACGGAACTGAAACAAGGGTGAACACAGTGGGCCCGGACAAATAGGGAGACGAAACAGACAGACATGAACAGAACGCAACAAACAGCCGGCAACCCACCACACACACTTTCACAACGGTCGTCCTGGGGCTAAGACCTGCAAAGAGGACATATCTCCATCCCAAGCTGGAGATATGATCCCAATTTCAGACCAAAGACCCAGGCAGGGGTAGCTTCCACCGCCGGTGACACAAGTTTCACCTCCCCCTTACCCCCCCCTTCCCTCCCCGATAGACGTCACACGGAAAAAAGGTTACAGTTACTTAACAAAACTTCGATGAAAACCGGCGTCTTCTCTCTTCGCAGCATTCAAAAGCTCCCTGTGGCAGAAAAAAAGAGCAAGTATACATTGTAAATTCAATATCCCAATTTTCTGACATCACGTCCTGTCATCAAACCTCCAATACATTTCCATTTTATCAACAAGTACTGTATGTCCAACTTGCCATCTCAAACTCCAAAGATATACCCCAAGGGGTACCTCCACGTTAAAATCCAGCAAGCCCATTCAAATGCAAGGAAGCGCATCAAAACAGAGACGTTTTGCAAGGAGAAACATTACTCATTTACCTGTGGGAGATGAATGCTGCACTTGGACGACCTTACTTCTGTGCCCTTCATCTTCAATCTGCACACACAGAAAAGAGAAAACTGGGAAGAAACAAAAAGTGTTAGTGAAATGTCAAAACTCTGCATCTTTGAACATTCAACGAAGACAAACGGAACTGAAACAAGGGGTGAACACAGTGGGCCCGGACAAATAGGGAGACGAAACAGACAGACATGAACAGAACGCAACAAAACAGCCGGCAACCCACCACACACACTTTCACAACGGTCGTCCTGGGGCTAAGACCTGCAAAGAGGACATATCTCCATCCCAAGCTGGAGATATGATCCCAATTTCAGACCAAAGACCCAGGCAGGGGTAGCTTCCACCGCCGGTGACACAAGTTTCACCTCCCCCTTACCCCCCCTTCCCTCCCCGATAGACGTCACACGGAAAAAAGGTTACAGTTACTTAACAAAAACTTCGATGAAAACCGGCGTCTTCTCTCTTCGCAGCATTCAAAAGCTCCCTGTGGCAGAAAAAAGAGCAAGTATACATTGTAAATTCAATATCCCAATTTTCTGACATCACGTCCTGTCATCAAACCTCCAATACATTTCCATTTTATCAACAAGTACTGTATGTCCAACTTGCCATCTCAAACTCCAAAGATATACCCCAAGGTCTACCTCCACGTTAAAATCCAGCAAGCCCATTCAAATGCAAGGAAGCGCATCAAAACAGAGACGTTTTGCAAGGAGAAACATTACTCATTTACCTGTGGGAGATGAATGCTGCACTTGGACGACCTTACTTCTGTGCCCTTCATCTTCAATCTGCACACACAGAAAAGAGAAAACTGGGAAGAAACAAAAAGTGTTAGTGAAATGTCAAAACTCTGCATCTTTGAACATTCAACGAAGACGAACGGAACTGAAACAAGGGGTGAACACAGTGGGCCCGGACAAATAGGGAGACGAAACAGACAGACATGAACAGAACGCAACAAAACAGCCGGCAACCCACCACACACACTTTCACAACGGTCGTCCTGGGGCTAAGACCTGCAAAGAGGACATATCTCCATCCCAAGCTGGAGATATGATCCCAATTTCAGACCAAAGACCCAGGCAGGGGTAGCTTCCACCGCCGGTGACACAAGTTTCACCTCCCCCTTACCCCCCCCCCCCTTCCCTCCCCGATAGACGTCACACGGAAAAAAGGTTACAGTTACTTAACAAAAACTTCGATGAAAACCGGCGTCTTCTCTCTTCGCAGCATTCAAAAGCTCCCTGTGGCAGAAAAAAAGAGCAAGTATACATTGTAAATTCAATATCCCAATTTTCTGACATCACGTCCTGTCATCAAACCTCCAATACATTTCCATTTTATCAACAAGTACTGTATGTCCAACTTGCCATCTCAAACTCCAAAGATATACCCCAAGGTCTACCTCCACGTTAAAATCCAGCAAGCCCATTCAAATGCAAGGAAGCGCATCAAAACAGAGACGTTTTGCAAGGAGAAACATTACTCATTTACCTGTGGGAGATGAATGCTGCACTTGGACGACCTTACTTCTGTGCCCTTCATCTTCAATCTGCACACACAGAAAAGAGAAAACTGGGAAGAAACAAAAAGTGTTAGTGAAATGTCAAAACTCTGCATCTTTGAACATTCAACGAAGACGAACGGAACTGAAACAAGGGGTGAACACAGTGGGCCCGGACAAATAGGGAGACGAAACAGACAGACATGAACGGAACGCAACAAAACAGCCGGCAACCCACCACACACACTTTCACAACGGTCGTCCTGGGGCTAAGACCTGCAAAGAGGACATATCTCCATCCCAAGCTGGAGATATGATCCCAATTTCAGACCAAAGACCCAGGCAGGGGTAGCTTCCACCGCCGGTGACACAAGTTTCACCTCCCCCTTACCCCCCCTTCCCTCCCCGATAGACGTCACACGGAAAAAAGGTTACAGTTACTTAACAAAAACTTCGATGAAAACCGGCGTCTTCTCTCTTCGCAGCATTCAAAAGCTCCCTGTGGCAGAAAAAAAGAGCAAGTATACATTGTAAATTCAATATCCAAATTTTCTGACATCACGTCCTGTCATCAAACCTCCAATACATTTCCATTTTATCAACAAGTACTGTATGTCCAACTTGCCATCTCAAACTCCAAAGATATACCCCAAGGGGTACCTCCACGTTAAAATCCAGCAAGCCCATTCAAATGCAAGGAAGCGCATCAAAACAGAGACGTTTTGCAAGGAGAAACATTACTCATTTACCTGTGGGAGATGAATGCTGCACTTGGACGACCTTACTTCTGTGCCCTTCATCTTCAATCTGCACACACAGAAAAGAGAAAACTGGGAAGAAACAAAAAGTGTTAGTGAAATGTCAAAACTCTGCATCTTTGAACATTCAACGAAGACGAACGGAACTGGAACAAGGGGTGAACACAGTGGGCCCGGACAAATAGGGAGACGAAACAGACAGACATGAACAGAACGCAACAAAACAGCCGGCAACCCACCACACACACTTTCACAACGGTCGTCCTGGGGCTAAGACCTGCAAAGAGGACATATCTCCATCCCAAGCTGGAGATATGATCCCAATTTCAGACCAAAGACCCAGGCAGGGGTAGCTTCCACCGCCGGTGACACAAGTTTCACCTCCCCCTTACCCCCCCCCCCTTCCCTCCCCGATAGATGTCACACGGAAAAAAGGTTACAGTTACTTAACAAAAACTTCGATGAAAACCGGCGTCTTCTCTCTTCGCAGCATTCAAAAGCTCCCTGTGGCAGAAAAAAAGAGCAAGTATACATTGTAAATTCAATATCCAAATTTTCTGACATCACGTCCTGTCATCAAACCTCCAATACATTTCCATTTTATCAACAAGTACTGTATGTCCAACTTGCCATCTCAAACTCCAAAGATATACCCCAAGGTCTACCTCCACGTTAAAATCCAGCAAGCCCATTCAAATGCAAGGAAGCGCATCAAAACAGAGACGTTTTGCAAGGAGAAACATTACTCATTTACCTGTGGGAGATGAATGCTGCACTTGGACGACCTTACTTCTGTGCCCTTCATCTTCAATCTGCACACACAGAAAAATGAAAACAGGGAAGAAACAAAAAGTGTTAGTGAAATGTCAAAACTCTGCATCTTTGAACATTCAACGAAGACGAACGGAACTGAAACAAGGGGTGAACACAATTTTCAGGCCAATTTTGCACACTTTTTAGCTGACACAATTCTCCAAATATTTCATGAGGCAGTGGCAAGATCACCAGCCAAGTTTGAAGTCTAAATATTTTTTTAAAATTCCTCAACATTTTGCACCTGCAAGTAAAGCCAATTCACTTTAATTGAAGCCTTAGACTATAGACTGGTACATGTCCAAGGTTTTCCAAAGATTGGCCTTTCAGAAGTCTGGTGGCATGACTATAGATAATTCTTTTGGCACAGTTGATTAATGCAGTTTTAAATGGGTGTCCCAAAGTTGTGAACTAGCATATTGCATGCCTTTCAAACCTAGACCTGTTCGGAACATTTTTGAACAATTGGGTTTGCTAATACTTTTGGTCATGGAGGTAAAAGGCCACCTGTTCTTGAATGTTTGTGCCCAAAACTAGCCCCACAAATAGGCGCACATTGTGCAGACCATTAAGCTTCCATAGACCTCATGCAGTGATAGCCTAATTACGCGCACTTCTCAAAATCATTACAAATACTGATGAGAACCGTCTCCAAGATGTTTGAGACACACATCAAATTAAAGCTTGTTTTATCATCTTTCATTTTCCTTGCAAATTTTTTTTTGGGGTGGGGGGGGGGGTGGGGTATCCAATGTATCCAATTTCGAGAAAATTCCATCCAAAGATGATCAGCCCTAAAAGCAGGCCTGAAGCCCATCGCCATTTTGAAAATGGACGCCTACGCTCCATTGCAAAACAGTGCCATTTTAGGGCCTAATTTCATCCACATTCCACATTTATACGAGCTCACAGTTCTCTGCGTGGCTTTTATCGTTCTTTTTTACAAATCCTTAAGTTCACGGCCCTAAAAATGCTCTAATACCGGAGAATTTGAGGGCATGCAAATCGTGATTTGGCCGGCGTATGCAATTTTGGGCCTATTTACTGATCTGCACCAATGGTTCAATAAACTTCCTCACAATACGGAAGTCCAGTAATTTTGAGCCACTTTTTTATGGGGATGTCCCAAACATGAAGGCCTAAACAGAATTTCGGTAATACTTATCTTGAAGGACACGCGAATTTTTAAGAGTTCTATTCAAAACTGACTTTTGCAGATGACTGTCCAGCACCAAAGTGACTTTTGCAGGCTGAAGCAGTCTTTTTTCTTCAGATAAATTCATGTTAGTTGTAATTTTGAAAGCACGTTCAAAGAAAATGTGACTTTCCTACCGTTTTTTCGCAGTTCGCCATCTTGTTTTTTAAAAATATATTTCCTGTTTGTCATCGTCGTCTTTAACCTCTCATAAATCAAAGCCCTGCCCCCCGTTCTTCAAAATTAAACCTGCTGATATTCAAGAAGGTATCATTGCCAACTGTTCGTTTGTGTCAAGAAATATCAGAATGTCACTTTTGAGTGTCATTTATTCAGTTGTTTTGGCGAGTCTTTTAACCTTATGTAGCAACGGGGTCCTAAAGGTAAGGATTACCAGAATTTCTGCTCACAGCTGCATGGATTCTCCTCCAGTGCAGTTCAAAAGTATTTTTTTTTATATATTAAATTGATGTTACATGTATTTGGTTTACAATGTCCAAATCAGAAAGACAGGATCCAGACGCCACTTCTGAATTGTGTAAAATGTCTATGGAGCTAGAGTCAAGTGCATTTTCAAAGTATTTTTCAACAAAATAAACTGGAAATGTTTTTCAGCCCCAGATTCATGCCTTTTAAACATTTTTGCAATGACATGTATTTTAACTGCGTTTAGGAAATTCTGAGTGATGCTCGTTGAAAAACTTGTTAAATTTAATAATAAACATGTGTAGAGCAAAGATTTCATACTCAGATCCAAGATGGCGTTTCCCGCGTTTGGAGTTCGTGTCCCAAACCAACCCCCCCCCCCGAAAAAATATTAACACACACACACCCAAACTCACCCCCCAAGCGCACTCACACACAACAAACCGAAAATATCAAAGCACACACAGGTAGGCATACATGCCAAATACTCACCAGCAGGAATACATCTTGAACACTGATTCTGTTACGAAAAAAATACTTAAAACCTCCGTATATATCCTACACAGACAGGGGCTGCATATTTCAACGAAAAAAACAACAGCACCCGATTCTTCCGCGCACGCGTCTACGGGGAGGAAATAGTCGATCGTTGCTTATTCATAGAATCACCTGTGTGTAGTCACCCGTTTACACCACAGGCCTATTTTCTGCTGCCCGAACAAAACGCACTTAATTTGATTCATAAAAGAAAAACCAAGACGCGGCTGGCAGCATTTAATGGAATGTGACTTTACATCTGCGAATTTAGATCTCGATAACTCGGACAAAGTGTAGACTATAATAAGTTATGCATGGGCGAATTACAGAAGGGCATTCTGATGCATAACGAGGGCCATGACGCAGTTGGATCCATGGAAGATTTCTATAATGCTCATTAATTCCTGGTATCGGGAGAAGTAAAATGATCATATTAGGCCAAAAAAAAAAAATCGGTCTCTGGTCAGACCAAAGTTCCTGAATTGACGCGGCCACGCGGATTTTTTTTTTTTTTTTTTTTTTCTTCTTCAAGCTCGGATTGTACAGACAAGGTAGGTACTATTTTGCTTTTTTGGTGTCCTCAAGTACATTGGTGTCCTCCATAATTTGCCTTGGTGCTTTCGATCATTTGCCTTGGTGCAATTTCCCATTCCTTGGTGCTCTTTGGTAAAAAAAAATGAGGAGGTGCGGAAATAGAGGGCGCTGTTGGAGCTACCGCGGAACATTTTGGAAAAAAAAAGATCGACGCGCATGATTAAAATCGACGCGCGCGCTGACCAGAGACCGACTTATTTTTTTTTTTGGCCTTATCACCGGTTCAACATTCGGTGTTAAGGATACTGAGCAAAGGCGAAACAGAAAATAATTGGAGCAATACTCTACCCTACAGCCGCGCAAAGCTTTGGTCAATTTATTATTACCAGGATCAGGAGAGGGGTTCATCGGGTCCAGTGCGCACCCCCCCCCCCCCAACACATACACACCCAATGTCTGCTGGGCACCCATACGTGTTTGGATTTTGGGAGCTTTCTTTTATCTTTTACTTTCACCGAATGCCCAAAATGCACAGAATATAATCCAGGTTTTGGGAGGGGCGAGGGACAAACCAATATTTCTAACAACTTTGGCCTGTTTTTTTTTGTTTTTATAGTTCAGGGTTAACATGATAAAATGTGGTTGAGATTATTTCTTCAAAAATAGCAACTGTGTGTTACTGGCGCTTTCGTTTCCTTAATTAGGCCTAAGTAAGAAAAAAAAGGAGAAACAACGGAATAGATAAAATGTCAACAGGAGACAAAACACCGTTACATATACAAAATGACGTTTCTCCCGCCACAGAATAAAATATAGGCCTAACATGTTTCAAATAGGTGAGGCAAAAATATCAACAATGTCACCAACCATAGGCCCCCAGTCAGTATAACACACTTTTTAAAACTTCACAGTTGGCATAGTACGGCGCAAGCGAATTCAGTGAGGCAAGAAATATCTTTTTGTAGCGTCGTTGCATGGGGTTACTAGCCTCAGTCAGCAAACAACCAAATCAACTACAAGCTAGAGCTCATCACGCTGGCGTCGCTAGAGGCGGGACCTTAGGGTGTCACCCCCTCCCCTGCCGCCGCCGCCGCGTGGTGAAATCGTCGTCCCGCTGTCCGCGTGCAAGCGGCAAAGTCGTCGGCAAAATATGCCGCGACTAAGAACGCCACCTATTGTTCAATAGTGTCTAAGATCGCGTACTTCGTTCGTACCCCCGCCCTGCAATCAGGACGCTGGGCCACTCTGATGAGCTTCACAGAATCTTGTGAAGGAAGTGGCCTATGACCTATGTATAAAGCATCTTGCTGCAGCTGTTCAAGACCGCAGTCGTACAATGTACGCAAATGCTACCCGAAAACTTTCTATAGAAATGCACACGTTCCATACTGGATGTGATTTCAATTCTGTTTCATTGCGGCCCATGTGGACACAATTTTGAGCGTCGCATAATCCAATCCGACCGTTCGTAATTCGAAACGGAGCCCGGGAAAGTGCCGGGAACAGTTTTACAGAACTTCCTACATTATTACGCATTTTCAACGAAAAACAAACATCTCTAAGCTGGAAAAAAAAAAGTAATGAGTCAAATCTTAACGGCTGCGTTTCAAACTTTGCAGAATCCATAGACATATAATATATTATTATATGTCTATGGCAGAATCATGACCGTGATGACGCGCAGATCACAGGTCACGCAAAATCCAACCAATCAGAGTGTGAATTCATCAGAGTATCCTAGCGTCCTGTTTGCAGGGCGGGCCGGGGTACAAGCGAGGTACTTACTTTGAACAGCGCCTCCGATCGTCAGTGGGCCCCCGCCCATTAACCTCTCCCTCTCCATGGGCGTCGCAAAGGGGAGGGAGAAAGGGGGAGGCGCTCGCCCCCCCCCCCCGGAAAACGAAAAAAAGGTGGGAAAAGGGGAGAAAAGAAAGGAAAAAGAGGTGCGAAGCCAGATTGCTATTAATTTGATGGGGGGGGGGGGTACGGCAATAATGCTCCCCTGCTCACGATCGGCCAAATGGTAAATTGAGATTAAAAAGTTACCGTGAAGACGGATAGTACGGAAGACGGAGAGTGCCACTCAATGGGATAGTACGGAAGACGGAGAGTGCCACTCAATGAGTGTGAATATTTTTTTTGTACAGCAGCCGCCACTTATTACGCCGCCAGATAATAAGTGGCGGCCGCCACATAAGTCATAATGCCGCCACATAAGTCATAATGATTTAATTTTTAGTTATTAATTTTATTCACACTTTTTATGTAGCGGCTGCCACTTATTATCTGGCGGCCGCAACATAAAAAAGTGTGAATATAATTTTTTTCTGTACGTGTGTAAATATTTTTTTTGTACAGCGGCCGCCACTTATTATCTGGCGGCCGCCACAAGTGGCGGCCACTGTACAAAAAATATTCACACTCATTGAGTGGCACTATCCGTGTTCTGTAAAAATCAGACAATCCCGCTGATGAACTTCGGTATCATATCCCTCGGACTTAACTCGGTTCTTCGTGGGAGCTTATTCGAGGCCGGCCGAAAGTTGTCCCAATCCTACGGTGAATCATTAAAGGTTTTGCCCTGCGCCGACGTATAAACAACGTATAAACACTGTTAGCCTATACTCAGTATGTTTCCTACGAGTGAAAGTTATTGGAAAACATCACTTGGGTGGGGCATGGGACTCGAACCCACGACTTCGTACTTTCCAGTACGGAGCTTGTGAAATCGGTTGGCTGGTTCTAATCCGATGAACATGTAGCGGCGGTTATGGTACCGCAAATAACTTGACTATTCATGAGATGGAACTTGCGTCGGGGTGATGTAAATCAATAGGTTTTGCCCTTCCCCGACCGGGGCCGTAAGTCCGGACTCCTCATAGGACCGACGCCTCATATGAGGCATACAATTCCGCCTCATAGGTCCGACGCCTCATAAGTTCGACGTCGGAAAAACGAAGCGTACTGAGCGTCGGAGCTTTGAGGTGTCGTCGGAGCCATGATGAGGCGTCGGACCTATGAGGCGTCGGACTTGGGCCTTTATTTGGTTGGGGGATACCATTTTGTCGGTCTTATGAGGCGTTGGACTTATGAGCGGACCCCCCCCCCCCCCCCCCACGACCAGCAGTCCCGCAAGCTCGGTGGTTGATTGGTATTAATTTCGTCTGCACTATTGTAAGCGGGAGGACGCGGGTTTGAGTCCCACCCGAGTGATATTTTCCAACTTTCACTCAGGAAGTAACATACTGATTATACAGTGTTAACACGTCCTCGAAGAGCAACGGACCCTATATTGGTCACCCTGACCCAACCCGTTGTGTTTGGGGTGGGGTGGGGCTAAAATTATGGATTTTATATTACTTTAGACATCTCGTTTTCACTTGCAAAAAGTGCAATTGGTATTGTAAGTTTTTGTTTTTAGATGCAGGAAAAGGTTTATAATCTACGAACAAAGAGTTATTTTTGTTTGAATAGTTTCTTATGTGTTAGGTCTAACTTGCACCAAAATAATGCGCGGACTAACTGTACTAGCGCGAGTTACCGTAACGAAAATTACCGAAATATATCCGTCTAGATATTTGATTGCTCTATTTTCATTTTAATATTTTGATATGGTAGCATACTACTATAGTGACCTACACCCTAACGATGTAAGGGCATGACTATTAGGACATTTCCAAATGCAATTGTATTTAAATTCATGTTTGATATGCCATAAAACGCCATATCGATAATAATCGTATTGCTAAACCAACAGAAATTAAGGTAGTGTAGTCACTTAACTTTTAGGGATCTTCTGTGAGGAAAAAAACACCCTAAATGCTTTGATTTTATAGAATAACAGCACAGAGTTGCAGAAGACACCGTTATTGTGGCATGGCTGCGCCGTTCCGAACTTGATCTCCATAATTATGGAGATCACTGGTTCCGAAAGACCTGAAAGAACAGCCTGCGAAGAGCGCCCCCTTTGTCCTATCGTCGACAGACAGGAAAAAGTGGCCCCCAGACGACTTGTTTTGCAATCCTTACTTCGCATATCGGCACCTCTCGGCACCTGTCTAAACTTTAATAAGATAAGCGCAAAATTTAAACGGAAGTGCGCCCTAAAGTCACCGGTTAAACATGTCTGCTAAGAACATTTTACCACAGAGCAGGTAGGATAACATTTCCTAAGATTAGAATAAGATGTGTAAATACTTCTGAACCACTTTTTAGAAATGTTAAATTCCACACTTTTAGATGTCTAGTTAGGAAAGAATGTTGCAAGTTACAACCTGACGCCACTTCCGCGATTGTGTAGGCCTATGGAGGAGACTGGCCGACTGGAAATTCGGCGATCGTGTAGTGGAGGGCCCCTGTTTTGTTTTGATCAAATTAGAGTCAAAAATGTTTTTCATTGCTAAAAAAATCACCTTTACAATCAAAAGAAGACTTTTGGGAGTAATTGCAGAATACCCCGCCACTCGGAAATACACCCCTAAAATCACTGGCTACGAGGTTGGAATCACTGCAAAAGAAACAATTCAAGTCCATTGCCAGCTACGCGGATACTGAGTGGGGTAATCCTTACTTTTAGGACCCCGTTCCTATATAGGAAGGGAAAGACTCACCAAAACAGTTGACTAAATGACACTCAAAATTGACATTCTGATACTTCTTGGCACATCTGAACAATTGGCAATGACACCTTCTTGACTTCTAAAGACTGCTTTAGCCTGCAAAAGTCACTTTGGTACTGGACAGACATCTGCAAAAGTCAGTTTTGAACAGAACTCGTAAAAAATAGAGGTGTCCTAAAAGTAAGGATTACCCTGAGTGGGGGTCCATTATTTGAGAATGAAGCAACACAAAATGAATGAGAGTTGCTGAACAAAATTCTAAGTCCAAACCAACCACCCTGTTGGCGGCTACGAGGCTACGGAGTGGGAGTCCCCTTGAATATGCTTGAGAACGAAGCAACACAAAAGGAATGGGAGTTGCTGAAAAAATTCTAAGTCCAAACCAACTACCCTGTTGGTGGCTACGCGGTCACAAAGTGGGAGTGCAATGGACTCCGCCCTGGAGCATGACGCATACTCGGCATAGTACATACAAGTAGCGCTGAGAATGTTTATTGAGGTCAATCAGCCGTGACCTCGTAGCCGGCTACGAGGTGGATAGATCGAGTGGCGGGGTATTCTGCAATTGTGCCGACTTTTGGGTAGACAGTCATATTTGAATGAATGTATTTGGTACTTTTTGGTAGGCTACTCACAAATTTACTCAGACTGGGACCGTCATGACCGTGAGTGCATAAAAACGTGCAAAATTACTACTGACGTTTTTTTACTCACCATTAGGCAGGCTAATTAATGCCCACACAACACATACATTAAAATGATATAGTTGCAAGCATGTCACCTGCGAAATTTGAGACCTTAAATCCAATTTTAAGGCAAGTTTTTGGCAGTTCAAAAACCATGCATCAACGTCAATCCCCATGCTCTGGAAATGTGTGTTTGATTCCCAATGTATTCTGGGTAGGTGTATGGAATGTCAGACAAGTCGACCGTTGAGACAACTCGACTCGGGACAAGTCGGCTGTTGAGACAACTCGACTCGGGACAACTCGACCGTTGAGACAGCTAACGTGCACGGCACGTGCACGGTACGGCCACGCGGTTGACCGGAGATGCGCGCACAGGCCCGGCAAATTCGAACGATGTGCAAGGACAATCATGCTGCGCTATATCGGCTCTGCTCTATTATGTGTCATAACTCCCAAACGGCGATCAGCCGCCGTCAAAATCCCCGGTACTATCCCCTAAACTAGGCCCAAAAACATGCGAGGCGACTTGTCTCAACGGTCGACTTGTCTTTCCATTTATCGCACATACGGTCGAGTTGTCTCAACGGTCGAGTTGTCTCAACGGGTGACTTGTCCCGAGTCGAGTTGTCTCAACGGTCGTCTTGTCTGACCCCCGGTGTATGTAGAGCCTTGCAGCTAACTTGTTTTTTATTCGATGGCCAAATGAACATAGCGCCCTCTGTTAAAAAATGAAACATTTTGCATTCACTCAGATCAACAAGAGGGCGCTGTTTTATCTACACGATAATAATGTTATAGCTGAGGAGTCTTTTTGCACAATGCATTGCAGTACACATCAACGTGATGTCTCACGTATGGATTTCGATAGCCCGACTGCGTCTTGCCGTACAGTACTATCGCAAGCTCTGTAGTACGGCCAGACGCCCAATGCTTCCACAGAGGCTGAATTTTTTTGGCCGCTGATGTAGCGATTTTGCTACAGATTTCGATCGAGATTATCTTTTCATCCAGGACACAAATTTCCAAAGTTAAGGTTCTTAGTCGTAGAGCAACTCATACCTTTTCGAAAAAACGTTCTTTTGTCTCAATATTTTCATCCATCTGGCCAAAAGCCGACTTTTCAGTCATCTTCCACAAATATCGTCCCGAAAATGCTCCCCCTTGCGATTTCAAAATGGCGGCCGCGCTGTAATGTATGCATTATGCGAGTGCGCTTGGGCAAGGTAATGAATATGCATCATAGTTTATGACGTTTGTCGGACACTCGGCGCGGCTGGCCATACAAACACGAGGTCATGAACTAAATAATGCATATTCATTATCTTGCCCAAG
The DNA here is from genome assembly GCF_015706575.1 of Patiria miniata. Lineage (NCBI taxonomy): Eukaryota > Metazoa > Echinodermata > Asteroidea > Valvatida > Asterinidae > Patiria > Patiria miniata. Next base: position 833,314 of record NW_024037052.1, read on the forward strand.
CGCGCTCGCATAATGCATACATTACAGCGCGGCCGCCATTTTGAAATCGCATGGGGGAGCATTTTCGGGACGATGTTTGTGGAAGATGATGACTGAAAAGTCGGCTTTTGGCCAGATGGATGAAAATATTGAGACAAAAGAACGTTTTTTCGAAAAGGTATGAGTTGCTCTACGACTAAGAACCTTAACTTTGGAATTTGTGTCCTGGATGAAAAGATAATCTTGATCGAAATCTGTAGCAAAATCGCTACATCAGCGGCCAAAAAAATTCAGTCTCTGTGGAAGCATTGGGCGTCTGGCCGTACTACAGAGCTTGCGATAGTACTGTACGGCCAGACGCAGTCGGGCTAGGATTTCGATAACTCTCTGCAAAATTAGAATTAAAAGCTGAATTTTTGGTGATGCAATGCTCACAACAGCAACTTTGCGAGGCAGAAGTTTGGGGGATTATTGAAGAAACTGTAGTGAGTAAGAAGCTTGCAAATTTGATTCACACTGGTTTTATTATGCAGCACAAACTTTTGCACGATATGGATACCTTAAGTTTTGGGACTCTCATACATACACAGTATTGAGAGTCCCAAATTTTGGACTAAAATTTACTGTGCTGTTTGGGCCTTGCGATTCAGCGCGCCATGCATGCTCAGACTCATGGTACATGATCGCACGGTACATTGCGTGGTGATTGCCATCTTTATTTTTGGGAAGCTTGTTGTCGCCGTTCTGTCATCATCATTTTACCCCCAAATTTCCCTTAAAAAATCAAAAGCCTGCCCTCTATCTATGACATTACTTCTGGAATCAGCCTCCGCTTCTTTACATTCTTTACATACTGAGTAACCTACATGTACACAAACTAAATAGGTCAAGTTTGTCCCAACTCTGCCAAAAATGACCCACAAAAATTCCCCGTTTTGCTCTGACACATATCCAAGACGACAGCAATCTATCAATCAGTCAAGACCCCGTACATGTAGTTGCATGGGTAATGTTGTCCCTGGTCTTTATAGTATCTTTTCCCCTTAGATGTTAGAAAATGGGTTTTTTTAAACCAATTTCAAGACCAGGTTTTACAGTGACATCATTTGTTACTTTTTGTAAAAGTGTTATTGGATTAAGGAAGTAAAGGGAAATATAAGATTTCAAATAAACACTTTGAATAATAGTCCAATGTTTTCAATCACAATACTGTTTTTTTTTTCAAATTTCTCTGGTTATTATTATGTCAGTGTGTGTACATGTACAAATTACCACTACTCCAATGGAACAACTCATAAACTTGCAAATCATAGTCACATGTAGCACAACAATACTTGTCCCTTTCTTTGTTGTTTAGCATAAGCTTGAATGGGAGTTACGCCAACGTGAGGAAGAAATCGCTGAGCTCCAGAAGGCCCTGAGTGACATGCAGGTTTATCTCTTCCAGGAGAGAGATCATGTCTTAAGGCTCTTTGCTGAAAATGACCGCCTGAAGATACAAGAACTGGAAGATAGAAAAAGGTGCGTGGGATTGTCTGATGAAGATGTTTTAAGTCTTGACTAAGGCTCTCAGCTAATGTTCTGCACTGCATGGATCATAGTGAATAGCTGATCTGGATTAGTGTGTTGAGCTTGTCACGGGTGTTGGTCACTTTGCTGAATTACCACTTCGCCGAATAACCACTTAGCCAAATGGCATCAGGTCAACTCGGACCCAAACCAAGTCGGACCCATGCCAAGTCGGACCCACGCCAACTCGGACCCACTACCAACTCGGACCCACTACCAACTCGGACCCAAGACCAACTCGGACCCACTACCAACTCGGACCCAAGCACGACCAACTCAGACCCAACAATGACTTAATCATTAGTTTCAGAGATTATATTTATACATGTAGGTCATCTTAATAGTGCTTATATAGTGAAGATATTCGGTAATTATATTGGTCAGAATGGGGCTTTTAGTTTTGTTGTTTGATTATACTACATTGATTTTGCACTCTTATTACTCATTCACATGAAGAAATGGATATGTGCAATGTTTTCCTTTTTCATCTGCTTTTTGTGGGTGTGTGCCAAATAATCAGTGTTGTAGGTCTCGAGACCGGTCTCGAGACCACTTTTTGCTGGTCTTGGTCTCGGTCTCGGAAGCTGTGGTCTCGGTCTTGGTCTCGGTCTTGGTCTCGGTCTTGGTCCCCTTTAGCCCCATAAATGTGGCCTATTTACTGGACTGCCTCCGTAAACATAGGCCACACATCCACATGTACAAAAATCGTGTCGACGGAGCCAAATTTTGATTTTCACATTTAGGCTTAGTTTGTAGGGTTTTTTTGCTTTAGAAGTATACTCACCCTCTTTATAGGCTAATCAGAAAGTGCTGCCTTTTTCAGATGTATATTTTTCGTGAAATTTCCAGATTCATTTTTACACGTTTGTGTATCAAAATTTCAAAATGAAATTTCACAAAAATTAGACATCTGAAAAAGGCAGCACTTTCTGATTAGCCTGTAAAGAGGGTGAGTATGCTTCTAAAGCAAAAAAAACCTACAAACTAAGCCTAAATGTGAAAATCAAGATTTTTGTACATGTGGATGTGTGGCCTATGTTTACGGAGGCAGTCCAGTAAATAGGCCACATTTATGAGGCTAGGTCCCCTTTGGTCTCGATATTTTGGCTCGTCTCGGGTTGAGACCGGCAATATGTAGCTTTTACAGCTTGATCGATTACTTTTTGTTTACTTCGTTCAGTACAATTAATAGTTAAAACATTTGCTAGCCCGTAGATCAAGCTTGTTATATATCGCGGTCGGTTTGGACTTGACAGCACGTTGGAAAGTCTCCAAAGTACATGTAAAGCTGCAGCAGTTCCAGTCACTGAACGATTTGGAACAAGTTCGGCATTTATCTGTTGAGTCGGGCACATAAAGCAAAGTATAAACTTCTAACAATTTATACAATAAGGGTCAACCATTTTTGGGGATTGTGTAGTTTAGCCCACCCCTGTGGGCGTAATCACTTGCATTTTGTATTCTGATAATAAATGAGGTGCTTCAAATTAGTTATATATTTTCGACCCCACACAATGATCTCTTTAATTTGGGACAGTATTTTGAAGAAAAAGTAAATATTTCAACCTGATTTTCCAGCATTGAACTCACACACTCTTACCAGTTACCACTCACTGTTGCCATGAGAGTGTATGATGAGACCCCATTTTCTGGCTGCTCAGTTTGAAGTACCCCATTATTCCTCAAAAATTAAAATCCCGTTCAGAAAAAAATTAAAAATCCATATCTGGCACATACTGGCTACCACCTCACAACTTGTGGGTCTACATGTACAAGTCCACATTCTATGACAGAAATTTAAAAATTGATTCAACATTTTCTAGCTCCCATTTTTTAAAATCAAGTACATGTACACAAGTCTTGTTAGAAGTTAAGTCCTATATTTATTTAAGGAAAAAAAGAGGCACAATGTAAAATTAAAATTGCATCTTTAAATATCCGTTAGAAGTCATAGCTGAAACCAAGGGGTGACTGTGGAGTTTAGGATCCGAGTTCCTATAACAGATGAAACATCTACCTTTAACTTTTACTTTTGTCAAGATTGGGTGCAGCCCATTATATTTCTTAAGTATAACTACTTTTTGCTCAAGTAACGTGTCGTGTATCAATTTGTCAACACTGCCACTGGTCAAAATTTTGGTCTGTAATCTTTGTGAATAGAAAGGTTACAAGTTTCAACTATAATAACGTGTCTTGTTTTTTTATTTCGACTATTGTTATTTATTATCAGCGGTCTTGGTCTCGGTCTCGGTCTCGGACCATATTGGTCTCCGCCTTGAAGGGGCTGGTCTCGGTCTCGGTCTCGGACTATGCGGTCTCAACTACAACCCTGCAAATAATATAAACCAAATTAAATCACACTCAATGAAGGATTTCAATATGTCACAAAAATGTTGTTCAGTGAGGAAGTTATTAATTTGAAATACATGTAGACCTTTCATTTCATGTAATTGTTAGTTTGTTTAATTTTTTTTTTTTTTACGAATCTGTTTAACTTTTTATACTTTTTTGATTAACTTTTTTCCCCCATGGAACATCATAGTCGAACATACAGACAGCTAATGTACCTGTAAGGCCTTGAAGGATAATCTTCCCAGAGCTCCAATACTCCTTTTTGATGATTGACATTTCATAATTGTAGGGTATTTAATAAGTTGATCTTTTTTTTAGTTCACATGCTGGCTTTGAGTTTTGTGGGTTTTTTAACGAATCCGTGTAACTTACTTTTTTGATAAACCTTTTTTGTTCAATATGGAACCTTCGTTTTTCTTGCAGTGTATGCAATGGTGTTTATGTGGTTTTTTTTGTTAAATACATATACAAATGTACATGTAGAAATTAGAATAGACTTTGTTTTATACTTTATTTATTTTATTGAATGACTTATAATGTTTACTTATATTTATTGAATTAATCGTGTCATGTTTGAAAGTGTTTATGTTTCAATGTCATACTTTCCAATTTTATTTTTCTATGAAGATCTGTTTTGAATTTATGTGGTTTGAATTAAAAATGAAATGAATTGCTGTTAAATTGAGCAAGATGGCGTGAACGATGTCAAATATGAAAATGAATAATTGGTTAAACTTTAATTTTAAATTTTACTTTTGGTTAAAGCGCAATATGTTTCAATGGAAACAAATAATAAGAATAAATAATTAATTACACTTTTAAAGCGCATTTCAAAAAAGCATTTCAATGCGCTTTACGACGACAAACTGCTGCAATACAGATATTTTACCTGACAACTACAATGAAAATTTATACTTAAAAGCATCACTGTATTAACAGATGATAAGTGGACAAACTTTATGAAATTGTCAAATAATTGTAAAAGTCCGAGTTGGTCATGCATGGGTCTGAGTTGGTAGTGGGTCCGAGTTGGTTGTGGATCCGAGTTGGTAGTGGGTCCGATTGAGTTGGCATGGGTCCGAGTTGGTAGTGGGTCCGAGTTGGCCTGGGTCCGAGTTGGCTTGGGTCCGACTTGGTTTGGGTCCGAGTTGGATCGAAACCAGCCAAATTACCACTTAGCCAAATTACTGCTTTGCCCAATTACCACTTCGCCGAAAGTATTTGCTAACACATTATGCTCGCATGCACAAACTCATGGTAATTATAACAGCTGACTGGTACTTAATATTAAGTGGTTTTCATACTTGTTGTGTCTTCTTTTACTAGGTTTATGTGACATTGTCCTCTCAATTCACTTTGAAAGTGAAGAAGTGGAATTTATAAAATATATTAATCATTGACTGTCCGTACACGGTGACCATGTTTTTGGTCGCACACAGTTAATTCTCAGAAACTTTTTTTTTTTTTCTTTTTAAATCTTCATCCCCTTCAGTACTGTTTCAAGTTGACTATAGAATGAAAAAAGTTGAATCTCATATGGGTTTGGATAGGAAGGGGTAAAACAACCCCAAGTTTTTCATGTAGCTCATTTTTATGGCTCCATACATACATGTACGTGTCTGTAGGCATTTCTTTATGGTGTAAATCAAGGACACACACATGCAACGTCATCAATGAATTGTAAATGGAAGACGAGTTCGATTAGAAAACGTGTACTAAACCAATGAGAGCAGATGCAAAAATGTTCAGAGTATAAACAAAGGAAAGGGAAGAGAAACATTAGAAAATCCTTGATTTACACCATAACAAACTTGTTAGTACGTGCGTTTGCGTGCAATTCGGCGAAGTGGTCATTCAGCGAAGTGGTAATTCGACGGAGTGGCAAGTAGGCGAAGTGGTTATTCGGTGAAGTAGCAAATCGTTGAAGTGGTTGTCGACAAAGAGGTTGGTTGGCAAAGCGACTGCAAAAACCTTGTCACAATAGCAGTGCTACTGCCTGTCCTGAGGCTGAATTGAATCCATGTACATGTATATATACATTGTACCTGTAATCTGTATGTTGTGCAGATGGATGGTGACTGTTGGGGAGGATTCTTTGATTGGCAATGACGGACTGACAACCTTGCGGGCAGAGTACAGGTCATTGTTTGCAGGGCTGGGTAGAGCTTCAAGTTCTCTCTAGGTGTGCTTCACAAAACAGGTCTCTATTAATGTTGTGCATTTTTCCAATAATTTAGTCTTTGAATATTGGAACTTGAATTTGAACAAAAAAATCATCCAATGACATTGAAATAATTTGGAATGTATCGATATAGATTTTGAGCTAGCTGACAACCTGGCATTTGGCAGATATTGAAGATCCACATTAGGGCTTACATTCCTCATGAAAACTCTCAAACCATCTGCGTAAAGTGTGGCGTTTGACTAAACAAATCAAATCTCTCAACTTAAACTCATAAAATCACATCATGGACGGTTTTTTGTCATTGCTCACATTAAAAAAACAATTCAATTTGATAAAATGCTATTCGGATATTCGGTGGATGATCAAATATTTGGATATTCGGTATATTTTGCACAACCCTTGTCTAGACTAAGCAATTGCAATTTGTTCCACACTAGTGCAAAAGTATGTTTAGAGATGATGCATTCATGAACATGTATGAATGTTGGTGCTGCTTTAATACCCCACATGTACAATCAGTTACACGTATAATGTGATATGGAAGTAAACAAACCCTGTTAGTTTGGATTTACCAAAGGTGTACTAACTTGAACTTTTCCAATGATTTGATTTGTACTTGACAGAATCCAGCATCTGTTATCATTATCAAGCCCATCAGGTCCTGAAGTGACATACTTCCACAAAGAACCATCAACGCGGGCAATTGTCACACAGAAACACCCACAAAAGAGACATCCACATGCAGGTCAGTGTGTAACACCGCACTGGCAACTCTACCAACGGGGCTGCAGACTCATATTTGTCAATGTCCTTGGCCAAAATTTGTTAATCAATTCCCTCGCCCATCCATGGGCAATTCTACAGAATTATAAACCTGAATGCCAACAATTCTTAATGGCCAAAATGCCACAAAAGAAATATACATATCAATTTGAAGCATATTATCTGTATTTTATTGACATGTAGTTTATTTAAAAGGGAAGATACAACATCATTGCAAACATCAAAAAACGAAATGATCAAATTATGACGAAATATATTACTGGACTGTCAGTGAATGACAGTCTAAAGCATCCTGTAAAATTCATATTTAGTCATTCCGCATTTTCTTTGCAATCAATTACGCATCTGTGTAGGGGTACAAGCCTGCTAGACTGATTCTCTGACCTAACTTCCTCAAAGTGTACAAAGTGCTACGTCTCATCTTACGTCTCATGTCACCAGACCACAAGAACATGGTTGGATTTCTTAGATTTTCTGGCATTTCCGAACCCAAAACGTGAAATAGGTCAGTTTAAAGGGAAGATACAACATTGGCAAATATTACAAAACGATATGAACAAAGTATCACTAAATACCTTAGTGGATTGTTAGGGGATGACAGCCTAAAGCATCCTGTAAAATCGTGGCTCCTGGTGTGCTGACATTTAAAAAAAAAAATGGTATTTTTCCAACGCTGGTCGGCCGACCAGCAATGGAGAAAACTGTTTTTTTTTTTTAAAACTACTCCTAATTTTTCATAATTAGTTATTCTGTGTTTTCTGTGCAATTGATTACACACCTTTGAAGGGGTACAAGCCTACTAGACTGCCTCTCTGATCTTACAATCCCCCAAAGTCTATAAATTCTCTGTTTCATCTTAAATGGGGTCTGTGAACCAGACTACAAGAACATGAATGGTTTTCTTGGTTTTTCCAACATCTACAAGCCCAAAACGTGAAACAAGTCATTTTAACAATATTTGCTAAAACATACTAATCCTCCAAATCCATTTATTTCTGATTATTGCAGCAAAAGCAAATGTTGTACATGCCCTTTAACAATATTTTTTATAGCACACTAATCCCCCAGATGCACTTATTTTGAACATTGCAGCAAAAGCAAATGTTGTACATTCCCTAACAAGTTCAACAGTTTGGCTGTTACTTGTAAATGGAAAATCAATTGATGACAATACAAAAAATTGATTTGTCTGAGTACGTCCGGTGTTTTGAGCCAATTTCTACTACAGCAACAAAGTTGGATGAATAATTTCTTCTTTGACTCATCAAAGTAACTAGTGACTAACTGATATGTTTTATCAGAATTAAAATCTACCCCGTGATTATAACTACAATTACATACACTGTTGAATTGCCCAAAATGTACGTCTGACACTGCGGAACTGCCCCCATTTAAACATTATTAAGAGTAAACCTAGTCAAGTTCCCTTGTATTGGGTATTTTAAGTGTCAACAGTTCTTCAAGTTGTCCTAAATGTCTCATCCTTTTCCAAACAAGCAAACAACTCAAGGAATGCCATGGATAAGCCAGTTCGGTATTTCAACTGCTTATGTGCACAACGATATGGGTCACCGGTCATTCGGGATAGTAGAACGATCAAAGGCGCATGAATGCGGGTGCGCGACGCTTGTGTGTAAATTACCACCAGAGTGGTCGTGCGCGTAACATCGCCTAACATCGTGTCAGCAATGTTATCCCAAATGACCTCAGGTCATTGAAATACAGAACTGGTTTATTACAATGAATTACAGTCGGGCATTAGAAGACTTTTGACCCAACTTTGAACATTGCATTTTATTCTGGCAAACAATTATATATCTGCACACACTGTCCATCAGATTTCAAAGGTATATGAAGGTGTAACCTGTAATTTCCAAGACGTCTCATGTTTTCTTCTTACTTGCCTGTCTGGTTTTTTTTTTCCAGAGGGTGAAATATTGGGGTTTAAAAGCCAGAGTGCCAAGCAGACCACAGAACAACAGAACACGGAGGAATGCACAACACAGAGTTACTGCTAACACAAAAGGTAGGTAGAGATTACATACCGGTATGGTTGAGGCAAAGGGTGGTTGATAAAACATTGCAAAGCCAACACTCCTCAGATCTCATACCAACCATATCAGGCCCATTTTTAGTATTTGTGGGTCAGATAAACTAGTGGATCATAGTATTAATACAATGTATGTCAAATCAGGTTTTGCCCTTCATTGATGTATAAACACTGAATACTCAGTGTGTTACCTCCTGAGTAAAAGTTGGAAAAAATCACTCGGTTGGGACTCGAACCCACAACCTCCTGCTTTCTAGTGCAGATGTTTTACCACTTGACCACTGAGCTAATGGGATCGGTTGGCTGGCTCGAATCTGATGTATTGGTACATGGCAGCGGGCATCGCATTAACTATTTATAAGGTCTATGGGATTTAAATTTTTTTTTAAGCATTAATATGGTTAAGGTTTGTGACTCATGATCAGAGGGTCAGGGGTCCGAATCTAGTTGCCGGTTATATGTGTGTCCTTGGGCAAGCCACTTCACCCCCACTTGCCTCTCTCCACCCAGGAGTATAAATAGGTACCGATATTAGCTGGGAAGTAACCTGCAATGGACTGGCATCCTATCCAGGGGGGATAAAAAAATATCCTCGGTCGTTTCATGCCTTTGAAACCGGAGATGTATTGGCTAATGACAGACTTTACTTACTTTCATAGTATTAATAGTAAATATATATATCTGTTGCAGCTTTTGGTAGGTGTGTTGATAATTCCTTGATCAGCTGATGAAATTACCTGTAGTTACTCCCCTGAGAAGTGAGTTTGGCAAAAAAGCCGCCTCATCATACCATGAACTTTCCAAGATTAGTTACATACGTTATCCCAGTAAAGTTGCTTCAATCACGATAATTGATCAGATCATCTCCAAAATGGTGGTTTCTTTTGTCCGAGTCTGTACCAGCAGGTTGATCCTGTTACCATCCATCAATATTTTCCAATCCTCATTTCAGTCCAACAGCGCCCAGCCCAAAGCTGTCCATCCTGATTCAGACCAGCAGCAGGCAGAGCCAGAGAGTCTGTTGCTACAGATTGAAGCTCTACAATCTCAGATGAAGGAACAAGCTGAGCTATCTAGAGAGCGGACGGAAGCCTTGCTGGAGGATCGTAGGGTCAGGATGGAAGAGATGCAGACTGTGATTGAGAGAGATCGCTCCAAGATTCACTCCCTCAATGAAAAGTAGGAACTCCCTTCATTGATTCCTTATAATCTTAAATGAACTTGACAAAGGTGCCCAGTGGCATAGCTAATGATAGGGGAGGAGGATGAGGGGCATGGACCCCTCTGCTCAAAGACTGCCTCCTACTAGAAACTGAGGTCCCTTTAGGGCCCTCCAGCAACTTGGACCCCAGTTACATCCTTGAAGGTACCAATAAAGATAAATGCACATGTGTGCAGTTTGGACAACGGGCAGGGGTTTCAAATAGATTATATTACCTGGTGTTTGTGTTGTTGCATGAATTGGCAAAACATTTCTAAATATGTGGAGTGCCCTGGCCTCATGGTCTGGAGCATTGAACTCGTTGTCTGTGGGTAATTCTACAGGTTGTGGGTTCGAGTCCAGCCTGGGGTTATGGTGCATGTTCCCTTTGGCAAGACACTTTGTCACTCATTGCTTCGCCCCACCCAGGAGTAAATGGGTACCTGTGAGAACAGAGATCGCAATTGTGATTGATTTTAGCTACCTTGCGTCGAAATGACTACACCGAGCTGTATGGGCTTTATTCAGGAGTCGACTATATTAAATTGAAAGCGAGGTAAAATCTTCATATTTGGAACTTGCAAAGAGAAATTAAAGCAGTGACATAAAATTAATTACAAATTAATACCAGTCTGCTTTAATGAAAATTTAAATTTGTTGTTAAACATACCCTAATGTTTTTAAGCCACATTTAAAATAAAAATTGAAAGTGAGGCTAGAATGCAAAAATAGTCTGGCACCATCCTATTCAATAGTTTATAAAATACTGTCAGGGAACATGACTAAAATGACTTCCTCGTGAATAAAAATCCATATTCCACAGGAAGCTGAGATTGTATTTGCAATGTTTCATTGGCCCAATGATCAGGGGTAATAATAATGTAAAGCACTTTGATCTTAGTTATTTTAGAAACCACAGTCTTTCCACACTAGTATATTGGCAACACATCTTGCCAAAATAACATGGAGGCATATGCAGTGTGTGCTTGCTGAAATTACATGAGTCAATTGACTAATAAAACCAAATTAGGTTTTGTCCATCACCGATGTATAAACACTGTATTCTCAGTGTGTTTCCTCCCGAGTGAAAGTTGGAAAAAAATCACTCCGGTGGGACTCGAACCCACGACCTCCTGCTTTCTATTGCAGATGTCTTACCATCTTATGAATAGTTAATGTAGTACCCGCTGCTATGTACATCAGATTCGAACCAGCCAACTGATCCCGTTAGCTCGGTGGTCAAGTGGTAAGACATCTGCACTAGAAAGCAGGAGGGTCATGGGTTTGACCGGAGTGATTTTTTTCAACTTTCACTCGGGAGGTAACACAGAGAGTATACAGTGTTTATATGTCGGTGAAGGGCAAAACCTAATTTGATTTACATCACCCCGACGCAAAATGAAATGAAATCTTATGAATGACTAATAAGACACTTACCGTTCTTTAAACAAAAGTAGAATGTGTATCCTTTATTCAGCTACCTTGTTCAACCATCATACATCACTTGTCATGGACATTCTTCTGTTAATAGGTTACATCGTACACAGCAGATGTTGTATGACAGCACTAAGGACTATCTAGAGCTGAAGTATGAAGGACGATCTCAGGAGCGAGTCTGGATGGCAGAGAAGGACCGTCTACTACAGGAGCTGGATCGATGTAAGGAACAACTAGATGTCTCCAAAGATGACGTCTTAGTCATCTCAGATCATGCACTGGAAGAGAGACAAACACAGAACTTGGAAATTGAGGTGGGCATTATAGAGAAGCTTCCTGCACAAAGAAATCATTTCAAGTTAAATACAATACAATAATGATCATTTTCAAGCAAATTCGTTTGAATTGCTTTAAAAAAAGAACTAACTTTTCCATTCAGAAATCATTTTTTTTTCAAAAGTTAGCAAAACAAAAGAATCTTGTTACAAAGTCACAACTGAATGGCCCCCTCAAAAGCTGCAATCAAACTATTGGGGTAATCGCACATAAGGAGCATTTTGGACTTTGGCAGATCTACTTTATTCAGTGTTGTACAAATGATACTGAATGATTGCAACGTGGTGGTTTTAGTCTGACGATCTCTTCCATGCAAAATCTTGAGGAAGGCGAGGAGAGCATAGAAGACAAATTTCACCGGCAGTTGTTGTACGAAAAAGACGGCAGGCCTAATGCCAAACTTTTTCCAGTTCCACCTACCATGCGTTAGTGGACTTGTTGTCTTGGACTTTTTCCTTGACTTTCTCCGTGTCTCAAGTAAGATGTGAATTTCTTTAATTACGAGTCAGAAACTCCAACCCTAATTCGGGCTTTTTAATCTTATGGAAACACTGAACATTTTTCACATCGTAAAATTTCATTTGGATCTACATGTACATGTAAAAGAAAAAAAGGAGGCGATGTCCAGAAATTGAACACGAAGTTTATTGTACATATAGTACGTATGTGTACTTGCGGCGCAGCCCAGATTTCGGACACAGAATTTTGGCTGGCCTATTTTCAGATTTTTTCCCCATAGGCCAGTTTCATCCCTGTATGGTCTGTGACTTGAAACATAGATGAGTTTGTGAACAGAACGGGACAAAAAAAACACAGAACCGGGCCTGCGGATCTCGATTTCAAATAAAAGTTGCTGAATCATGTTTTGAATTGGGCCTGAATTGAGACACATTCTCATTGAGCCGATTGCAGCTACGCGGTGTCATGCACTGATACGATGAATTAAGGCAACTGCGCGCACGTTTGCATCGTGTCAACGCTTGTGCGTGCTTCGCCAAATAAAAAAGCGAACTACTAACAGAAATTTCCAACGATGCGTCTGAAGACCTTCTTTTGTTGATTTCTTCAAAATGACAGCATGTCAGAAAGAATAATTTCAGAGAGAATTTAGTACTGTCAACCAACCAAGTATGTTTTTCAACGATAATTACATCAGTTACTTTTTGGATAGCTGCAAATGATGGACTGTAGCTTAAAATGACTAGAGACTTAACTTACTGTACAGAATGTACACTGCTGGGTGCGTCCATTTTTGTGCACAAACCTATGGAGAGCTCAGAATTTTTTACTGCTTTTGGGCAATTCCACGGTAACGGAAGGACGTTTTCGCTCATTAAACAAAATTTCAAATGTGCCTATCACAGCCACTGTTATTAGTTACAGCAAGCAAATGTCACAATGGTATTGCTATAATGCTACCTTCAATTTCCACACTTTTGGGGGGCATGCATACCTCTCGTTAATGAATTATGAATATTAATGAGGTCGGTAACGGAAGGACGGTAAAACGGACGAGGGTTTTCCAACTTACACGCGTTTTGCATAAACTCTGTGAATTTTATGGGGCAATTATATTTCAAAGGTAGGAAATGGAATCCCTGCGGCTTTATCTATACTATACCACCTTTCATTTGACTTTAAGTGTTTCGGTGATATAATTACAATGTCTTAAGTGGATTATAATTTGGTAGCGGAAGGACGGTAACGGAAGGACAAAAGGTTTACTCAATTATAGCATGAATAAAATGTGAATTTACACTAATTATACAAGTGAAATAAATTGCTGAAATGTGTAACTGAATGTGAAATCAACAATATGCAGACCTGGCATAAATAATTATACCCAAGAAACTATTGAGATAAAGATAGAAGCCTGCTAATTAATGATAACAAATGAAAAATGAAAACAACCAAAAACACATATTTCACGAACACAAGACAACTACAGAAATGGACTTCAAACCCATCACCTTAATCCTTAAAAGTTTTAAATACACAGTATTTGAGCACTTGAGTATATTGGTTACATGTTCACCAACAACTTTTAATAATAACACCAGTAGGTTCAGTGGTTTACCTAAAGGGTGGGGGGGGGGGGGCAGGGGCGACCAGCTTACATGTACATTAAAAACATCTACAGGTAGAACTGATGGCTTCAGAATCATTGTGCTTTAAAAAATGTTTTAGGTGTTGCTTTTAATTGAACTCTAAATTCAGTGTTTGAAATCAAATTTTAATGATTTAGAGTATTAACAATAATTATCTTATAAACATCCAGCCTGAAGTTGTTAACTTAATTTGTCAAAAATTGCACCTCACATGTCTTACACATGTAAATTGTATGAAAGTGCCCAATAGCACTGGTACTTTCTGCCATCTCATTTTTTACTTAATTTGCTTCTGGAATGGCTTCACAGAAATTGTATCTTTCTCTATTGTCCATGAATGGTGATAGCAGCAACTTAATGATTTGATTTTCTGCAACAACTCCATACATGTATGAGTACCGGTACATTGTCATACATGTACATTGTACATGTACATGTTATACATATGCCTGTGCCATCCTTTGTAATGAACACCTTGCCCTGCTCATACCAGCTTTGTGAAGGTGGGTCACATGAATGTCCTTTCAATGCGCATTATACATGCATGTAGTTGCAGTGATTTTCATTTTTCAAACATGAGCACAAATGTCGTTACATTTGATAAAAATAACATTTGTCCTTCCGTTACCGTCCTTCCGTTACCAATTTGGTAACGGAAGGACGGGATTTAATTAATTGTAATTAAAAAACGATACGTACAGCAGTGTCAGTTATAATGTCATATTGAAGGCCTACCTAAACTTGCTTTGCACAATAACTTTCATTGCATTCATACTGCAAGTTTTGAAAATAAATTAAAAATATGTATTTTTTCGGTAACGGAAGGACATTTTCGAAGGCTGAAATATTAGAAGTCACTGAAGCGAAACAAATTACGCAAAACGTAAAAAAAAAGGTCCAGTCAGTTTTTCATGACCTATACTTTCTCATGACAGAAACTGATGGCATGAGTACATATTTGTGTGTGTGTATTGGTAGAATACTGTCATATCACTATTTATCACATTTTTAGGATTAAAACAGGATTATTATGTAATCCTATTTTGTTGGTACCAAAATGTATCAAAAATAGAATTCCGACTTCAAATTCCCTTCAGTGGATTGTTCTGATTGCTATCGAAAAGTGAACAAAATAAACTCTGATATTCAAACAGTACCAACTGCTCATGCAAAGTTTAAGCCATTTCTGATCTATTGCCGAAACCTGTTTCTAGTACCATTCATTCTTGTGGTTATTTATCCACAGGATAAGACGGAAAAGCTTGCTAAGCGTTTACACCTGATGAACCAGCGGTATGAGGCCATGGAGAAGCGACGGAATCTGGAGATAGAAGGTTTCAAGAATGATACCCGAATCTTGAGAAACCAACTCAAGGATGTTGAGAAGCAACTCTACAAGGTGGAGTATTGTCTGTTCATGTCAGTCATGTTGTTAGTTTGCATTTGTCCGTTGCTGTTTTCTACTTTCCTATGTTGGTCAGCTATAGAGCAGTTCATGCAGATCGTGGTGCGGACACTGCGAACAAGTACCCCAAAGGCTGGGTCATGCTTAGCCCCATATGTGGCCATTTTACTGGACTACCTCCATAAATAAAGGCCACACTTCCACCATGTACAAAAACATGTCGAACTTTTATATTTGTTTTATATAACTGACACATAGATCCTTGTCATTTGATATTTGAACTTTTATTTCAATATAAAATTGGTTGAAAATGTATTTTTCTCTTCCAAACCACCCCTTCACGAAAATGTTTGAACCCAACGCTGGCTACGTGCAATGCTAAACGCGCACACCAGCATGCATTTGCATACAACTGCGTCATGGAACAAGAATGATCCTAACTGTTCAATAGTATTTCCCATTCCCCATAGGCGAATGGGACTTTTTGAGCCCCGGCGTGAATGGGAGCAATAACGAATGCCACATGATGTGAGTTCCACCAATCAAATGACAACGATCTGTATGTCGATTATATAAAGTAAAATGGTGCATTCCATGAAACGTGCTCTTGACTAAATCAAGAAGCAGATTCTGTTAGTGAGATGTTATGTCATCTTAGTCCATAATGATGTTGTCACTGAAATCAAGATTGCAAGGACATCATTGCAGGGATGTAGTCGAGTCCATCACTAGTCCCTGCAAGTCCACCACAAGTCCTCCAACACCAATTTAACTCACAAGCTATTCAAATGAGCTTTGACAAAGGCATCCAGTGTATCTTGTGCCTGGACTTGTGATGGACTCACGAATTACTTGTGTCTGGACTTGTGGTGGACTTGTGAATGGAATCAACTACATCCCTAGCCCTGGATCATTGTCAGTGCTTTGTAATGTAAACCCTTCTTGTTTTGTTGCCATGCTGAACAGGTGACAGTGGGTGTTGGGGAAGATGGTGATATGTTCATGCTGCATAATATTCATCAGACAGCTAAGAGATCAAAGAAGATGCAGAGTGAGCTACATCAACTCAAGGCTCTGATCTATGGCGTGGAAACAGACCTCAGGAATCTCTAGTAATACACACAATCACCCCTCACTGTGTCTCCACATTTGATCAAATGACTTATAACTTTGGGAAGCCTCATTCTCTGTTTGAAGATGCATAGGATCTTGTGATATTTGTGCCTTTTGGGTTTTTTTTTTTTGAAGCAAAAACAAAATTGCTCCAAATCTTAAGTTAGATCCATAACAACTTACCTGTTGAAGTTATAGCTGAGTGGATACTGTACATCTTGAGAATACAGGGAAACCTTATCAAACTTTCAATCAAATTGGACATAGGACTTCGTTGCTATTGTCTTTCCCACAAAGGCCTATGCATAAACATTTTATTGTGCCAAGTGAATAGAAAAAGTGAACCTTTTTGCCACCCTGGGTCAAAAATCTGATATTCACAAGAACAGTGCATGTATGTCTGATGTTATTAATAATTGACTTGTCTGACAACTTAAGATTAGAAACAGTTGGAGGAGATCCTATAAATCCACCGATGCTAAATTCAGCTGCTGTATTCGCTGTTCTTGTGAACGATTTCAAACATTTAGAGAAAAAGGCTCCTTTTTGTTCATGTGCTACGTGAGAACTGATGTCACTTTGTCACTTTAGTACGAATGGCCGGTTGTTCTGCGTAGAATAGTAACAGTACTAACATAACAATGCCCACATGTACAGTTACTTTGGTTACTTAAAACTGGAGAGAGTTTGTTGTATTTGTTATCTCACAGGAACCTTGACATGAAAAGGCTCCATTATATTGTGGGGGCAATGTATACTGCCAAAATAGTCAATGTTTTGAAATTGAATCTGTTTAAAATGGAGGCAATAACTACTGAAATTGCATGCCAGTATGTTCAGATGTTATTGAAGTAATGCTTGTGCAGCTCACATATGGGTTTACTGCGCACAGCAAAGACTTCTCAAATGCGATACTTTGGGTACACTATGGTAAGGCCCAAGGAGGACACAAAGTGGACATCGCTTTTCTGCTGTCAGAAGAGCAGATAACAGAAGTATGGCCATTTTCCGACAATACATTTTTCATTTTGTAACTTTGTGATGTGGAAGCTCTTTAAGGGGGAACGCCTAAAAAACCCTGTTAACCTACACTCAAAGAAAAATGAAACGGTGCTTATTTTTCTCAGAAGCACCGTTTCATTTTCCTTTTAACCAAAAGCAGAATACAAATGGTAGTTACCAAAGGTTCGTTTTGCTTTTCTGGTTCTAAGAAATGAGAAAAGCAAAAAACAAAAATATACATTTTGGGTAGCACAAAAGCAGGAAATGGAAACGTCAGAAACGGTTTGATCTGATTTTTGAACAAGAGAAAAGCAGATGTCCACTTTTTCTCCCTCCAGCAAGGGAGGAAAAGCAAAATCTGCATTTCAGGTAGCATAAAAGCACTACAGTGGATTTTATTAAACAGTAAATTCTGCATTTATGGTAGCACAAAGGCGGGAAAGCAGAACAAAATGAACCATTCAAAAAATACTCAATCTGCTATTCTGACAGCAGAAACGCAGATGTCCACGTTTTGTCCTCGATGACTACATGAACAGTCCTGTTCATTTCAGAATGGTAAATAGTGCCCTCTTCTCACCATCTAGTTTGCAAGTTGTCCTTCAATACCCATTTGTTGTTCCAAACATTTGTGTCAAGCTTGTTATTCCAATTAACTATGCACAAAAAGTACATGTATTGGGGTCATGTCCTGCATGTTGTTCTAATGTAGGAGAGATGTACAAAGTAGTGTATGCAATGAAGTCACATGTATTCTACCATACAATCTTATATTGGTGTCCCATATCAATAGGTCTCATTCAAATGACGTCATTTCCTACAGACCAGCCACATGCATCAACATTTTGAGCATCAACTGAATAACGCACATCGGCTGTGTCGTATTTCAAACACATTTCAAGCAAGAAGCGCGTGTGTTTGGAACATTTTTAACACTGCGCAATGCGTGCTTGATTGCGTAAAATAAGCAATCAAGAGATGACCGTCATTGAGTGAGCCCTATTGATATGCTTGGCAGTAAGGATTGAACAGAGAGATTATTTTATGCAACTGTTAATATCTTTTGGAATTTTTGCAGTGAAATACTTTTTAAAATAAGTTGGCTATTTTAAGGACTTTATTTTTATGGTGAAGGATTTTGGAATTAAATGTAGAATATTAAAAGGATCTATGCAAGCTTTCAGAACAAATTTGTGATTGGCATTCAAGCGCTTTATTTTGTGTGTTCCATGAGTGTGAGTGGGTTTAACAATTCATCTTCCAGCACACTTCATGCACAGCTACGTGCACGCTGTCGTCACGTTTCAGCTTTCATCTACCACATACGTACGTGCAGCAAGCGTCTTGCGTTGTGTGGTGCAGTGTGGCCCATTATGGGATAATAACACTGTTGTTGCCATCAGGCATGCAATTTTTCCTTGGATCTGCTGATTTCCTTCTTTCTTTTCTTCTCATGAATGCCATTACAATTTTTGAAAAATACTGTACAAAGGCTTGTGTGGTTTGGAATTTCCTCCTTTTCTTGTAAATTTTGAGTTGCATGCCTGTTTCATGTATCAACCTATCAGTATAAGAATTCAAATTTGGTTGAAGATAAGCACATATGTACAACATACATGTCTGTTAGTTTGTTACACACAGTGCCACCGTGTTGAATGTTTTGACCAATCAAGAAATCACTAATAGAAGCCACAGTTGAGCCAATACCAGGCATGTATGCACGAGGGGGGGGGGGGGGTAAAGACACCAGACCAACATATAATTGGGTAAGACTTGCAGTTTGACAAACTCAAGGAAGGGGGGGGGGCTTGATTACATTAGTCTCTGGATGGCACTATTATGTCATTTTTATTCAGTTGAAGCATCATGGTTGCAGGTAATCTTTTAAAGGCAGTGGTGAAAGTAATAGATGAGCCAAATTACTTCACAAAAATATTCAGCAAAAATGTGGATTTTATTTCTTTGTGTGTGTGTGTGTGTGTGGGGGGGGGGGGGGCGGTTTGCATATGCAGACCTTGATGCCCCTACAAGCCTGTCTAGGTACCAACCTCATAAATATTGCCACATTGCCTATCCCTAATCTATACAATTCAATGTCATGAATGTCAACTGATCAATCTCATGAGCTTCAACTTGAAACAATGTACATAGACCTTCCCAAGACTAGACTGGGGCAACTACCATTGAGCTCTTAATTATACAAATATCAGCTGCTTCAAGTTGAGTGGTAAAACTAGCCTCCTGGGTAGTCCGAGGATCAAACGATCATGTTTACAGAGCCTCACTACGAATGTCTGATATATCCGAACATGCAAATTGTATGCGACCCCACGGGCCAGCCAATCAAAGTTGAGTTTAGATATGTTGACACTAGGGCTGGTTGACCTACGACAGTTGACCCATGTAAAGGGACATAACATGAAATAGCTAGATGGGCGTTTCGAGAAAAAAAAGTGTAGTAAAATTGTTGAACAAAATTGTAAGAAATCTATAAGTTTTAACTTCCTTTGACTTTTGGACCAAAAGTTTAGATTTTTTGACCGAAGAGGTATTTATGAATGGAAATAAATATGTGCTTGGCCGGTATTCTACACTTTGTTTAAGACCGGTTGAGTCTGGATGCTGATAACGACCCTTGCCTTTGGCTCCGGTCAGTATCATCATCCAGACTCCAAGCCGGTGTTGAACAGTGTTTAATATCGACCAACAAGCACACACATTTATTCCCTCATTGAAAAGATTACGATTTCAACTCGAGTCTTTTCTAGTTGAGTCTCAATGACAACTTAAATAATGGAGATATTAAACGCACAAGTGCAAGTCTCACATAATGTTATTTCACTCTTAGGGCCACTGGACATAACATACTAGTAGTACATACGTTACAGAATTCATATATTACATGTACATGCACTCTGTGAAAAGCAAGTCACAATGTGCAACATAAATTGTACCAGACAATAATTCAAACAATCACTCGTTCATTTTTAAAAAGCACATTGTTTGTACTCAGAACCTCTATCTTGACCGAAGAAAATAGACTTAAAACAACTAAATTACTGAACATAATCACAGCATCCATGCATGGGAAGTAGGATAATTTGTACAAAATATAACCATACATTGTTACAATAAACCAAATCTATTCTCACAAAAACATGTGTACATTCATTAGTTTACAGTTTTCGCAGTTAGCAAAAGAATAACTTGGACTACTTTATTGCAACAATTGCAGTTTCTGTAGGACCATGTCAAATAAATAAAGCTACCAGCATAACTGAAATAAAGAATTCAACAAACGCTCCGCCCCCCCCCATTTTCCCATTTCTTGTCTTAGGTCCTTTAGTATCAATGTTGACTTTTTCCATCTCAAATGTCTGAAAGCTCAGTTATTAATTCATAAATTGCACAATTTTGTAAAAGTAAATGAATATACATAAACAAGTAAAACCATACAATATTTAAACCTTTTTTTTACATTTTGCATAGCAGAAATGATTTCTTTTAAACATAATTTACTGAAACCATTTCCCTATGTGATCACTTTTTTATATAATAAACATCATTTGAAATATATTGTCCAACACAATTAAACTAATAAAGACTTTAAGTATATCGTTTAAACAGGAGGCCTTTTTTTTTATACAAACCAACATATTTGTCAATATGATTGATGTGTATAGCTAACCTACATTCCACCTGTATTTCTGATTAATGAAATTAATAACAAAAAAGTGATCATTTTATGATCTTTATATTTATCTTAAATGTTTGTGGCAAAGTTGCAAATCACAAGCTAGCAAAGTAAATATCAAACCCTACATCATGTGCCATATACGAAAACCAAACTATAACAGCACAGAAACTAGACACAACTTATCTCTGGATAGCTATACACAATAGGATACAAGCAAAACAATTCTAGCTTTCTCACTCAAAAAGTGCTGGACTTTAGCCCCTTCTTAAAAATATATACGTATATATATCATGGATATTAATGTCCTTAAGAAAAATCTACCTATACTATATTCTGAGTTGTTGAAAAAGTTGGGTTCAATGTGTTAATAACAGTGGTTCAACAGCAAAACTGAATGCGCTTAATACCACATTTTGACTGTTTACCGAGACACAAATGAACAATAGGATGGAAGCTTCCAAGAAGTTACATAAGTTAAATATGAACCAGAGTACGTGGATGTGCAGAAACCATGTCAGATGTTGACAATCATGCCGCATCAATCAAGCATGCAGGGACTTGTCTTGTTTTCCTTAAACTTTGCAAAAGCAAGAGAAGAAAACAACGCCCTTACTTGTTCATTGTTATAGTCATAAAGCAATGTGATTGGTCAGGTCAATGACAAAAATGTTTCAGATGTCACTGGGCATATGGAAGATGTTCATATAAAGCTAGAATAAATGCAGTAAGCAAAGCTTTGTCTTGCATAGATCAATGTGCACCTCCACATTCTCATGAGTCACACTTCATATGCCTTCTAGCAGTGTTGCAGTACTCATACTCATACTCCAGTACATTTCGTACTCATGGAAATGTACTTGACTACACCACTGCCTTTTAAGTACAATGTATGCTAATATTGACTGCAATGAGTGGTACAATCAAACGATACCATTGCAAGGTGATCCATACCATATTGTAAGTATATTCTCAAGGAAGAGTGGAGGGAAAATATAGCACTCCACGGATCACTAAGTGAAACTCTTTTTACTGTACCACACGTTAGAACAGTCAATATTTACTTTGTATAAACACCTCACCTACAGATACACCGGACAGCTGATTATATACTCCTAATGCAAGACAATATTTATTCAATTTGTGTGTACTGAAATTCACTTGTTATTGCACTTCTGCAATCTTCCCCTTGACAAAATGTTCACACTGGTGTTGCGCTATCAAGAAATGGTCTGCAAGAGCACCCACATCAACACAGACCTCCAGTTGCAGTGATGTAGTTCTTTAGTTGCTGTGCTTTTAGCACTTTGGGTCATGGACTAGTCTTTTGGACAATAGGTAGTACAGTAACAACAAGTGAAGCTTAAAGCATTATTCATACTTGCATAGGTTTGTCTGGGAAGCAAAAGCAGCTACCCTGCACACACGGCACACGCATGAGGCACGTAAACCAGTCAGTGCTACCAGGACAGAAGTACCCCATAATTAGCTCTGAAACCCTGAGCTATGCAACAATTGCACATGCAAGTCGGGTTGCTAGTGGTACCACACTGCAACCTTCAAGAATGACAGTATATACGCATTTCATGGGAGGGATGTTCCATGGAATTCCAATGAATTTCTTCCAATGGAACTAATGAATTATGTATGGGTGTAACAGAACAAATACAACATGGTTCATTTCGGGTAAGTAGTGTATTACTTGTCCACGTTAGGAGGTATGGTAGTCCACATCAGCCCACCTTGGCACCAGTGATTTCAAACTACCTCCTCTCACTCAGTGTAACTTGCCACTACTATTTCTCTGATCATGTTGCAATTTGTACAATACCATCAGCTGACACAATCTATGGGTGAGATGTTTAAGAGACTGGGCTCATGAAGAGCCAGTGCACATGCCTGAGGCTTAATGGCTTGTTACACCAGCGTGGAATTGACCACATCATGAGTCCGAGGTGTCGATATTGCCTGCGGTGCTGAAGGTCTAAGGTAGGTTGGGTGACTTTGTTGCGTCGTGTGCTGAAGACTGAACTGACGGGGTTGCTGCCGGTGCGGTTCTTTCTGGGGAGGGGCATTAATTGTGGCGTTGATTTCCAGGGTCTGTGTACAGGCAGAAATGCAAAGAAAATTATTGTTAAAAAGATTACTTTTTGTTCCAAAATTTCATATTGCAATTCTCAGGCAATTGGGCATGTTTCCAAGTGCATAAACAAAACCTGGAAATGTACATGTACATGCATTTTAATAGCATTCAGGTAAAATGCAACAACATTTTCCACATGAAATCCTCTGTATTACAAAAATACATGACCAATGCACAAACACAAAAACACGTATTTCAAGAAGCAATTAGGAAGAAACTACATTACTGCCATAGAGCTACACTGAATTACTAGAGTGCTGACTCGATGTACAAAGTGATGGCTGATGGGCGCATCCATGTTTGTGCACAAACCTATGGAAAACTCAAACTTTTGTACGGCTATTTGTATCTGCGTTTGTATTCCATACAGGTGTGCTATCAAAGCCGATACACTCAAACTGAAATGCACAGTAAATTGAGTGTTTCATTTGCTCTGCGAAAATGTGTGCGCATATCTGCTGCAGCTGATTTTTGCCGTGACGTTTTTTAACCGTCATAATGCGCTTAACTTGCTTGCGTACATGTATGTAGCACTTGCACGTTGCATTTAGAGTACACTTTCAAAATGCAATCCATCTAATTTCATTATGTTCTACAAACACGAACGTGAATTCAAAATGGCTGTGAGCAAGATGGTATAAAGTATCTCCATCCCAAGCTGGAGATATGATCCCAATTTCAGACCAAAGACCCAGGCAGGGGTAGCTTCCACCGCCGGTGACACAAGTTGCACCTCCCCCTTACCCCCCCCCCCACCCCTTCCCTCCCCGATAGACGTCACACGGAAAAAAGGTTACAGTTACTTAACAAAAACTTCGATGAAAACCGGCGTCTTCTCTCTTCGCAGCATTCAAAAGCTCCCTGTGGCAGAAAAAAAGAGCAAGTATACATTGTAAATTCAATATCCAAATTTTCTGACATCACGTCCTGTCATCAAACCTCCAATACATTTCCATTTTATCAACAAGTACTGTATGTCCAACTTGCCATCTCAAACTCCAAAGATATACCCAAGGTCTACCTCCACGTTAAAATCCAGCAAGCCCATTCAAATGCAAGGAAGCGCATCAAAACAGAGACGTTTTGCAAGGAGAAACATTACTCATTTACCTGTGGGAGATGAATGCTGCACTTGGACGACCTTACTTCTGTGCCCTTCATCTTCAATCTGCACACACAGAAAAGAGAAAACTGGGAAGAAACAAAAAGTGTTAGTGAAATGTCAAAACTCTGCATCTTTGAACATTCAACGAAGACGAACGGAACTGAAACAAGGGGTGAACACAGTGGGCCCGGACAAATAGGGAGACGAAACAGACAGACATGAACAGAACGCAACAAAACAGCCGGCAACCCACCACACACACTTTCACAACGGTCGTCCTGGGGCTAAGATCTGCAAAGAGGACATATCTCCATCCCAAGCTGGAGATATGATCCCAATTTCAGACCAAAGACCCAGGCAGGGGTAGCTTCCACCGCCGGTGACACAAGTTTCACCTCCCCTTACCCCCCCCCTTCCCTCCCCGATAGACGTCACACGGAAAAAAGGTTACAGTTACTTAACAAAAACTTCGATGAAAACCGGCGTCTTCTCTCTTCGCAGCATTCAAAAGCTCCCTGTGGCAGAAAAAAAGAGCAAGTATACATTGTAAATTCAATATCCCAATTTTCTGACATCACGTCCTGTCATCAAACCTCCAATACATTTCCATTTTATCAACAAGTACTGTATGTCCAACTTGCCATCTCAAACTCCAAAGATATACCCCAAGGTCTACCTCCACGTTAAAATCCAGCAAGCCCATTCAAATGCAAGGAAGCGCATCAAAACAGAGACGTTTTGCAAGGAGAAACATTACTCATTTACCTGTGGGAGATGAATGCTGCACTTGGACGACCTTACTTCTGTGCCCTTCATCTTCAATCTGCACACACAGAAAAGAGAAAACTGGGAAGAAACAAAAAGTGTTAGTGAAATGTCAAAACTCTGCATCTTTGAACATTCAACGAAGACGAACGGAACTGAAACAAGGGGTGAACACAGTGGGCCCGGACAATAGGGAGACGAAACAGACAGACATGAACAGAACGCAACAAAACAGCCGGCAACCCACCACACACACTTTCACAACGGTCGTCCTGGGGCTAAGACCTGCAAAGAGGACATATCTCCATCCCAAGCTGGAGATATGATCCCAATTTCAGACCAAAGACCCAGGCAGGGGTAGCTTCCACCGCCGTGACACAAGTTTTCACCTCCCCCTTACCCCCCCCCCTTCCCTCCCCGATAGACGTCACACGGAAAAAAGGTTACAGTTACTTAAAACAAAACTTCGATGAAAACCGGCGTCTTCTCTCTTCGCAGCATTCAAAAGCTCCCTGTGGCAGAAAAAAAGAGCAAGTATACATTGTAAATTCAATATCCAAATTTTCTGACATCACGTCCTGTCATCAAACCTCCATACATTTCCATTTTATCAACAAGTACTGTATGTCCAACTTGCCATCTCAAACTCCAAAGATATACCCAAGGTCTACCTCCACGTTAAAATCCAGCAAGCCCATTCAAATGCAAGGAAGCGCATCAAACAGAGACGTTTTGCAAGGAGAAACATTACTCATTTACCTGTGGGAGATGAATGCTGCACTTGGACGACCTTACTTCTGTGCCCTTCATCTTCAATCTGCACAACAGAAAAGAGAAAACTGGGAAGAAACAAAAAGTGTTAGTGAAATGTCAAACTCTGCATCTTTGAACATTCAACGAAGACGAACGGAACTGAAACAAGGGGTGAACACAGTGGGCCCGGACAAATAGGGAGACGAAACAGACAGACATGAACAGAAACGCAACAAAACAGCCGGCACCCACCACACACACTTTCACAACGGTCGTCCTGGGGCTAAGACCTGCAAAGAGGACATATCTCCATCCCAAGCTGGAGATATGATCCCAATTTCAGACCAAAGACCCAGGCAGGGTAGCTTCCACCGCCGGTGACACAAGTTT
>NW_024037052.1:860183-913977 GCF_015706575.1 Patiria miniata
AAACAGCCGGCAACCCACCACACACACTTTCACAACGTCGTCCTGGGGCTAAGACCTGCAAAGAGGAATATCTCCATCCCAAGCTGGAGATATGATCCCAATTTCAGACCAAAGACCCAGGCAGGGGAGCTTCCAACCGCCGTGACACAAGTTTCACCTTCCCCCTTACCCCCCCCCCCCTTCCCTCCCCGATAGACGTCACACGGAAAAAAGGTTACAGTTACTTAACAAAAAAACTTCGATGAAAACCGGCGTCTTCTCTCTTCGCGATTCAAAAAGCATCCCTGTGGCAGAAAAAAAAGCAAGTATTACAATTGTAAATTCAATATCCAAATTTTCTGACATCACGTCCTGTCATCAAACCTCCAATACATTTCCATTTTATCAACAAGTACTGTATGTCCAACTTGCCATCTCAAACTCCAAAGATATACCCCAAGGTCTACCCTCCACGTTAAAATCCAGCAAGCCCATTCAAATGCAAGGAAGCGCATCAAAACAGAGACGTTTTGCAAGGAGAAACATTACTCATTTACCTGTGGGAGATGAATGCTGCACTTGACGACCTTACTTCCTGTGCCCCTTCATCTTCAATCTGCACACACAGAAAAGAGAAACTGGGAAGAAACAAAAAGTGTTAGTGAAATGTCAAAAACTCTGCATCTTTGAACATCAACGAAGACGAACGGAACTGAACAAGGGGTGAACACAGTGGGCCCGGACAAATAGGGAGACGAAACAGACAGACATGAACAGAACGCAACAAAACAGCCGCAACCCACCACAACACACTTTCACAACGGTCGTCCTGGGGCTAAGACCTGCAAAGAGGACATATCTCCATCCCAAGCTGGAGATATGATCCCAATTTCAGACCAAAGACCCAGGCAGGGGTAGCTTCCACCCCCGCCGGTGACACAAGTTTCACTCACCCCCCTTACCCCCCCCTTTCCTCCCCGATAGACGTCACACGGAAAAAAGGTTACAGTTACTTAACAAAAACTTCGATGAAAACCGGCGTCTTCTCTCTTCGCAGCATTCAAAAGCTCCCTGTGGCAGAAAAAAAGAGCAAGTATACATTGTAAATTCAATATCCAAATTTTCTGACATCACGTCCTGTCATCAAACCTCCAATACATTTCCATTTTATCAACAAGTACTGTATGTCCAACTTGCCATCTCAAACTCCAAGATATACCCCAAGGTCTACCTCCACGTTAAAATCCAGCAAGCCATTCAAATGCAAGGAAGCGCATCAAAACAGAGACGTTTTGCAAGGAGAAACATTACTCATTTACCTGTGGGAGATGAATGCTGCACTTGGACGACCTTACTTCTGTGCCCTTCATCTTCAATCTGCACACACAGAAAAGAGAAAACTGGGAAGAAACAAAAGTGTTAGTGAAATGTCAAAACTCTGCATCTTTGAACATTCAACGAAGACGAACGGAACTGAAACAAGGGGTGAACACAGTGGGCCCGGACAAATAGGGAGACGAAACAGACAGACATGAACAGAACGCAACAAAACAGCCGGCAACCCACCACACACACTTTCACAACAACGGTCGTCCTGGGGCTAAGACCTGCAAAGAGGACATATCTCCATCCCAAGCTGGAGATATGATCCCAATTTCAGACCAAAGACCCAGGCAGGGGTAGCTTCCACACGCCGGTGACACAAGTTTCACCTCCCCCTTACCCCCCCCCTTCCCTCCCCGATAGACGTCACACGGAAAAAAGGTTACAGTTACTTAACAAAAACTTCGATGAAAACCGGCGTCTTCTCTCTTCGCAGCATTCAAAAGCTCCCTGTGGCAGAAAAAAAGAGCAAGTATACATTGTAAATTCAATATCCAAATTTTCTGACATCACGTCCTGTCATCAAACCTCCAATACATTTCCATTTTATCAACAAGTACTGTATGTCCAACTTGCCATCTCAAACTCCAAAGATATACCCCAAGGTCTACCTCCACGTTAAAATCCAGCAAGCCCATTCAAATGCAAGGAAGCGCATCAAAACAGAGACGTTTTGCAAGGAGAAACATTACTCATTTACCTGTGGGAGATGAATGCTGCACTTGGACGACCTTACTTCTGTGCCCTTCATCTTCAATCTGCACACACAGAAAAGAGAAAACTGGGAAGAAACAAAAAGTGTTAGTGAAATGTCAAAACTCTGCATCTTTGAACATTCAACGAAGACGAACGGAACTGAAACAACAAGGGGTGAACACAGTGGGCCCGGACAAATAGGGAGACGAAACAGACAGACATGAACAGAACGCAACAAACAAGCCGGCAACCCCCCACACACACTTTCACAACGGTCGTCCTGGGGCTAAGACCTGCAAAGAGGAATATCTCCATCCCAAGCTGGAGATATGATCCCAATTTCAGACCAAAGACCCAGGCAGGGGTAGCTTCCACCGCCGGTGACACAAGTTTCACCTCCCCCTTACCCCCCCCCCTTCCCTCCCCGATAGACGTCACACGGAAAAAAGGTTACAGTTACTTAACAAAAACTTCGATGAAAACCGGCGTCTTCTCTCTTCGCAGCATTCAAAAGCTCCCTGTGGCAGAAAAAAAGAGCAAGTATACATTGTAAATTCAATATCCAAATTTTCTGACATCACGTCCTGTCATCAAACCTCCAATACATTTCCATTTTATCAACAAGTACTGTATGTCCAACTTGCCATCTCAAACTCCAAAGATATACCCAAGGTCTACCTCCACGTTAAAATCCAGCAAGCCCATTCAAATGCAAGGAAGCGCATCAAAACAGAGAGACGTTTTGCAAGGAGAAACATTACTCATTTACCTGTGGGAGATGAATGCTGCACTTGGACGACCTTACTTCTGTGCCCTTCATCTTCAATCTGCACACAGAAAAGAGAAAACTGGAAGAAACAAAAAGTGTTAGTGAAATGTCAAAACTCTGCATCTTTGAACATTCAACGAAGACGAACGGAACTGAAACAAGGGGTGAACACAGTGGGCCCGGACAAATAGGGAGACGAAACAGACAGACATGAACAGAACGCAACAAAACAGCCGGCAACCCACCACACACACTTTCACAACGGTCGTCCTGGGGCTAAGACCTGCAAAGAGGACATATCTCCATCCCAAGCTGGAGATATGATCCCAATTTCAGACCAAAGACCCAGGCAGGGGTAGCTTCCACCCGCCGGTGACACAAGTTTCACCTCCCCCTTACCCCCCCCCTTCTTCCCTCCCCGATAGACGTCACACACGGAAAAAAGGTTACAGTTACTTAACAAAAACTTCGATGAAAACGGGCGTCTTCTCTCTTCGCAGCATTCAAAAGCTCCCTGTGGCAGAAAAAAAGAGCAAGTATACATTGTAAATTCAATATCCAAATTTTCTGACATCACGTCCTGTCATCAAACCTCCAATACATTTCCATTTTATCAACAAGTACTGTATGTCCAACTTGCCATCTCAAACTCCAAAGATATACCCCAAGGTCTACCTCCACGTTAAATCCAGCAAGCCCATTCAAATGCAAGGAAGCGCATCAAAACAGAGACGTTTTGCAAGGAGAAACATTACTCATTTACCTGTGGGAGATGAATGCTGCACTTGGACGACCTTACTTCTGTGCCCTTCATCTTCAATCTGCACACACAGAAAAGAGAAAACTGGGAAGAAACAAAAAGTGTTAGTGAAATGTCAAAACTCTGCATCTTTGAACATTCAACGAAGACGAACGGAACTGAAACAAGGGGTGAACACAGTGGGCCCGGACAAATAGGGAGACGAAACAGACAGACATGAACAGAACGCAACAAAACAGCCGGCAACCCACCACACACACTTTCACAACGGTCGTCCTGGGGCTAAGACCTGCAAAGAGGACATATCTCCATCCAAGCTGGAGATATGATCCCAATTCAGACCAAAGACCCAGGCAGGGGTAGCTTCCACGCGGTGACACAAGTTTCACCTCCCCCTTACCCCCCCCCCTCCCTCCCCGATAGACGTCACACGGAAAAAAGGTTACAGTTACTTAACAAAAACTTCGATGAAAACCGGCGTCTTCTCTCTTCGCAGCATTCAAAAGCTCCCTGTGGCAGAAAAAAAGAGCAAGTATACATTGTAAATTCAATATCCAAATTTTCTGACATCACGTCCTGTCATCAAACCTCCAATACATTTCCATTTTATCAAAAGTACTGTATGTCCAACTTGCCATCTCAAACTCCAAAGATATACCCCAAGGTCTACCTCCACGTTAAAATCCAGCAAGCCCATTCAAATGCAAGGAAGCGCATCAAAACAGAGACGTTTTGCAAGGAGAAACATTACTCATTTACCTGTGGGAGATGAATGCTGCACTTGGACGACCTTACTTCTGTGCCCTTCATCTTCAATCTGCACACACAGAAAAGAGAAAACTGGGAAGAAACAAAAAGTGTTAGTGAAATGTCAAAACTCTGCATCTTTGAACATTCAACGAAGACGAACGGAACTGAAACAAGGGGTGAACACAGTGGGCCCGGACAAATAGGGAGACGAAACAGACAGACATGAACAGAACGCAACAAAACAGCCGGCAACCCACCACACACACTTTCACAACGGTCGTCCTGGGCTAAGACCTGCAAAGAGGACATATCTCCATCCCAAGCTGGAGATATGATCCCAATTTCAGACCAAAGACCCAGGCAGGGTAGCTTCCACCGCCGGTGACACAAGTTTCACCTCCCCCTTACCCCCCCCTTCCCTCCCCGATAGACGTCACACGGAAAAAAGGTTACAGTTACTTAACAAAAACTTCGATGAAAACCGCGTCTTCTCTCTTCGCAGCATTCAAAAGCTCCCTGTGGCAGAAAAAAAGAGCAAGTATACATTGTAAATTCAATATCCAAATTTTCTGACATCACGTCCTGTCATCAAACCTCCAATACATTTCCATTTTATCAACAAGTACTGTATGTCCAACTTGCCATCTCAAACTCCAAAGATATACCCCAAGGGGTACCTCCACGTTAAAATCCAGCAAGCCCATTCAAATGCAAGGAAGCGCATCAAAACAGAGACGTTTTGCAAGGAGAAACATTACTCATTTACCTGTGGGAGATGAATGCTGCACTTGGACGACCTTACTTCTGTGCCCTTCATCTTCAATCTGCACACACAGAAAAGAGAAAACTGGGAAGAAACAAAAAGTGTTAGTGAAATGTCAAAACTCTGCATCTTTGAACATTCAACGAAGACGAACGGAACTGGAACAAGGGGTGAACACAGTGGGCCCGGACAAATAGGGAGACGAAACAGACAGACATGAACAGAACGCAACAAAACAGCCGGCAACCCACCACACACACTTTCACAACGGTCGTCTGGGGCTAAGACCTGCAAAGAGGACATATCTCCATCCCAAGCTGGAGATATGATCCCAATTTCAGACCAAAGACCCAGGCAGGGGTAGCTTCCACCGCCGGTGACACAAGTTTCACCTCCCCCTTACCCCCCCCCCTTCCCTCCCCGATAGATGTCACACGGAAAAAAGGTTACAGTTACTTAACAAAAACTTCGATGAAAACCGGCGTCTTCTCTCTTCGCAGCATTCAAAAGCTCCCTGTGGCAGAAAAAAAGAGCAAGTATACATTGTAAATTCAATATCCAAATTTTCTGACATCACGTCCTGTCATCAAACCTCCAATACATTTCCATTTTATCAACAAGTACTGTATGTCCAACTTGCCATCTCAAACTCCAAAGATATACCCCAAGGTCTACCTCCACGTTAAAATCCAGCAAGCCCATTCAAATGCAAGGAAGCGCATCAAAACAGAGACGTTTTGCAAGGAGAAACATTACTCATTTACCTGTGGGAGATGAATGCTGCACTTGGACGACCTTACTTCTGTGCCCTTCATCTTCAATCTGCACACACAGAAAAATGAAAACAGGGAAGAAACAAAAAGTGTTAGTGAAATGTCAAAACTCTGCATCTTTGAACATTCAACGAAGACGAACGGAACTGAAACAAGGGGTGAACACAATTTTCAGGCCAATTTTGCACACTTTTTAGCTGACACAATTCTCCAAATATTTCATGAGGCAGTGGCAAGATCACCAGCCAAGTTTGAAGTCTAAATATTTTTTTAAAATTCCTCAACATTTTGCACCTGCAAGTAAAGCCAATTCACTTTAATTGAAGCCTTAGACTATAGACTGGTACATGTCCAAGGTTTTCCAAAGATTGGCCTTTCAGAAGTCTGGTGGCATGACTATAGATAATTCTTTTGGCACAGTTGATTAATGCAGTTTTAAATGGGTGTCCCAAAGTTGTGAACTAGCATATTGCATGCCTTTCAAACCTAGACCTGTTCGGAACATTTTTGAACAATTGGGTTTGCTAATACTTTTGGTCATGGAGGTAAAAGGCCACCTGTTCTTGAATGTTTGTGCCCAAAACTAGCCCCACAAATAGGCGCACATTGTGCAGACCATTAAGCTTCCATAGACCTCATGCAGTGATAGCCTAATTACGCGCACTTCTCAAAATCATTACAAATACTGATGAGAACCGTCTCCAAGATGTTTGAGACACACATCAAATTAAAGCTTGTTTTATCATCTTTCATTTTCCTTGCAAATTTTTTTTTGGGGTGGGGGGGGGGGGGGGGGTATCCAATGTATCCAATTTCGAGAAAATTCCATCCAAAGATGATCAGCCCTAAAAGCAGGCCTGAAGCCCATCGCCATTTTGAAAATGGACGCCTACGCTCCATTGCAAAACAGTGCCATTTTAGGGCCTAATTTCATCCACATTCCACATTTATACGAGCTCACAGTTCTCTGCGTGGCTTTTATCGTTCTTTTTTACAAATCCTTAAGTTCACGGCCCTAAAAATGCTCTAATACCGGAGAATTTGAGGGCATGCAAATCGTGATTTGGCCGGCGTATGCAATTTTGGGCCTATTTACTGATCTGCACCAATGGTTCAATAAACTTCCTCACAATACGGAAGTCCAGTAATTTTGAGCCACTTTTTTATGGGGATGTCCCAAACATGAAGGCCTAAACAGAATTTCGGTAATACTTATCTTGAAGGACACGCGAATTTTTAAGAGTTCTATTCAAAACTGACTTTTGCAGATGACTGTCCAGCACCAAAGTGACTTTTGCAGGCTGAAG
The DNA here is from genome assembly GCF_015706575.1 of Patiria miniata. Lineage (NCBI taxonomy): Eukaryota > Metazoa > Echinodermata > Asteroidea > Valvatida > Asterinidae > Patiria > Patiria miniata. Next base: position 867,364 of record NW_024037052.1, read on the forward strand.
CAGTCTTTTTTCTTCAGATAAATTCATGTTAGTTGTAATTTTGAAAGCACGTTCAAAGAAAATGTGACTTTCCTACCGTTTTTCGCAGTTCGCCATCTTGTTTTTTAAAAATATATTTCCTGTTTGTCATCGTCGTCTTTAACCTCTCATAAATCAAAGCCCTGCCCCCCGTTCTTCAAAATTAAACCTGCTGATATTCAAGAAGGTATCATTGCCAACTGTTCGTTTGTGTCAAGAAATATCAGAATGTCACTTTTGAGTGTCATTTATTCAGTTGTTTTGGCGAGTCTTTTAACCTTATGTAGCAACGGGGTCCTAAAGGTAAGGATTACCAGAATTTCTGCTCACAGCTGCATGGATTCTCCTCCAGTGCAGTTCAAAAGTATTTTTTTTTATATATTAAATTGATGTTACATGTATTTGGTTTACAATGTCCAAATCAGAAAGACAGGATCCAGACGCCACTTCTGAATTGTGTAAAATGTCTATGGAGCTAGAGTCAAGTGCATTTTCAAAGTATTTTTCAACAAAATAAACTGGAAATGTTTTTCAGCCCCAGATTCATGCCTTTTAAACATTTTTGCAATGACATGTATTTTAACTGCGTTTAGGAAATTCTGAGTGATGCTCGTTGAAAAACTTGTTAAATTTAATAATAAACATGTGTAGAGCAAAGATTTCATACTCAGATCCAAGATGGCGTTTCCCGCGTTTGGAGTTCGTGTCCCAAACCAACCCCCCCCCCCCCGAAAAAATATTAACACACACACACACACAACCACCACCAACCCCACCCACACACCAAACACACACACAACAAAACAAACACACACAACACATACACATACAACAACATAATCAAGCACTCACACAGCAAATACTCACTCTACATGAACACTGATTCTGTTACGAAAAAAATACTTAAAACCTCCGTATATATCCTACACAGACAGGGGCTGCATATTTCAACGAAAAAAACAACAGCACCCGATTCTTCCGCGCACGCGTCTACGGGGAGGAAATAGTCGATCGTTGCTTATTCATAGAATCACCTGTGTGTAGTCACCCGTTTACACCACAGGCCTATTTTCTGCTGCCCGAACAAAACGCACTTAATTTGATTCATAAAAGAAAAACCAAGACGCGGCTGGCAGCATTTAATGGAATGTGACTTTACATCTGCGAATTTAGATCTCGATAACTCGGACAAAGTGTAGACTATAATAAGTTATGCATGGGCGAATTACAGAAGGGCATTCTGATGCATAACGAGGGCCATGACGCAGTTGGATCCATGGAAGATTTCTATAATGCTCATTAATTCCTGGTATCGGGAGAAGTAAAATGATCATATTAGGCCAAAAAAAAAAAATCGGTCTCTGGTCAGACCAAAGTTCCTGAATTGACGCGGCCACGCGGATTTTTTTTTTTTTTTTTTTTTCTTCTTCAAGCTCGGATTGTACAGACAAGGTAGGTACTATTTTGCTTTTTTGGTGTCCTCAAGTACATTGGTGTCCTCCATAATTTGCCTTGGTGCTTTCGATCATTTGCCTTGGTGCAATTTCCCATTCCTTGGTGCTCTTTGGTAAAAAAAAATGAGGAGGTGCGGAAATAGAGGGCGCTGTTGGAGCTACCGCGGAACATTTTGGAAAAAAAAGATCGACGCGCATGATTAAAATCGACGCGCGCGCTGACCAGAGACCGACTTATTTTTTTTTTTGGCCTTATCACCGGTTCAACATTCGGTGTTAAGGATACTGAGCAAAGGCGAAACAGAAAATAATTGGAGCAATACTCTACCCTACAGCCGCGCAAAGCTTTGGTCAATTTATTATTACCAGGATCAGGAGAGGGGTTCATCGGGTCCAGTGCGCACCCCCCCCCCCCCCAACACATACACACCCAATGTCTGCTGGGCACCCATACGTGTTTGGATTTTGGGAGCTTTCTTTTATCTTTTACTTTCACCGAATGCCCAAAATGCACAGAATATAATCCAGGTTTTGGGAGGGGCGAGGGACAAACCAATATTTCTAACAACTTTGGCCTGTTTTTTTTTGTTTTTATAGTTCAGGGTTAACATGATAAAATGTGGTTGAGATTATTTCTTCAAAAATAGCAACTGTGTGTTACTGGCGCTTTCGTTTCCTTAATTAGGCCTAAGTAAGAAAAAAAAGGAGAAACAACGGAATAGATAAAATGTCAACAGGAGACAAAACACCGTTACATATACAAAATGACGTTTCTCCCGCCACAGAATAAAATATAGGCCTAACATGTTTCAAATAGGTGAGGCAAAAATATCAACAATGTCACCAACCATAGGCCCCCAGTCAGTATAACACACTTTTTAAAACTTCACAGTTGGCATAGTACGGCGCAAGCGAATTCAGTGAGGCAAGAAATATCTTTTTGTAGCGTCGTTGCATGGGGTTACTAGCCTCAGTCAGCAAACAACCAAATCAACTACAAGCTAGAGCTCATCACGCTGGCGTCGCTAGAGGCGGGACCTTAGGGTGTCACCCCCTCCCCTGCCGCCGCCGCCGCGTGGTGAAATCGTCGTCCCGCTGTCCGCGTGCAAGCGGCAAAGTCGTCGGCAAAATATGCCGCGACTAAGAACGCCACCTATTGTTCAATAGTGTCTAAGATCGCGTACTTCGTTCGTACCCCCGCCCTGCAATCAGGACGCTGGGCCACTCTGATGAGCTTCACAGAATCTTGTGAAGGAAGTGGCCTATGACCTATGTATAAAGCATCTTGCTGCAGCTGTTCAAGACCGCAGTCGTACAATGTACGCAAATGCTACCCGAAAACTTTCTATAGAAATGCACACGTTCCATACTGGATGTGATTTCAATTCTGTTTCATTGCGGCCCATGTGGACACAATTTTGAGCGTCGCATAATCCAATCCGACCGTTCGTAATTCGAAACGGAGCCCGGGAAAGTGCCGGGAACAGTTTTACAGAACTTCCTACATTATTACGCATTTTCAACGAAAAACAAACATCTCTAAGCTGGAAAAAAAAAAAGTAATGAGTCAAATCTTAACGGCTGCGTTTCAAACTTTGCAGAATCCATAGACATATAATATATTATTATATGTCTATGGCAGAATCATGACCGTGATGACGCGCAGATCACAGGTCACGCAAAATCCAACCAATCAGAGTGTGAATTCATCAGAGTATCCTAGCGTCCTGTTTGCAGGGCGGGCCGGGGTACAAGCGAGGTACTTACTTTGAACAGCGCCTCCGATCGTCAGTGGGCCCCCGCCCATTAACCTCTCCCTCTCCATGGGCGTCGCAAAGGGGAGGGAGAAAGGGGGAGGCGCTCGCCCCCCCCCCCCCCAAAACGAAAAAAAGGTGGGAAAAGGGGAGAAAAGAAAGGAAAAAGAGGTGCGAAGCCAGATTGCTATTAATTTGATGGGGGGGGGGGGGTACGGCAATAATGCTCCCCTGCTCACGATCGGCCAAATGGTAAATTGAGATTAAAAAGTTACCGTGAAGACGGATAGTACGGAAGACGGAGAGTGCCACTCAATGGGATAGTACGGAAGACGGAGAGTGCCACTCAATGAGTGTGAATATTTTTTTTGTACAGCAGCCGCCACTTATTACGCCGCCAGATAATAAGTGGCGGCCGCCACATAAGTCATAATGCCGCCACATAAGTCATAATGATTTAATTTTTAGTTATTAATTTTATTCACACTTTTTATGTAGCGGCTGCCACTTATTATCTGGCGGCCGCAACATAAAAAAGTGTGAATATAATTTTTTTCTGTACGTGTGTAAATATTTTTTTTGTACAGCGGCCGCCACTTATTATCTGGCGGCCGCCACAAGTGGCGGCCACTGTACAAAAAATATTCACACTCATTGAGTGGCACTATCCGTGTTCTGTAAAAATCAGACAATCCCGCTGATGAACTTCGGTATCATATCCCTCGGACTTAACTCGGTTCTTCGTGGGAGCTTATTCGAGGCCGGCCGAAAGTTGTCCCAATCCTACGGTGAATCATTAAAGGTTTTGCCCTGCGCCGACGTATAAACAACGTATAAACACTGTTAGCCTATACTCAGTATGTTTCCTACGAGTGAAAGTTATTGGAAAACATCACTTGGGTGGGGCATGGGACTCGAACCCACGACTTCGTACTTTCCAGTACGGAGCTTGTGAAATCGGTTGGCTGGTTCTAATCCGATGAACATGTAGCGGCGGTTATGGTACCGCAAATAACTTGACTATTCATGAGATGGAACTTGCGTCGGGGTGATGTAAATCAATAGGTTTTGCCCTTCCCCGACCGGGGCCGTAAGTCCGGACTCCTCATAGGACCGACGCCTCATATGAGGCATACAATTCCGCCTCATAGGTCCGACGCCTCATAAGTTCGACGTCGGAAAAACGAAGCGTACTGAGTGTCGGAGCTTTGAGGTGTCGTCGGAGCCATGATGAGGCGTCGGACCTATGAGGCGTCGGACTTGGGCCTTTATTTGGTTGGGGGATACCATTTTGTCGGTCTTATGAGGCGTTGGACTTATGAGCGGACCCCCCCCCCCCCCCCCAGCAGTCCCGCAAGCTCGGTGGTTGATTGGTATTAATTTCGTCTGCACTATTGTAAGCGGGAGGACGCGGGTTTGAGTCCCACCCGAGTGATATTTTCCAACTTTCACTCAGGAAGTAACATACTGATTATACAGTGTTAACACGTCCTCGAAGAGCAACGGACCCTATATTGGTCACCCTGACCCAACCCGTTGTGTTTGGGGTGGGGTGGGGCTAAAATTGTGGATTTTATATTACTTTAGACATCTCGTTTTCACTTGCAAAAAGTGCAATTGGTATTGTAAGTTTTTGTTTTTAGATGCAGGAAAAGGTTTATAATCTACGAACAAAGAGTTATTTTTGTTTGAATAGTTTCTTATGTGTTAGGTCTAACTTGCACCAAAATAATGCGCGGACTAACTGTACTAGCGCGAGTTACCGTAACGAAAATTACCGAAATATATCCGTCTAGATATTTGATTGCTCTATTTTCATTTTAATATTTTGATATGGTAGCATACTACTATAGTGACCTACACCCTAACGATGTAAGGGCATGACTATTAGGACATTTCCAAATGCAATTGTATTTAAATTCATGTTTGATATGCCATAAAACGCCATATCGATAATAATCGTATTGCTAAACCAACAGAAATTAAGGTAGTGTAGTCACTTAACTTTTAGGGATCTTCTGTGAGGAAAAAAACACCCTAAATGCTTTGATTTTATAGAATAACAGCACAGAGTTGCAGAAGACACCGTTATTGTGGCATGGCTGCGCCGTTCCGAACTTGATCTCCATAATTATGGAGATCACTGGTTCCGAAAGACCTGAAAGAACAGCCTGCGAAGAGCGCCCCCTTTGTCCTATCGTCGACAGACAGGAAAAAGTGGCCCCCAGACGACTTGTTTTGCAATCCTTACTTCGCATATCGGCACCTCTCGGCACCTGTCTAAACTTTAATAAGATAAGCGCAAAATTTAAACGGAAGTGCGCCCTAAAGTCACCGGTTAAACATGTCTGCTAAGAACATTTTACCACAGAGCAGGTAGGATAACATTTCCTAAGATTAGAATAAGATGTGTAAATACTTCTGAACCACTTTTTAGAAATGTTAAATTCCACACTTTTAGATGTCTAGTTAGGAAAGAATGTTGCAAGTTACAACCTGACGCCACTTCCGCGATTGTGTAGGCCTATGGAGGAGACTGGCCGACTGGAAATTCGGCGATCGTGTAGTGGAGGGCCCCTGTTTTGTTTTGATCAAATTAGAGTCAAAAATGTTTTTCATTGCTAAAAAAATCACCTTTACAATCAAAAGAAGACTTTTGGGAGTAATTGCAGAATACCCCGCCACTCGGAAATACACCCCTAAAATCACTGGCTACGAGGTTGGAATCACTGCAAAAGAAACAATTCAAGTCCATTGCCAGCTACGCGGATACTGAGTGGGGTAATCCTTACTTTTAGGACCCCGTTCCTATATAGGAAGGGAAAGACTCACCAAAACAGTTGACTAAATGACACTCAAAATTGACATTCTGATACTTCTTGGCACATCTGAACAATTGGCAATGACACCTTCTTGACTTCTAAAGACTGCTTTAGCCTGCAAAAGTCACTTTGGTACTGGACAGACATCTGCAAAAGTCAGTTTTGAACAGAACTCGTAAAAAATAGAGGTGTCCTAAAAGTAAGGATTACCCTGAGTGGGGGTCCATTATTTGAGAATGAAGCAACACAAAATGAATGAGAGTTGCTGAACAAAATTCTAAGTCCAAACCAACCACCCTGTTGGCGGCTACGAGGCTACGGAGTGGGAGTCCCCTTGAATATGCTTGAGAACGAAGCAACACAAAAGGAATGGGAGTTGCTGAAAAAATTCTAAGTCCAAACCAACTACCCTGTTGGTGGCTACGCGGTCACAAAGTGGGAGTGCAATGGACTCCGCCCTGGAGCATGACGCATACTCGGCATAGTACATACAAGTAGCGCTGAGAATGTTTATTGAGGTCAATCAGCCGTGACCTCGTAGCCGGCTACGAGGTGGATAGATCGAGTGGCGGGGTATTCTGCAATTGTGCCGACTTTTGGGTAGACAGTCATATTTGAATGAATGTATTTGGTACTTTTTGGTAGGCTACTCACAAATTTACTCAGACTGGGACCGTCATGACCGTGAGTGCATAAAAACGTGCAAAATTACTACTGACGTTTTTTTACTCACCATTAGGCAGGCTAATTAATGCCCACACAACACATACATTAAAATGATATAGTTGCAAGCATGTCACCTGCGAAATTTGAGACCTTAAATCCAATTTTAAGGCAAGTTTTTGGCAGTTCAAAAACCATGCATCAACGTCAATCCCCATGCTCTGGAAATGTGTGTTTGATTCCCAATGTATTCTGGGTAGGTGTATGGAATGTCAGACAAGTCGACCGTTGAGACAACTCGACTCGGGACAAGTCGGCTGTTGAGACAACTCGACTCGGGACAACTCGACCGTTGAGACAGCTAACGTGCACGGCACGTGCACGGTACGGCCACGCGGTTGACCGGAGATGCGCGCACAGGCCCGGCAAATTCGAACGATGTGCAAGGACAATCATGCTGTGCTATATCGGCTCTGCTCTATTATGTGTCATAACTCCCAAACGGCGATCAGCCGCCGTCAAAATCCCCGGTACTATCCCCTAAACTAGGCCCAAAAACATGCGAGGCGACTTGTCTCAACGGTCGACTTGTCTTTCCATTTATCGCACATACGGTCGAGTTGTCTCAACGGTCGAGTTGTCTCAACGGGTGACTTGTCCCGAGTCGAGTTGTCTCAACGGTCGTCTTGTCTGACCCCCGGTGTATGTAGAGCCTTGCAGCTAACTTGTTTTTTATTCGATGGCCAAATGAACATAGCGCCCTCTGTTAAAAAATGAAACATTTTGCATTCACTCAGATCAACAAGAGGGCGCTGTTTTATCTACACGATAATAATGTTATAGCTGAGGAGTCTTTTTGCACAATGCATTGCAGTACACATCAACGTGATGTCTCACGTATGGATTTCGATAGCCCGACTGCGTCTTGCCGTACAGTACTATCGCAAGCTCTGTAGTACGGCCAGACGCCCAATGCTTCCACAGAGGCTGAATTTTTTTGGCCGCTGATGTAGCGATTTTGCTACAGATTTCGATCGAGATTATCTTTTCATCCAGGACACAAATTTCCAAAGTTAAGGTTCTTAGTCGTAGAGCAACTCATACCTTTTCGAAAAAACGTTCTTTTGTCTCAATATTTTCATCCATCTGGCCAAAAGCCGACTTTTCAGTCGGACATTTCTCGGCGCGCTGCTGGCCATACAAACACGAGGTCATGAACTAAATAATGCATATTCATTATCTTGCCCAAGCGCGCTCGCATAATGCATACATTACAGCGCGGCCGCCATTTTGAAATCGCATGGGGGAGCATTTTCGGGACGATGTTTGTGGAAGATGATGACTGAAAAGTCGGCTTTTGGCCAGATGGATGAAAATATTGAGACAAAAGAACGTTTTTTCGAAAAGGTATGAGTTGCTCTACGACTAAGAACCTTAACTTTGGAATTTGTGTCCTGGATGAAAAGATAATCTTGATCGAAATCTGTAGCAAAATCGCTACATCAGCGGCCAAAAAAATTCAGTCTCTGTGGAAGCATTGGGCGTCTGGCCGTACTACAGAGCTTGCGATAGTACTGTACGGCCAGACGCAGTCGGGCTAGGATTTCGATAACTCTCTGCAAAATTAGAATTAAAAGCTGAATTTTTGGTGATGCAATGCTCACAACAGCAACTTTGCGAGGCAGAAGTTTGGGGGATTATTGAAGAAACTGTAGTGAGTAAGAAGCTTGCAAATTTGATTCACACTGGTTTTATTATGCAGCACAAACTTTTGCACGATATGGATACCTTAAGTTTTGGGACTCTCATACACAGTATTGAGAGTCCCAAATTTTGGACTAAAATTTACTGTGCTGTTTGGGCCTTGCGATTCAGCGCGCCATGCATGCTCAGACTCATGGTACATGATCGCACGGTACATTGCGTGGTGATTGCCATCTTTATTTTTGGGAAGCTTGTTGTCGCCGTTCTGTCATCATCATTTTACCCCCAAATTTCCCTTAAAAAATCAAAAGCCTGCCCTCTATCTATGACATTACTTCTGGAATCAGCCTCCGCTTCTTTACATTCTTTACATACTGAGTAACCTACATGTACACAAACTAAATAGGTCAAGTTTGTCCCAACTCTGCCAAAAATGACCCACAAAAATTCCCCGTTTTGCTCTGACACATATCCAAGACGACAGCAATCTATCAATCAGTCAAGACCCCGTACATGTAGTTGCATGGGTAATGTTGTCCCTGGTCTTTATAGTATCTTTTCCCCTTAGATGTTAGAAAATGGGTTTTTTTAAACCAATTTCAAGACCAGGTTTTACAGTGACATCATTTGTTACTTTTTGTAAAAGTGTTATTGGATTAAGGAAGTAAAGGGAAATATAAGATTTCAAATAAACACTTTGAATAATAGTCCAATGTTTTCAATCACAATACTGTTTTTTTTTTCAAATTTCTCTGGTTATTATTATGTCAGTGTGTGTACATGTACAAATTACCACTACTCCAATGGAACAACTCATAAACTTGCAAATCATAGTCACATGTAGCACAACAATACTTGTCCCTTTCTTTGTTGTTTAGCATAAGCTTGAATGGGAGTTACGCCAACGTGAGGAAGAAATCGCTGAGCTCCAGAAGGCCCTGAGTGACATGCAGGTTTATCTCTTCCAGGAGAGAGATCATGTCTTAAGGCTCTTTGCTGAAAATGACCGCCTGAAGATACAAGAACTGGAAGATAGAAAAAGGTGCGTGGGATTGTCTGATGAAGATGTTTTAAGTCTTGACTAAGGCTCTCAGCTAATGTTCTGCACTGCATGGATCATAGTGATTAGCTGATCTGGATTAGTGTGTTGAGCTTGTCACGGGTGTTGGTCACTTTGCTGAATTACCACTTCGCCGAATAACCACTTAGCCAAATGGCATCAGGTCAACTCGGACCCAAACCAAGTCGGACCCATGCCAAGTTGGACCCACGCCAACTCGGACCCACTACCAACTCGGACCCACTACCAACTCGGACCCAAGACCAACTCGGACCCACTACCAACTCGGACCCAAGCACGACCAACTCAGACCCAACAATGACTTAATCATTAGTTTCAGAGATTATATTTATACATGTAGGTCATCTTAATAGTGCTTATATAGTGAAGATATTCGGTAATTATATTGGTCAGAATGGGGCTTTTAGTTTTGTTGTTTGATTATACTACATTGATTTTGCACTCTTATTACTCATTCACATGAAGAAATGGATATGTGCAATGTTTTCCTTTTTCATCTGCTTTTTGTGGGTGTGTGCCAAATAATCAGTGTTGTAGGTCTCGAGACCGGTCTCGAGACCACTTTTTGCTGGTCTTGGTCTCGGTCTCGGAAGCTGTGGTCTCGGTCTTGGTCTCGGTCTTGGTCCCCTTTAGCCCCATAAATGTGGCCTATTTACTGGACTGCCTCCGTAAACATAGGCCACACATCCACATGTACAAAAATCGTGTCGACGGAGCCAAATTTTGATTTTCACATTTAGGCTTAGTTTGTAGGGTTTTTTTGCTTTAGAAGTATACTCACCTTCTTTATAGGCTAATCAGAAAGTGCTGCCTTTTTCAGATGTATATTTTTCGTGAAATTTCCAGATTCATTTTTACACGTTTGTGTATCAAAATTTCAAAATGAAATTTCACAAAAATTAGACATCTGAAAAAGGCAGCACTTTCTGATTAGCCTGTAAAGAGGGTGAGTATGCTTCTAAAGCAAAAAAAACCTACAAACTAAGCCTAAATGTGAAAATCAAGATTTTTGTACATGTGGATGTGTGGCCTATGTTTACGGAGGCAGTCCAGTAAATAGGCCACATTTATGGGGCTAGGTCCCCTTTGGTCTCGATATTTTGGCTCGTCTCGGGTTGAGACCGGCAATATGTAGCTTTTACAGCTTGATCGATTACTTTTTGTTTACTTCGTTCAGTACAATTAATAGTTAAAACATTTGCTAGCCCGTAGATCAAGCTTGTTATATATCGCGGTCGGTTTGGACTTGACAGCACGTTGGAAAGTCTCCAAAGTACATGTAAAGCTGCAGCAGTTCCAGTCACTGAACGATTTGGAACAAGTTCGGCATTTATCTGTTGAGTCGGGCACATAAAGCAAAGTATAAACTTCTAACAATTTATACAATAAGGGTCAACCATTTTTGGGGATTGTGTAGTTTAGCCCACCCCTGTGGGCGTAATCACTTGCATTTTGTATTCTGATAATAAATGAGGTGCTTCAAATTAGTTATATATTTTCGACCCCACACAATGATCTCTTTAATTTGGGACAGTATTTTGAAGAAAAAGTAAATATTTCAACCTGATTTTCCAGCATTGAACTCACACACTCTTACCAGTTACCACTCACTGTTGCCATGAGAGTGTATGATGAGACCCCATTTTCTGGCTGCTCAGTTTGAAGTACCCCATTATTCCTCAAAAATTAAAATCCCGTTCAGAAAAAAATTAAAAATCCATATCTGGCACATACTGGCTACCACCTCACAACTTGTGGGTCTACATGTACAAGTCCACATTCTATGACAGAAATTTAAAAATTGATTCAACATTTTCTAGCTCCCATTTTTTAAAATCAAGTACATGTACACAAGTCTTGTTAGAAGTTAAGTCCTATATTTATTTAAGGAAAAAAAGAGGCACAATGTAAAATTAAAATTGCATCTTTAAATATCCGTTAGAAGTCATAGCTGAAACCAAGGGGTGACTGTGGAGTTTAGGATCCGAGTTCCTATAACAGATGAAACATCTACCTTTAACTTTTACTTTTGTCAAGATTGGGTGCAGCCCATTATATTTCTTAAGTATAACTACTTTTTGCTCAAGTAACGTGTCATGTATCAATTTGTCAACACTGCCACTGGTCAAAATTTTGGTCTGTAATCTTTGTGAATAGAAAGGTTACAAGTTTCAACTATAATAACGTGTCTTGTTTTTTTATTTCGACTATTGTTATTTATTATCAGCGGTCTTGGTCTCGGTCTCGGTCTCGGACCATATTGGTCTCCGCCTTGAAGGGGCTGGTCTCGGTCTCGGTCTCGGACTATGCGGTCTCAACTACAACCCTGCAAATAATATAAACCAAATTAAATCACACTCAATGAAGGATTTCAATATGTCACAAAAATGTTGTTCAGTGAGGAAGTTATTAATTTGAAATACATGTAGACCTTTCATTTCATGTAATTGTTAGTTTGTTTAATTTTTTTTTTTTTTTACGAATCTGTTTAACTTTTTATACTTTTTTGATTAACTTTTTTCCCCCATGGAACATCATAGTCGAACATACAGACAGCTAATGTACCTGTAAGGCCTTGAAGGATAATCTTCCCAGAGCTCCAATACTCCTTTTTGATGATTGACATTTCATAATTGTAGGGTATTTAATAAGTTGATCTTTTTTTTAGTTCACATGCTGGCTTTGAGTTTTGTGGGTTTTTTAACGAATCTGTGTAACTTACTTTTTTGATTAACCTTTTTTGTTCAATATGGAACCTTCGTTTTTCTTGCAGTGTATGCAATGGTGTTTATGTGGGTTTTTTTGTTAAATACATATACAAATGTACATGTAGAAATTAGAATAGACTTTGTTTTATACTTTATTTATTTTATTGAATGACTTATAATGTTTACTTATATTTATTGAATTAATCGTGTCATGTTTGAAAGTGTTTATGTTTCAATGTCATACTTTCCAATTTTATTTTTCTATGAAGATCTGTTTTGAATTTATGTGGTTTGAATTAAAAATGAAATGAATTGCTGTTAAATTGAGCAAGATGGCGTGAACGATGTCAAATATGAAAATGAATAATTGGTTAAACTTTAATTTTAAATTTTACTTTTGGTTAAAGCGCAATATGTTTCAATGGAAACAAATAATAAAAATAAATAATTAATTACACTTTTAAAGCGCATTTCAAAAAAGCATTTCAATGCGCTTTACGACGACAAACTGCTGCAATACAGATATTTTACCTGACAACTACAATGAAAATTTATACTTAAAAGCATCACTGTATTAACAGATGATAAGTGGACAAACTTTATGAAATTGTCAAATAATTGTAAAAGTCCGAGTTGGTCATGCATGGGTCTGAGTTGGTAGTGGGTCCGAGTTGGTTGTGGATCCGAGTTGGTAGTGGGTCCGATTGAGTTGGCGTGGGTCCGAGTTGGTAGTGGGTCCGAGTTGGCCTGGGTCCGAGTTGGCTTGGGTCCGACTTGGTTTGGGTCCGAGTTGGATCGAAACCAGCCAAATTACCACTTAGCCAAATTACTGCTTTGCCCAATTACCACTTCGCCGAAAGTATTTGCTAACACATTATGCTCGCATGCACAAACTCATGGTAATTATAACAGCTGACTGGTACTTAATATTAAGTGGTTTTCATACTTGTTGTGTCTTCTATTACTAGGTTTATGTGACATTGTCCTCTCAATTCACTTTGAAAGTGCAGAAGTGGAATTTATAAAATATATTAATCATTGACTGTCCGTACACGGTGACCATGTTTTTGGTCGCACACAGTTAATTCTGAAACTTTTTTTTTTTCTTTTTAAATCTTCATCCCCTTCAGTACTGTTTCAAGTTGACTATAGAATGAAAAAAGTTGAATCTCATATGGGTTTGGATAGGAAGGGGTAAAACAACCCCAAGTTTTTCATGTAGCTCGTTTTTATGGCTCCATACATACATGTACGTGTCTGTAGGCATTTCTTTATGGTGTAAATCAAGGACACACACATGCAACATCATCAGTGAATTGTAAATGGAAGACGAGTTTGATTAGAAAACGTGTACTAAACCAATGAGAGCAGATGCAAAAATGTTCAGAGTATAAACAAAGGAAAGGGAAGAGAAACATTAGAAAATCCTTGATTTACACCATAACAAACTTGTTAGTACGTGCGTTTGCGTGCAATTCGGCGAAGTGGTCATTCAGCGAAGTGGTAATTCGACGGAGTGGCAAGTAGGCGAAGTGGTTATTCGGTGAAGTAGCAAATCGTTGAAGTGGTTGTCGACAAAGAGGTTGGTTGGCAAAGCGACTGCAAAAACCTTGTCACAATAGCAGTGCTACTGCCTGTCCTGAGGCTGAATTGAATCCATGTACATGTACCTGTAATCTGTATGTTGTGCAGATGGATGGTGACTGTTTATACTTAAAAACATCACTGTATTAACAGATGATAAGTGGACAAACTTTATGAAATTGTCAAATAATTGTAAACGCTGTCAAATGATTGTAAAAGATGAGTCCGAGTTGGTCATGCATGGGTCCGAGTTGGTAGTGGGTCCGAGTTGGTTGTGGATCCGAGTTGGTAGTGGGTCCGATTGAGTTGGCGTGGGTCCGAGTTGGTAGTGGGTCCGAGTTGGCCTGGGTCCGAGTTGGCTTGGGTCCGACTTGGTTTGGGTCCGAGTTGGATCGAAACCAGCCAAATTACCACTTAGCCAAATTACTGCTTTGCCCAATTACCACTTCGCCGAAAGTATTTGCTAACACATTATGCTCGCATGCACAAACTCATGGTAATTATAACAGCTGACTGGTACTTAATATTAAGTGGTTTTCATACTTGTTGTGTCTTCTTTTACTAGGTTTATGTGACATTGTCCTCTCAATTCACTTTGAAAGTGAAGAAGTGGAATTTATAAAATATATTAATCATTGACTGTCCGTACACGGTGACCATGTTTTTGGTCGCACACAGTTAATTCTCAGAAACTTTTTTTTTTTTTCTTTTTAAATCTTCATCCCCTTCAGTACTGTTTCAAGTTGACTATAGAATGAAAAAAGTTGAATCTCATATGGGTTTGGATAGGAAGGGGTAAAACAACCCCAAGTTTTTCATGTAACTCATTTTTATGGCTCCATACATACATGTACGTGTCTGTAGGCATTTCTTTATGGTGTAAATCAAGGACACACACATGCAACGTCATCAATGAATTGTAAATGGAAGACGAGTTCGATTAGAAAACGTGTACTAAACCAATGAGAGCAGATGCAAAAATGTTCAGAGTATAAACAAAGGAAAGGGAAGAGAAACATTAGAAAATCCTTGATTTACACCATAACAAACTTGTTAGTACGTGCGTTTGCGTGCAGCGAAGTGGTAATTCGACGGAGTGGCAAGTAGGCGAAGTGGTTATTCGGTGAAGTAGCAAATCGTTGAAGTGGTTGTCGACAAAGAGGTTGGTTGGCAAAGCGACTGCAAAAACCTTGTCACAATAGCAGTGCTACTGCCTGTCCTGAGGCTGAATTGAATCCATGTACATGTATATATACATTGTACCTGTAATCTGTATGTTGTGCAGATGGATGGTGACTGTTGGGGAGGATTCTTTGATTGGCAATGACGGACTGACAACCTTGCGGGCAGAGTACAGGTCATTGTTTGCAGGGCTGGGTAGAGCTTCAAGTTCTCTCTAGGTGTGCTTCACAAAACAGGTCTCTATTAATGTTGTGCATTTTTCCAATAATTTAGTCTTTGAATATTGGAACTTGAATTTGAACAAAAAAATCATCCAATGACATTGAAATAATTTGGAATGTATCGATATAGATTTTGAGCTAGCTGACAACCTGGCATTTGGCAGATATTGAAGATCCACATTAGGGCTTACATTCCTCATGAAAACTCTCAAACCATCTGCGTAAAGTGTGGCGTTTGACTAAACAAATCAAATCTCTCAACTTAAACTCATAAAATCACATCATGGACGTTTTTTTGTCATTGCTCACATTAAAAAAACAATTCAATTTGATAAAATGCTATTCGGATATTCGGTGGATGATCAAATATTTGGATATTCGGTATATTTTGCACAACCCTTGTCTAGACTAAGCAATTGCAATTTGTTCCACACTAGTGCAAAAGTATGTTTAGAGATGATGCATTCATGAACATGTATGAATGTTGGTGCTGCTTTAATACCCCACATGTACAATCAGTTACACGTATAATGTGATATGGAAGTAAACAAACCCTGTTAGTTTGGATTTACCAAAGGTGTACTAACTTGAACTTTTCCAATGATTTGATTTGTACTTGACAGAATCCAGCATCTGTTATCATTATCAAGCCCATCAGGTCCTGAAGTGACATACTTCCACAAAGAACCATCAACGCGGGCAATTGTCACACAGAAACACCCACAAAAGAGACATCCACATGCAGGTCAGTGTGTAACACCGCACTGGCAACTCTACCAACGGGGCTGCAGACTCATATTTGTCAATGTCCTTGGCCAAAATTTGTTAATCAATTCCCTCGCCCATCCATGGGCAATTCTACAGAATTATAAACCTGAATGCCAACAATTCTTAATGGCCAAAATGCCACAAAAGAAATATACATATCAATTTGAAGCATATTATCTGTATTTTATTGACATGTAGTTTATTTAAAAGGGAAGATACAACATCATTGCAAACATCAAAAAACGAAATGATCAAATTATGACGAAATATATTACTGGACTGTCAGTGAATGACAGTCTAAAGCATCCTGTAAAATCGTGGCTCCTGGTGTGCTGACATTTTCAAGAAACCTTGTATTATTCATACACTGGTCGGCCGAACATCGTTGGAGAAAACTGGCTTTTTTCAAAAACTGCTCCTAACTTTTCATATTTAGTCATTCCGCATTTTCTTTGCAATCAATTACGCATCTGTGTAGGGGTACAAGCCTGCTAGACTGATTCTCTGACCTAACTTCCTCAAAGTGTACAAAGTGCTACGTCTCATCTTACGTCTCATGTCACCAGACCACAAGAACATGGTTGGATTTCTTAGATTTTCTGGCATTTCCGAACCCAAAACGTGAAATAGGTCAGTTTAAAGGGAAGATACAACATTGGCAAATATTACAAAACGATATGAACAAAGTATCACTAAATACCTTAGTGGATTGTTAGGGAATGACAGCCTAAAGCATCCTGTAAAATCGTGGCTCCTGGTGTGCTGACATTTTTTAAAAAAAAATGGTATTTTTCCAACGCTGGTCGGCCGACCAGCAATGGAGAAAACTGTTTTTTTTTTTTAAAACTACTCCTAATTTTTCATAATTAGTTATTCTGTGTTTTCTGTGCAATTGATTACACACCTTTGAAGGGGTACAAGCCTACTAGACTGCCTCTCTGATCTTACAATCCCCCAAAGTCTATAAATTCTCCGTTTCATCTTAAATGGGGTCTGTGAACCAGACTACAAGAACATGAATGGTTTTCTTGGTTTTTCCAACATCTACAAGCCCAAAACGTGAAACAAGTCATTTTAACAATATTTGCTAAAACATACTAATCCTCCAAATCCATTTATTTCTGATTATTGCAGCAAAAGCAAATGTTGTACATGCCCTTTAACAATATTTTTTATAGCACACTAATCCCCCAGATGCACTTATTTTGAACATTGCAGCAAAAGCAAATGTTGTACATTCCCTAACAAGTTCAACAGTTTGGCTGTTACTTGTCAATGGAAAATCAATTGATGACAATACAAAAAATTGATTTGTCTGAGTACGTCCGGTGTTTTGAGCCAATTTCTACTACAGCAACAAAGTTGGATGAATAATTTCTTCTTTGACTCATCAAAGTAACTAGTGACTAACTGATATGTTTTATCAGAATTAAAATCTACCCCGTGATTATAACTACAATTACATACACTGTTGAATTGCCCAAAATGTACGTCTGACACTGCGGAACTGCCCCCATTTAAACATTATTAAGAGTAAACCTAGTCAAGTTCCCTTGTATTGGGTATTTTAAGTGTCAACAGTTCTTCAAGTTGTCCTAAATGTCTCATCCTTTTCCAAACAAGCAAACAACTCAAGGAATGCCATGGATAAGCCAGTTCGGTATTTCAACTGCTTATGTGCACAACGATATGGGTCACCGGTCATTCGGGATAGTAGAACGATCAAAGGCGCATGAATGCGGGTGCGCGACGCTTGTGTGTAAATTACCACCAGAGTGGTCGTGCGCGTAACATCGCCTAACATCGTGTCAGCAATGTTATCCCAAATGACCTCAGGTCATTGAAATACAGAACTGGTTTATTACAATGAATTACAGTCGGGCATTAGAAGACTTTTGACCCAACTTTGAACATTGCATTTTATTCTGGCAAACAATTATATATCTGCAC
Source organism: Patiria miniata (assembly GCF_015706575.1). Taxonomy (NCBI): domain Eukaryota; kingdom Metazoa; phylum Echinodermata; class Asteroidea; order Valvatida; family Asterinidae; genus Patiria; species Patiria miniata. Next base: position 885,273 of record NW_024037052.1, read on the forward strand.
ACACTGTCCATCAGATTTCAAAGGTATATGAAGGTGTAACCTGTAATTTCCAAGACGTCTCATGTTTTCTTCTTACTTGCCTGTCTGGTTTTTTTTTTCCAGAGGGTGAAATATTGGGGTTTAAAAGCCAGAGTGCCAAGCAGACCACAGAACAACAGAACACGGAGGAATGCACAACACAGAGTTACTGCTAACACAAAAGGTAGGTAGAGATTACATACCGGTATGGTTGAGGCAAAGGGTGGTTGATAAAACATTGCAAAGCCAACACTCCTCAGATCTCATACCAACCATATCAGGCCCATTTTTAGTATTTGTGGGTCAGATAAACTAGTGGATCATAGTATTAATACAATGTATGTCAAATCAGGTTTTGCCCTTCATTGATGTATAAACACTGAATACTCAGTGTGTTACCTCCTGAGTAAAAGTTGGAAAAAATCACTCTGTTGGGACTCGAACCCACAACCTCCTGCTTTCTAGTGCAGATGTTTTACCACTTGACCACTGAGCTAATGGGATCGGTTGGCTGGCTCGAATCTGATGTATTGGTACATGGCAGCGGGCATCGCATTAACTATTTATAAGGTCTATGGGATTTTAATTTTTTTTAAGCATTAATATGGTTAAGGTTTGTGACTCATGATCAGAGGGTCAGGGGTCCGAATCTAGTTGCCGGTTATATGTGTGTCCTTGGGCAAGCCACTTCACCCCCACTTGCCTCTCTCCACCCAGGAGTATAAATAGGTACCGATATTAGCTGGGAAGTAACCTGCAATGGACTGGCATCCTATCCAGGGGGGATAAAAAAATATCCTCGGTCGTTTCATGCCTTTGAAACCGGAGATGTATTGGCTAATGACAGACTTTACTTACTTTCATAGTATTAATAGTAAATATATATATCTGTTGCAGCTTTTGGTAGGTGTGTTGATAATTCCTTGATCAGCTGATGAAATTACCTGTAGTTACTCCCCTGAGAAGTGAGTTTGGCAAAAAAGCCGCCTCATCATACCATGAACTTTCCAAGATTAGTTACATACGTTATCCCAGTAAAGTTGCTTCAATCACGATAATTGATCAGATCATCTCCAAAATGGTGGTTTCTTTTGTCCGAGTCTGTACCAGCAGGTTGATCCTGTTACCATCCATCAATATTTTCCAATCCTCATTTCAGTCCAACAGCGCCCAGCCCAAAGCTGTCTATCCTGATTCAGACCAGCAGCAGGCAGAGCCAGAGAGTCTGTTGCTACAGATTGAAGCTCTACAATCTCAGATGAAGGAACAAGCTGAGCTATCTAGAGAGCGGACGGAAGCCTTGCTGGAGGATCGTAGGGTCAGGATGGAAGAGATGCAGACTGTGATTGAGAGAGATCGCTCCAAGATTCACTCCCTCAATGAAAAGTAGGAACTCCCTTCATTGATTCCTTATAATCTTAAATGAACTTGACAAAGGTGCCCAGTGGCATAGCTAATGATAGGGGAGGAGGATGAGGGGCATGGACCCCTCTGCTCAAAGACTGCCTCCTACTAGAAACTGAGGTCCCTTTAGGGCCCTCCAGCAACTTGGACCCCAGTTACATCCTTGAAGGTACCAATAAAGATAAATGCACATGTGTGCAGTTTGGACAACGGGCAGGGGTTTCAAATAGATTATATTACCTGGTGTTTGTGTTGTTGCATGAATTGGCAAAACATTTCTAAATATGTGGAGTGCCCTGGCCTCATGGTCTGGAGCATTGAACTCGTTGTCTGTGGGTAATTCTACAGGTTGTGGGTTCGAGTCCAGCCTGGGGTTATGGTGCATGTTCCCTTTGGCAAGACACTTTGTCACTCATTGCTTCGCCCCACCCAGGAGTAAATGGGTACCTGTGAGAACAGAGATCGCAATTGTGATTGATTTTAGCTACCTTGCGTCGAAATGACTACACCGAGCTGTATGGGCTTTATTCAGGAGTCGACTATATTAAATTGAAAGCGAGGTAAAATCTTCATATTTGGAACTTGCAAAGAGAAATTAAAGCAGTGACATAAAATTAATTACAAATTAATACCAGTCTGCTTTAATGAAAATTTAAATTTGTTGTTAAACATACCCTAATGTTTTTAAGCCACATTTAAAATAAAAATTGAAAGTGAGGCTAGAATGCAAAAATAGTCTGGCACCATCCTATTCAATAGTTTATAAAATACTGTCAGGGAACATGACTAAAATGACTTCCTCGTGAATAAAAATCCATATTCCACAGGAAGCTGAGATTGTATTTGCAATGTTTCATTGGCCCAATGATCAGGGGTAATAATAATGTAAAGCACTTTGATCTTAGTTATTTTAGAAACCACAGTCTTTCCACACTAGTATATTGGCAACACATCTTGCCAAAATAACATGGAGGCATATGCAGTGTGTGCTTGCTGAAATTACATGAGTCAATTGACTAATAAAACCAAATTAGGTTTTGTCCATCACCGATGTATAAACACTGTATTCTCAGTGTGTTTCCTCCCGAGTGAAAGTTGGAAAAAAATCACTCCGGTGGGACTCGAACCCACGACCTCCTGCTTTCTATTGCAGATGTCTTACCATCTTATGAATAGTTAATGTAGTACCCGCTGCTATGTACATCAGATTCGAACCAGCCAACTGATCCCGTTAGCTCGGTGGTCAAGTGGTAAGACATCTGCACTAGAAAGCAGGAGGTCATGGGTTCGACCGGAGTGATTTTTTTCAACTTTAGGGAATGACAGCCTAAAGCATCCTGTAAAATCGTGGCTCCTGGTGTGCTGACATTTTTTAAAAAAAATGGTATTTTTCCAACGCTGGTCGGCCGACCAGCAATGTCTGGTTTTTTTTTTCCAGAGGGTGAAATATTGGGTTTAAAAGCCGAAGTGCCAAGCAGACCACAGAACAACAGAACACGGAGGAATGCACAACACAGAGTTACTGCTAACACAAAAGGTAGGTAGAGATTACATACCGGTATGGTTGAGGCAAAGGGTGGTTGATAAAACATTGCAAAGCCAACACTCCTCAGATCTCATACCAACCATATCAGGCCCATTTTTAGTATTTGTTGGTCAGATAAACTAGTGGATCATAGTATTAATACAATGTATGTCAAATCAGGTTTTGCCCTTCATTGATGTATAAACACTGAATACTCAGTGTGTTACCTCCTGAGTAAAAGTTGGAAAAAATCACTCGGTTGGGACTCGAACCCACAACCTCCTGCTTTCTAGTGCAGATGTTTTACCACTTGACCACTGAGCTAATGGGATCGGTTGGCTGGCTCGAATCTGATGTATTGGTACATGGCAGCGGGCATCGCATTAACTATTTATAAGGTCTATGGGATTTTAATTTTTTTTTAAGCATTAATATGGTTAAGGTTTGTGACTCATGATCAGAGGGTCAGGGGTCCGAATCTAGTTGCCGGTTATATGTGTGTCCTTGGGCAAGCCACTTCACCCCCACTTGCCTCTCTCCACCCAGGAGTATAAATAGGTACCGATATTAGCTGGGAAGTAACCTGCAATGGACTGGCATCCTATCCAGGGGGGATAAAAAAATATCCTCGGTCGTTTCATGCCTTTGAAACCGGAGATGTATTGGCTAATGACAGACTTTACTTACTTTCATAGTATTAATAGTAAATATATATATCTGTTGCAGCTTTTGGTAGGTGTGTTGATAATTCCTTGATCAGCTGATGAAATTACCTGTAGTTACTCCCCTGAGAAGTGAGTTTAGTTACATACGTTATCCCAGTAAAGTTGCTTCAATCACGATAATTGATCAGATCATCTCCAAAAGGGTGGTTTCTTTTGTCCGAGTCTGTACCAGCAGGTTGATCCTGTTACCATCCATCAATATTTTCCAATCCTCATTTCAGTCCAACAGCGCCCAGCCCAAAGCTGTCCATCCTGATTCAGACCAGCAGCAGGCAGAGCCAGAGAGTCTGTTGCTACAGATTGAAGCTCTACAATCTCAGATGAAGGAACAAGCTGAGCTATCTAGAGAGCAGACGGAAGCCTTGCTGGAGGATCGTAGGGTCAGGATGGAAGAGATGCAGACTGTGATTGAGAGAGATCGCTCCAAGATTCACTCCCTCAATGAAAAGTAGGAACTCCCTTCATTGATTCCTTATAATCTTAAATGAACTTGACAAAGGTGCCCAGTGGCATAGCTAATGATAGGGGAGGAGGATGAGGGGCATGGACCCCTCTGCTCAAAGACTGCCTCCTACTAGAAACTGAGGTCCCTTTAGGGCCCTCCAGCAACTTGGACCCCAGTTACATCCTTGAAGGTACCAATAAAGATAAATGCACATGTGTGCAGTTTGGACAACGGGCAGGGGTTTCAAATAGATTATATTACCTGGTGTTTGTGTTGTTGCATGAATTGGCAAAACATTTCTAAATATGTGGAGTGCCCTGGCCTCATGGTCTGGAGCATTGAACTCGTTGTCTGCGGGTAATTCTACAGGTTGTGGGTTCGAGTCCAGCCTGGGGTTATGGTGCATGTTCCCTTTGGCAAGACACTTTGTCACTCATTGCTTCGCCCCACCCAGGAGTAAATGGGTACCTGTGAGAACAGAGATCGCAATTGTGATTGATTTTAGCTACCTTGCGTCGAAATGACTACACCGAGCTGTATGGGCTTTATTCAGGAGTCGACTATATTAAATTGAAAGCGAGGTAAAATCTTCATATTTGGAACTTGCAAAGAGAAATTAAAGCAGTGACATAAAATTAATTACAAATTAATACCAGTCTGCTTTAATGAAAATTTAAATTTGTTGTTAAACATACCCTAATGTTTTTAAGCCACATTTAAAATAAAAATTGAAAGTGAGGCTAGAATGCAAAAATAGTCTGGCACCATCCTATTCAATAGTTTATAAAATACTGTCAGGGAACATGACTAAAATGACTTCCTCGTGAATAAAAATCCATATTCCACAGGAAGCTGAGATTGTATTTGCAATGTTTCATTGGCCCAATGATCAGGGGTAATAATAATGTAAAGCACTTTGATCTTAGTTATTTTAGAAACCACAGTCTTTCCACACTGGTATATTGGCAACACATCTTGCCAAAATAACATGGAGGCATATGCAGTGTGTGCTTGCTGAAATTACATGAGTCAATTGACTAATAAAACCAAATTAGGTTTTGTCCATCACCGATGTATAAACACTGTATTCTCAGTGTGTTTCCTCCCGAGTGAAAGTTGGAAAAAAATCACTCCGGTGGGACTCGAACCCACGACCTCCTGCTTTCTATTGCAGATGTCTTACCATCTTATGAATAGTTAATGTAGTACCCGCTGCTATGTACATCAGATTCGAACCAGCCAACTGATCCCGTTAGCTCGGTGGTCAAGTGGTAAGACATCTGCACTAGAAAGCAGGAGGTCATGGGTTCGACCGGAGTGATTTTTTTCAACTTTAGGGAATGACAGCCTAAAGCATCCTGTAAAATCGTGGCTCCTGGTGTGCTGACATTTAAAAAAAAAAAATGGTATTTTTCCAACGCTGGTCGGCCGACCAGCAATGGAGAAAACTGTTTTTTTTTTAAAACTACTCCTAATTTTTCATAATTAGTTATTCTGTGTTTTCTGTGCAATTGATTACACACCTTTGAAGGGGTACAAGCCTACTAGACTGCCTCTCTGATCTTACAATCCCCCAAAGTCTATAAATTCTCCGTTTCATCTTAAATGGGGTCTGTGAACCAGACTACAAGAACATGAATGGTTTTCTTGGTTTTTCCAACATCTACAAGCCCAAAACGTGAAACAAGTCATTTTAACAATATTTGCTAAAACATACTAATCCTCCAAATCCATTTATTTCTGATTATTGCAGCAAAAGCAAATGTTGTACATGCCCTTTAACAATATTTTTTATAGCACACTAATCCCCCAGATGCACTTATTTTGAACATTACAGCAAAAGCAAATGTTGTACATTCCCTAACAAGTTCAACAGTTTGGCTGTTACTTGTAAATGGAAAATCAATTGATGACAATACAAAAAATTGATTTGTCTGAGTACGTCCGGTGTTTTGAGCCAATTTCTACTACAGCAACAAAGTTGGATGAATAATTTCTTCTTTGACTCATCAAAGTAACTAGTGACTAACTGATATGTTTTATCAGAATTAAAATCTACCCCGTGATTATAACTACAATTACATACACTGTTGAATTGCCCAAAATGTACGTCTGACACTGCGGAACTGCCCCCATTTGAACATTATTAAGAGTAAACCTAGTCAAGTTCCCTTGTATTGGGTATTTTAAGTGTCAACAGTTCTTCAAGTTGTCCTAAATGTCTCATCCTTTTCCAAACAAGCAAACAACTCAAGGAATGCCATGGATAAGCCAGTTCGGTATTTCAACTGCTTATGTGCACAACGATATGGGTCACCGGTCATTCGGGATAGTAGAACGATCAAAGGTGCATGAATGCGGGTGCGCGACGCTTGTGTGTAAATTACCACCAGAGTGGTCGTGCGCGTAACATCGCCTAACATCGTGTCAGCAATGTTATCCCAAATGACCTCAGGTCATTGAAATACAGAACTGGTTTATTACAATGAATTACAGTCGGGCATTAGAAGACTTTTGACCCAACTTTGAACATTGCATTTTATTCTGGCAAACAATTATATATCTGCACACACTGTCCATCAGATTTCAAAGGTATATGAAGGTGTAACCTGTAATTTCCAAGACGTCTCATGTTTTCTTCTTACTTGCCTGTCTGGTTTTTTTTTCTCCAGAGGGTGAAATATTGGGTTTAAAAGCCGAAGTGCCAAGCAGACCACAGAACAACAGAACACGGAGGAATGCACAACACAGAGTTACTGCTAACACAAAAGGTAGGTAGAGATTACATACCGGTATGGTTGAGGCAAAGGGTGGTTGATAAAACATTGCAAAGCCAACACTCCTCAGATCTCATACCAACCATATCAGGCCCATTTTTAGTATTTGTTGGTCAGATAAACTAGTGGATCATAGTATTAATACAATGTATGTCAAATCAGGTTTTGCCCTTCATTGATGTATAAACACTGAATACTCAGTGTGTTACCTCCTGAGTAAAAGTTGGAAAAAATCACTCGGTTGGGACTCGAACCCACAACCTCCTGCTTTCTAGTGCAGATGTTTTACCACTTGACCACTGAGCTAATGGGATCGGTTGGCTGGCTCGAATCTGATGTATTGGTACATGGCAGTGGGCATCGCATTAACTATTTATAAGGTCTATGGGATTTTAAGTTTTGTTTAAGCATTAATATGGTTAAGGTTTGTGACTCATGATCAGAGGGTCAGGGGTCCGAATCTAGTTGCCGGTTATATGTGTGTCCTTGGGCAAGCCACTTCACCCCCACTTGCCTCTCTCCACCCAGGAGTATAAATGGGTACCGATATTAGCTGGGAAGTAACCTGCAATGGACTGGCATCCTATCCAGGGGGGATAAAAAAATATCCTCGGTCGTTTCATGCCTTTGAAACCAGAGATGTATTGGCTAATGACAGACTTTACTTACTTTCATAGTATTAATAGTAAATATATATATCTGTTGCAGCTTTTGGTAGGTGTGTTGATAATTCCTTGATCAGCTGATGAAATTACCTGTAGTTACTCCCCTGAGAAGTGAGTTTAGTTACATACGTTATCCCAGTAAAGTTGCTTCAATCACGATAATTGATCAGATCATCTCCAAAATGGTGGTTTCTTTTGTCCGAGTCTGTACCAGCAGGTTGATCCTGTTACCATCCATCAATATTTTCCAATCCTCATTTCAGTCCAACAGCGCCCAGCCCAAAGCTGTCCATCCTGATTCAGACCAGCAGCAGGCAGAGCCAGAGAGTCTGTTGCTACAGATTGAAGCTCTACAATCTCAGATGAAGGAACAAGCTGAGCTATCTAGAGAGCAGACGGAAGCCTTGCTGGAGGATCGTAGGGTCAGGATGGAAGAGATGCAGACTGTGATTGAGAGAGATCGCTCCAAGATTCACTCCCTCAATGAAAAGTAGGAACTCCCTTCATTGATTCCTTATAATCTTAAATGAACTTGACAAAGGTGCCCAGTGGCATAGCTAATGATAGGGGAGGAGGATGAGGGGCATGGACCCCTCTGCTCAAAGACTGCCTCCTACTAGAAACTGAGGTCCCTTTAGGGCCCTCCAGCAACTTGGACCCCAGTTACATCCTTGAAGGTACCAATAAAGATAAATGCACATGTGTGCAGTTTGGACAACGGGCAGGGGTTTCAAATAGATTATATTACCTGGTGTTTGTGTTGTTGCATGAATTGGCAAAACATTTCTAAATATGTGGAGTGCCCTGGCCTCATGGTCTGGAGCATTGAACTCGTTGTCTGTGGGTAATTCTACAGGTTGTGGGTTCGAGTCCAGCCTGGGGTTATGGTGCATGTTCCCTTTGGCAAGACACTTTGTCACTCATTGCTTCGCCCCACCCAGGAGTAAATGGGTACCTGTGAGAACAGAGATCGCAATTGTGATTGATTTTAGCTACCTTGCGTCGAAATGACTACACCGAGCTGTATGGGCTTTATTCAGGAGTCGACTATATTAAATTGAAAGCGAGGTAAAATCTTCATATTTGGAACTTGCAAAGAGAAATTAAAGCAGTGACATAAAATTAATTACAAATTAATACCAGTCTGCTTTAATGAAAATTTAAATTTGTTGTTAAACATACCCTAATGTTTTTAAGCCACATTTAAAATAAAAATTGAAAGTGAGGCTAGAATGCAAAAATAGTCTGGCACCATCCTATTCAATAGTTTATAAAATACTGTCAGGGAACATGACTAAAATGACTTTCTCGTGAATAAAAATCCATATTCCACAGGAAGCTGAGATTGTATTTGCAATGTTTCATTGGCCCAATGATCAGGGGTAATAATAATGTAAAGCACTTTGATCTTAGTTATTTTAGAAACCACAGTCTTTCCACACTAGTATGTTGGCAACACATCTTGCCAAAATAACATGGAGGCATATGCAGTGTGTGCTTGCTGAAATTACATGAGTCAATTGACTAATAAAACCAAATTAGGTTTTGTCCATCACCGATGTATAAACACTGTATTCTCAGTGTGTTTCCTCCCGAGTGAAAGTTGGAAAAAAATCACTCCGGTGGGACTCGAACCCACGACCTCCTGCTTTCTATTGCAGATGTCTTACCATCTTATGAATAGTTAATGTAGTACCCGCTGCTATGTACATCAGATTCGAACCAGCCAACTGATCCCGTTAGCTCGGTGGTCAAGTGGTAAGACATCTGCACTAGAAAGCAGGAGGGTCATGGGTTTGACCGGAGTGATTTTTTTCAACTTTCACTCGGGAGGTAACACAGAGAGTATACAGTGTTTATATGTCGGTGAAGGGCAAAACCTAATTTGATTTACATCACCCCGACGCAAAATGAAATGAAATCTTATGAATGACTAATAAGACACTTACCGTTCTTTAAACAAAAGTAGAATGTGTATCCTTTATTCAGCTACCTTGTTCAACCATCATACATCACTTGTCATGGACATTCTTCTGTTAATAGGTTACATCGTACACAGCAGATGTTGTATGACAGCACTAAGGACTATCTAGAGCTGAAGTATGAAGGACGATCTCAGGAGCGAGTCTGGATGGCAGAGAAGGACCGTCTACTACAGGAGCTGGATCGATGTAAGGAACAACTAGATGTCTCCAAAGATGACGTCTTAGTCATCTCAGATCATGCACTGGAAGAGAGACAAACACAGAACTTGGAAATTGAGGTGGGCATTATAGAGAAGCTTCCTGCACAAAGAAATCATTTCAAGTTAAATACAATACAATAATGATCATTTTCAAGCAAATTCGTTTGAATTGCTTTAAAAAAAGAACTAACTTTTCCATTCAGAAATCATTTTTTTTCTCAAAAGTTAGCAAAACAAAAGAATCTTGTTACAAAGTCACAACTGAATGGCCCCCTCAAAAGCTGCAATCAAACTATTGGGGTAATCGCACATAAGGAGCATTTTGGACTTTGGCAGATCTACTTTATTCAGTGTTGTACAAATGATACTGAATGATTGCAACGTGGTGGTTTTAGTCTGACGATCTCTTCCATGCAAAATCTTGAGGAAGGCGAGGAGAGCATAGAAGACAAATTTCACCGGCAGTTGTTGTACGAAAAAGACGGCAGGCCTAATGCCAAACTTTTTCCAGTTCCACCTACCATGCGTTAGTGGACTTGTTGTCTTGGACTTTTTCCTTGACTTTCTCCGTGTCTCAAGTAAGATGTGAATTTCTTTAATTACGAGTCAGAAACTCCAACCCTAATTCGGGCTTTTTAATCTTATGGAAACACTGAACATTTTTCACATCGTAAAATTTCATTTGGATCTACATGTACATGTAAAAGAAAAAAAGGAGGCGATGTCCAGAAATTGAACACGAAGTTTATTGTACATATAGTACGTATGTGTACTTGCGGCGCAGCCCAGATTTCGGACACAGAATTTTGGCCGGCCTATTTTCAGATTTTTTCCCCATAGGCCAGTTTCATCCCTGTATGGTCTGTGACTTGAAACATAGATGAGTTTGTGAACAGAACGGGACAAAAAAAACACAGAACCGGGCCTGCGGATCTCGATTTCAAATAAAAGTTGCTGAATCATGTTGCTGAATCATGTTTTGAATTGGGCCTGAATTGAGACACATTCTCATTGAGCCGATTGCAGCTACGCGGTGTCATGCACTGATACGATGAATTAAGGCAACTGCGCGCACGTTTGCATCGTGTCAACGCTTGTGCGTGCTTCGCCAAATAAAAAAGCGAACTACTAACAGAAATTTCCAACGATGCGTCTGAAGACCTTCTTTTGTTGATTTCTTCAAAACGACAGCATGTCAGAAAGAATAATTTCAGAGAGAATTTAGTACTGTCAACCAACCAAGTATGTTTTTCAACGATAATTACATCAGTTACTTTTTGGATAGCTGCAAATGATGGACTGTAGCTTAAAATGACTAGAGACTTAACTTACTGTACAGAATGTACACTGCTGGGTGCGTCCATTTTTGTGCACAAACCTATGGAGAGCTCAGAATTTTTTACTGCTTTTGGGCAATTCCACGGTAACGGAAGGACGTTTTCGCTCATTAAACAAAATTTCAAATGTGCCTATCACAGCCACTGTTATTAGTTACAGCAAGCAAATGTCACAATGGTATTGCTATAATGCTACCTTCAATTTCCACACTTTTGGGGGGCATGCATACCTCTCGTTAATGAATTATGAATATTAATGAGGTCGGTAACGGAAGGACGGTAAAACGGACGAGGGTTTTCCAACTTACACGCGTTTTGCATAAACTCTGTGAATTTTATGGGGCAATTATATTTCAAAGGTAGGAAATGGAATCCCTGCGGCTTTATCTATACTATACCACCTTTCATTTGACTTTAAGTGTTTCGGTGATATAATTACAATGTCTTAAGTGGATTATAATTTGGTAGCGGAAGGACGGTAACGGAAGGACAAAAGGTTTACTCAATTATAGCATGAATAAAATGTGAATTTACACTAATTATACAAGTGAAATAAATTGCTGAAATGTGTAACTGAATGTGAAATCAACAATATGCAGACCTGGCATAAATAATTATACCCAAGAAACTATTGAGATAAAGATAGAAGCCTGCTAATTAATGATAACAAATGAAAAATGAAAACAACCAAAAACACATAATTCACGAACACAAGACAACTACAGAAATGGACTTCAAACCCATCACCTTAATCCTTAAAAGTTTTAAATACACAGTATTTGAGCACTTGAGTATATTTGTTACATGTTCACCAACAACTTTTAATAATAACACCAGTAGGTTCAGTGGTTTACCTAAAGGGTGGGGGGGGGGGGGGCAGGGGCGACCAGCTTACATGTACATTAAAAACATCTACAGGTAGAACTGATGGCTTCAGAATCATTGTGCTTTAAAAAATGTTTTAGGTGTTGCTTTTAATTGAACTCTAAATTCAGTGTTTGAAATCAAATTTTAATGATTTAGAGTATTAACAATAATTATCTTATAAACATCCAGCCTGAAGTTGTTAACTTAATTTGTCAAAAATTGCACCTCACATGTCTTACACATGTAAATTGTATGAAAGTGCCCAATAGCACTGGTACTTTCTGCCATCTCATTTTTTACTTAATTTGCTTCTGGAATGGCTTCACAGAAATTGTATCTTTCTCTATTGTCCATGAATGGTGATAGCAGCAACTTAATGATTTGATTTTCTGCAACAACTCCATACATGTATGAGTACCGGTACATTGTCATACATGTACATTGTACATGTACATGTTATACATATGCCTGTGCCATCCTTTGTAATGAACACCTTGCCCTGCTCATACCAGCTTTGTGAAGGTGGGTCACATGAATGTCCTTTCAATGCGCATTATACATGCATGTAGTTGCAGTGATTTTCATTTTTCAAACATGAGCACAAATGTCGTTACATTTGATAAAAATAACATTTGTCCTTCCGTTACCGTCCTTCCGTTACCAATTTGGTAACGGAAGGACGGGATTTAATTAATTGTAATTAAAAAACGATACGTACAGCAGTGTCAGTTATAATGTCATATTGAAGGCCTACCTAAACTTGCTTTGCACAATAACTTTCATTGCATTCATACTGCAAGTTTTGAAAATAAATTAAAAATATGTATTTTTTCGGTAACGGAAGGACATTTTCGAAGGCTGAAATATTAGAAGTCACTGAAGCGAAACAAATTACGCAAAACGTAAAAAAAAAGGTCCAGTCAGTTTTTCATGACCTATACTTACTTATGACAGAAACTGATGGCATGAGTACATATTTGTGTGTGTGTATTGGTAGAATACTGTCATATCACTATTTATCACATTTTTAGGATTAAAACAGGATTATTATGTAATCCTATTTTGTTGGTACCAAAATGTATCAAAAATAGAATTCCGACTTCAAATTCCCTTCAGTGGATTGTTCTGATTGCTATCGAAAAGTGAACAAAATAAACTCTGATATTCAAACAGTACCAACTGCTCATGCAAAGTTTAAGCCATTTCTGATCTATTGCCGAAACCTGTTTCTAGTACCATTCATTCTTGTGGTTATTTATCCACAGGATAAGACGGAAAAGCTTGCTAAGCGTTTACACCTGATGAACCAGCGGTATGAGGCCATGGAGAAGCGACGGAATCTGGAGATAGAAGGTTTCAAGAATGATACCCGAATCTTGAGAAACCAACTCAAGGATGTTGAGAAGCAACTCTACAAGGTGGAGTATTGTCTGTTCATGTCAGTCATGTTGTTAGTTTGCATTTGTCCGTTGCTGTTTTCTACTTTCCTATGTTGGTCAGCTATAGTGCAGTTCATGCAGATCGTGGTGCGGACACTGCGAACAAGTACCCCAAAGGCTGGGTCATGCTTAGCCCCATATGTGGCCATTTTACTGGACTACCTCCATAAATAAAGGCCACACTTCCACCATGTACAAAAACATGTCGAACTTTTATATTTGTTTTATATAACTGACACATAGATCCTTGTCATTTGATATTTGAACTTTTATTTCAATATAAAATTGGTTGAAAATGTATTTTTCTCTTCCAAACCACCCCTTCACGAAAATGTTTGAACCCAACGCTGGCTACGTGCAATGCTAAACGCGCACACCAGCATGCATTTGCATACAACTGCGTCATGGAACAAGAATGATCCTAACTGTTCAATAGTATTTCCCATTCCCCATAGGCGAATGGGACTTTTTGAGCCCCGGCGTGAATGGGAGCAATAACGAATGCCACATGATGTGAGTTCCACCAATCAAATGACAACGATCTGTATGTCGATTATATAAAGTAAAATGGTGCATTCCATGAAACGTGCTCTTGACTAAATCAAGAAGCAGATTCTGTTAGTGAGATGTTATGTCATCTTAGTCCATAATGATGTTGTCACTGAAATCAAGATTGCAAGGACATCATTGCAGGGATGTAGTCGAGTCCATCACTAGTCCCTGCAAGTCCACCACAAGTCCTCCAACACCAATTTAACTCACAAGCTATTCAAATGAGCTTTGACAAAGGCATCCAGTGTATCTTGTGCCTGGACTTGTGATGGACTCACGAATTACTTGTGTCTGGACTTGTGGTGGACTTGTGAATGGAATCAACTACATCCCTAGCCCTGGATCATTGTCAGTGCTTTGTAATGTAAACCCTTCTTGTTTTGTTGCCATGCTGAACAGGTGACAGTGGGTGTTGGGGAAGATGGTGATATGTTCATGCTGCATAATATTCATCAGACAGCTAAGAGATCAAAGAAGATGCAGAGTGAGCTACTTCAACTCAAGGCTCTGATCTATGGCGTGGAAACAGACCTCAGGAATCTCTAGTAATACACACAATCACCCCTCACTGTGTCTCCACATTTGATCAAATGACTTATAACTTTGGGAAGCCTCATTCTCTGTTTGAAGATGCATAGGATCTTGTGATATTTGTGCCTTTTGGGTTTTTTTTTTTGAAGCAAAAACAAAATTGCTCCAAATCTTAAGTTAGATCCATAACAACTTACCTGTTGAAGTTATAGCTGAGTGGATACTGTACATCTTGAGAATACAGGGAAACCTTATCAAACTTTCAATCAAATTGGACATAGGACTTCGTTGCTATTGTCTTTCCCACCAAGGCCTATGCATAAACATTTTATTGTGCCAAGTGAATAGAAAAAGTGAACCTTTTTGCCACCCTGGGTCAAAAATCTGATATTCACAAGAACAGTGCATGTATGTCTGATGTTATTAATAATTGACTTGTCTGACAACTTAAGATTAGAAACAGTTGGAGGAGATCCTATAAATCCACCGATGCTAGCATGCTGATAGTTCAGCTGCTGTATTCGCTGTTCTTGTGAACGATTTCAAACATTTAGAGAAAAAGGCTCCTTTTTGTTCATGTGCTACGTGAGAACTGATGTCACTTTGTCACTTTAGTACGAATGGCCGGTTGTTCTGCGTAGAATAGTAACAGTACTAACATAACAATGCCCACATGTACAGTTACTTTGGTTACTTAAAACTGGAGAGAGTTTGTTGTATTTGTTATCTCACAGGAACCTTGACATGAAAAGGCTCCATTATATTGTGGGGGCAATGTATACTGCCAAAATAGTCAATGTTTTGAAATTGAATCTGTTTAAAATGGAGGCAATAACTACTGAAATTGCATGCCAGTATGTTCAGATGTTATTGAAGTAATGCTTGTGCAGCTCACATATGGGTTTACTGCGCACAGCAAAGACTTCTCAAATGCGATACTTTGGGTACACTATGGTAAGGCCCAAGGAGGACACAAAGTGGACATCGCTTTTCTGCTGTCAGAAGAGCAGATAACAGAAGTATGGCCATTTTCCGACAATACATTTTTCATTTTGTAACTTTGTGATGTGGAAGCTCTTTAAGGGGGAACGCCTAAAAAACCCTGTTAACCTACACTCAAAGAAAAATGAAACGGTGCTTATTTTTCTCAGAAGCACCGTTTCATTTTCCTTTTAACCAAAAGCAGAATACAAATGGTAGTTACCAAAGGTTCGTTTTGCTTTTCTGGTTCTAAGAAATGAGAAAAGCAAAAAACAAAAATATACATTTTGGGTAGCACAAAAGCAGGAAATGGAAACGTCAGAAACGGTTTGATCTGATTTTTGAACAAGAGAAAAGCAGATGTCCACTTTTTCTCCCTCCAGCAAGGGAGGAAAAGCAAAATCTGCATTTCAGGTAGCATAAAAGCACTACAGTGGATTTTATTAAACAGTAAATTCTGCATTTATGGTAGCACAAAGGCGGGAAAGCAGAACAAAATGAACCATTCAAAAAATACTCAATCTGCTATTCTGACAGCAGAAACGCAGATGTCCACGTTTTGTCCTCGATGACTACATGAACAGTCCTGTTCATTTCAGAATGGTAAATAGTGCCCTCTTCTCACCATCTAGTTTGCAAGTTGTCCTTCAATACCCATTTGTTGTTCCAAACATTTGTGTCAAGCTTGTTATTCCAATTAACTATGCACAAAAAGTACATGTATTGGGGTCATGTCCTGCATGTTGTTCTAATGTAGGAGAGATGTACAAAGTAGTGTATGCAATGAAGTCACATGTATTCTACCATACAATCTTATATTGGTGTCCAATATCAATAGGTCTCATTCAAATGACGTCATTTCCTACAGACCAGCCACATGCATCAACATTTTGAGCATCAACTGAATAACGCACATCGGCTGTGTCGTATTTCAAACACATTTCAAGCAAGAAGCGCGTGTGTTTGGAACATTTTTAACACTGCGCAATGCGTGCTTGATTGCGTAAAATAAGCAATCAAGAGATGACCGTCATTGAGTGAGCCCTATTGATATGCTTGGCAGTAAGGATTGAACAGAGAGATTATTTTATGCAACTGTTAATATCTTTTGGAATTTTTGCAGTGAAATACTTTTTAAAATAAGTTGGCTATTTTAAGGACTTTATTTTTATGGTGAAGGATTTTGGAATTAAATGTAGAATATTAAAAGGATCTATGCAAGCTTTCAGAACAAATTTGTGATTGGCATTCAAGCGCTTTATTTTGTGTGTTCCATGAGTGTGAGTGGGTTTAACAATTCATCTTCCAGCACACTTCATGCACAGTTACGTGCACGCTGTCGTCACGTTTCAGCTTTCATCTACCACATACGTACGTGCAGCAAGCGTCTTGCGTTGTGTGGTGCAGTGTGGCCCATTATGGGATAATAACACTGTTGTTGCCATCAGGCATGCAATTTTTCCTTGGATCTGCTGATTTCCTTCTTTCTTTTCTTCTCATGAATGCCATTACAATTTTTGAAAAATACTGTACAAAGGCTTGTGTGGTTTGGAATTTCCTCCTTTTCTTGTAAATTTTGAGTTGCATGCCTGTTTCATGTATCAACCTATCAGTATAAGAATTCAAATTTGGTTGAAGATAAGCACATATGTACAACATACATGTCTGTTAGTTTGTTACACACAGTGCCACCGTGTTGAATGTTTTGACCAATCAAGAAATCACTAATAGAAGCCACAGTTGAGCCAATACCAGGCATGTATGCACGAGGGGGGGGGGGGGGGGTAAAGACACCAGACCAACATATAATTGGGTAAGACTTGCAGTTTGACAAACTCAAGGAAGGGGGGGGGGGCTTGATTACATTAGTCTCTGGATGGCACTATTATGTCATTTTTATTCAGTTGAAGCATCATGGTTGCAGGTAATCTTTTAAAGGCAGTGGTGAAAGTAATAGATGAGCCAAATTACTTCACAAAAATATTCAGCAAAAATGTGGATTTTATTTCTTTGTGTGTGTGTGTGGGGGGGGGGGGGCGGTTTGCATATGCAGACCTTGATGCCCCTACAAGCCTGTCTAGGTACCAACCTCATAAATATTGCCACATTGCCTATCCCTAATCTATACAATTCAATGTCATGAATGTCAACTGATCAATCTCATGAGCTTCAACTTGAAACAATGTACATAGACCTTCCCAAGACTAGACTGGGGCAACTACCATTGAGCTCTTAATTATACAAATATCAGCTGCTTCAAGTTGAGTGGTAAAACTAGCCTCCTGGGTAGTCCGAGGATCAAACGATCATGTTTACAGAGCCTCACTACGAATGTCTGATATATCCGAACATGCAAATTGTATGCGACCCCACGGGCCAGCCAATCAAAGTTGAGTTTAGATATGTTGACACTAGGGCTGGTTGACCTACGACAGTTGACCCATGTA
The DNA here is from genome assembly GCF_015706575.1 of Patiria miniata. Classification (NCBI taxonomy): domain Eukaryota; kingdom Metazoa; phylum Echinodermata; class Asteroidea; order Valvatida; family Asterinidae; genus Patiria; species Patiria miniata. The sequence goes on from NW_024037052.1 coordinate 903,171, forward strand.
AAGGGACATAACATGAAATAGCTAGATGGGCGTTTCGAGAAAAAAAAGTGTAGTAAAATTGTTGAACAAAATTGTAAGAAATCTATAAGTTTTAACTTCCTTTGACTTTTGGACCAAAAGTTTAGATTTTTTGACCGAAGAGGTATTTATGAATGGAAATAAATATGTGCTTGGCCGGTATTCTACACTTTGTTTAAGACCGGTTGAGTCTGGATGCTGATAACGACCCTTGCCTTTGGCTCCGGTCAGTATCATCATCCAGACTCCAAGCCGGTGTTGAACAGTGTTTAATATCGACCAACAAGCACACACATTTATTCCCTCATTGAAAAGATTACGATTTCAACTCGAGTCTTTTCTAGTTGAGTCTCAATGACAACTTAAATAATGGAGATATTAAACGCACAAGTGCAAGTCTCACATAATGTTATTTCACTCTTAGGGCCACTGGACATAACATACTAGTAGTACATACGTTACAGAATTCATATATTACATGTACATGCACTCTGTGAAAAGCAAGTCACAATGTGCAACATAAATTGTACCAGACAATAATTCAAACAATCACTCGTTCATTTTTAAAAAGCACATTGTTTGTACTCAGAACCTCTATCTTGACCGAAGAAAATAGACTTAAAACAACTAAATTACTGAACATAATCACAGCATCCATGCATGGGAAGTAGGATAATTTGTACAAAATATAACCATACATTGTTACAATAAACCACATCTATTCTCACAAAAACATGTGTACATTCATTAGTTTACAGTTTTCGCAGTTAGCAAAAGAATAACTTGGACTACTTTATTGCAACAATTGCAGTTTCTGTAGGACCATGTCAAATAAATAAAGCTACCAGCATAACTGAAATAAAGAATTCAACAAACGCTCCGCCCCCCCCCCCCCCCATTTTCCCATTTCTTGTCTTAGGTCCTTTAGTATCAATGTTGACTTTTTCCATCTCAAATGTCTGAAAGCTCAGTTATTAATTCATAAATTGCACAATTTTGTAAAAGTAAATGAATATACATAAACAAGTAAAACCATACAATATTTAAACCTTTTTTTTACATTTTGCATAGCAGAAATGATTTCTTTTAAACATAATTTACTGAAACCATTTCCCTATGTGATCACTTTTTTATATAATAAACATCATTTGAAATATATTGTCCAACACAATTAAACTAATAAAGACTTTAAGTATATCGTTTAAACAGGAGGCCTTTTTTTTTTATACAAACCAACATATTTGTCAATATGATTGATGTGTATAGCTAACCTACATTCCACCTGTATTTCTGATTAATGAAATTAATAACAAAAAAGTGATCATTTTATGATCTTTATATTTATCTTAAATGTTTGTGGCAAAGTTGCAAATCACAAGCTAGCAAAGTAAATATCAAACCCTACATCATGTGCCATATACGAAAACCAAACTATAACAGCACAGAAACTAGACACAACTTATCTCGGGATAGCTATACACAATAGGATACAAGCAAAACAATTCTAGCTTTCTCACTCAAAAAGTGCTGGACTTCAGCCCCTTCTTAAAAATATATACGTATATATATCATGGATATTAATGTCCTAAAGAAAAATCTACCTATACTATATTCTGAGTTGTTGAAAAAGTTGGGTTCAATGTGTTAATAACAGTGGTTCAACAGCAAAACTGAATGCGCTTAATACCACATTTTGACTGTTTACCGAGACACAAATGAACAATAGGATGGAAGCTTCCAAGAAGTTACATAAGTTAAATATGAACCAGAGTACGTGGATGTGCAGAAACCATGTCAGATGTTGACAATCATGCCGCATCAATCAAGCATGCAGGGACTTGTCTTGTTTTCCTTAAACTTTGCAAAAGCAAGAGAAGAAAACAACGCCCTTACTTGTTCATTGTTATAGTCATAAAGCAATGTGATTGGTCAGGTCAATGACAAAAATGTTTCAGATGTCACTGGGCATATGGAAGATGTTCATATAAAGCTAGAATAAATGCAGTAAGCAAAGCTTTGTCTTGCATAGATCAATGTGCACCTCCACATTCTCATGAGTCACACTTCATATGCCTTCTAGCAGTGTTGCAGTACTCATACTCATACTCCAGTACATTTCGTACTCATGGAAATGTACTTGACTACACCACTGCCTTTTAAGTACAATGTATGCTAATATTGACTGCAATGAGTGGTACAATCAAACGATACCATTGCAAGGTGATCCATACCATATTGTAAGTATATTCTCAAGGAAGAGTGGAGGGAAAATATAGCACTCCACGGATCACTAAGTGAAACTCTTTTTACTGTACCACACGTTAGAACAGTCAATATTTACTTTGTATAAACACCTCACCTACAGATACACCGGACAGCTGATTATATACTCCTAATGCAAGACAATATTTATTCAATTTGTGTGTACTGAAATTCACTTGTTATTGCACTTCTGCAATCTTCCCCTTGACAAAATGTTCACACTGGTGTTGCGCTATCAAGAAATGGTCTGCAAGAGCACCCACATCAACACAGACCTCCAGTTGCAGTGATGTAGTTCTTTAGTTGCTGTGCTTTTAGCACTTTGGGTCATGGACTAGTCTTTTGGACAATAGGCGGTAGTACAGTAACAACAAGTGAAGCTTAAAGCATTATTCATACTTGCATAGGTTTGTCTGGGAAGCAAAAGCAGCTACCCTGCACACACGGCACACGCATGAGGCACGTAAACCAGTCAGTGCTACCAGGACAGAAGTACCCCATAATTAGCTCTGAAACCCTGAGCTATGCAACAATTGCACATGCAAGTCGGGTTGCTAGTGGTACCACACTGCAACCTTCAAGAATGACAGTATATACGCATTTCATGGGAGGGATGTTCCATGGAATTCCAATGAATTTCTTCCAATGGAACTAACGAATTATGTATGGGTGTAACAGAACAAATACAACATGGTTCATTTCGGGTAAGTAGTGTATTACTTGTCCACGTTAGGAGGTATGGTAGTCCACATCAGCCCACCTTGGCACCAGTGATTTCACACTACCTCCTCTCACTCAGTGTAACTTGCCACTACTATTTCTCTGATCATGTTGCAATTTGTACAATACCATCAGCTGACACAATCTATGGGTGAGATGTTTAAGAGACTGGGCTCATGAAGAGCCAGTGCACATGCCTGAGGCTTAATGGCTTGTTACACCAGCGTGGAATTGACCACATCATGAGTCCGAGGTGTCGATATTGCCTGCGGTGCTGAAGGTCTAAGGTAGGTTGGGTGACTTTGTTGCGTCGTGTGCTGAAGACTGAACTGACGGGGTTGCTGCCGGTGCGGTTCTTTCTGGGGAGGGGCATTAATTGTGGCGTTGATTTCCAGGGTCTGTGTACAGGCAGAAATGCAAAGAAAATTATTGTTAAAAAGATTACTTTTTGTTCCAAAATTTCATATTGCAATTCTCAGGCAATTGGGCATGTTTCCAAGTGCATAAACAAAACCTGGAAATGTACATGTACATGCATTTTAATAGCATTCAGGTAAAATGCAACAACATTTTCCACATGAAATCCTCTGTATTACAAAAATACATGACCAATGCACAAACACAAAAACACGTATTTCAAGAAGCAATTAGGAAGAAACTACATTACTGCCATAGAGCTACACTGAATTACTAGAGTGCTGACTCGATGTACAAAGTGATGGCTGATGGGCGCATCCATGTTTGTGCACAAACCTATGGAAAACTCAAACTTTTGTACGGCTATTTGTATCTGCGTCTGTATTCCATACAGGTGTGCTATCAAAGCCGATACACTCAAACTGAAATGCACAGTAAATTGAGTGTTTCATTTGCTCTGCGAAAATGTGTGCGCATATCTGCTGCAGCTGATTTTTGCCGTGACGTTTTTTAACCGTCATAATGCGCTTAACTTGCTTGCGTACATGTATGTAGCACTTGCACGTTGCATTTAGAGTACACTTTCAAAATGCAATCCATCTAATTTCATTATGTTCTACAAACACGAACGTGAATTCAAAATGGCTGTGAGCAAGATGGTATAAAGTATCTCCATCCCAAGCTGGAGATATGATCCCAATTTCAGACCAAAGACCCAGGCAGGGGTAGCTTCCACCGCCGGTGACACAAGTTGCACCTCCCCCTTACCCCCCCCCCCACCCCTTCCCTCCCCGATAGAAGTCACACGGAAAAAAGGTTACAATTACTTAACAAAAACTTCGATGAAAACCGGCGTCTTCTCTCTTCGCAGCATTCAAAAGCTCCCTGTGGCAGAAAAAAGAGCAAGTATACATTGTAAATTCAATATCCCAATTTTCTGACATCACGTCCTGTCATCAAACCTCCAATACATTTCCATTTTATCAACAAGTACTGTATGTCCAACTTGCCATCTCAAACTCCAAAGATATACCCCAAGGTCTACCTCCACGTTAAAATCCAGCAAGCCCATTCAAATGCAAGGAAGCGCATCAAAACAGAGACGTTTTGCAAGGAGAAACATTACTCATTTACCTGTGGGAGATGAATGCTGCACTTGGACGACCTTACTTCTGTGCCCTTCATCTTCAATCTGCACACACAGAAAAGAGAAAACTGGGAAGAAACAAAAAGTGTTAGTGAAATGTCAAAACTCTGCATCTTTGAACATTCAACGAAGACGAACGGAACTGAAACAAGGGGTGAACACAGTGGGCCCGGACAAATAGGGAGACGAAACAGACAGACATGAACAGAACGCAACAAAACAGCTGGCAACAAGGGCGGATCCAGAACACAATTTTTGGGGGGGCCAAAAAAAAATTTGGTCCCCCCCAAAAAAGTGAGTCTCAAAAATTACGGCGTGGGGTTCGGGGCCCGTTAGGGCCCCGAAAAAATTTTTGGATTATAGATGCTCTGTGGTGCGATCTGAGGAAATTTCTGACCACTTTAACCAATTTTTTTTTAGGAAAAGATGGTGGTGTACTCATGTGCCTGCCTTTTATTGCATGGGCTGTCACATTAAAAAAAAAAAAAAAATTGGTTTTGTTTTGGGGGGGGCCATGGGCCCCCCTTTGGGCCCTCCCTGGAATCCGCCCACAGCCGGCAACCCACCACACACACTTTCACAACGGTCGTCCTGGGGCTAAGACCTGCAAAGAGGACATATCTCATCCCAAGCTGGAGATATGATCCCAATTTCAGACCAAAGACCCAGGCAGGGTAGCTTCCACCGCCGGTGACACAAGTTACCTCCCCTACCCCCCCCCCCACCCTTCCCTCCCGATAGACGTCACACGGAAAAAAGGTGTTACAGTTACTTAACAAAAACTTCGATGAAAACCGGCGTCTTCTCTCTTCGCAGCATTCAAAAGCTCCCTGTGGCAGAGAAAAAAAGAGCAAGTATACATTGTAAATTCAATATCCAAATTTTCTGACATCACGTCCTGTCAACAAACCTCCAATACATTTCCATTTTATCAACAAGTACTGTATGTCCACTTGCCATCTCAAACTCCAAAGATATACCCCAAGGTCTACCTCCACGTTAAAATCCAGCAAGCCACATTCAAATGCAAGGAAGCGCATCAAAAACAGAGACGTTTTGCAAGGAGAAACATTACTCATTTACCTGTGGGAGATGAATGCTGCACTTGGACGACCTTACTTCTGTGCCCTTCATCTTCAATCTGCACACACAGAAAAGAGAAAACTGGGAAGAAACAAAAAGTGTTAGTGAAATGTCAAAACTCTGCATCTTTGAACATTCAACGAAGACGAACGGAACTGAAACAAGGGGTGAACACAGTGGGCCCGGACAAATAGGGAGACGAAACAGACAGACATGAACAGAACGCAACAAAACAGCCGGCAACCCACCACACACACTTTCACAACGGTCGTCCTGGGGCTAAGACCTGCAAAGAGGACATATCTCCATCCCAAGCTGGAGATATGATCCCAATTTCAGACCAAAGACCCAGGCAGGGTAGCTTCCACCGCCGGTGACACAAGTTTCACCTCCCCCTTACCCCCCCCCCTTCCCTCCCCGATAGACGTCACACGAAAAAAAGGTTACAGTTACTTAACAAAAACTTCGATGAAAACCGGCGTCTTCTCTCTTCGCAGCATTCAAAAGCTCCCTGTGGCAGAAAAAAAGAGCAAGTATACATTGTAAATTCAATATCCCAATTTCTGACATCACGTCCTGTCATCAAACCTCCAATACATTTCCATTTTATCAACAAGTACTGTATGTCCAACTTGCCATCTCAAACTCCAAAGATATACCCAAGGTCTACCTCCACGTTAAAATCCAGCAAGCCCATTCAAATGCAAGGAAGCGCATCAAAACAGAGACGTTTTGCAAGGAGAAACATTACTCATTACCTGTGGGAGATGAATGCTGCACTTGGACGACCTTACTTCTGTGCCCTTCATCTTCAATCTGCACACACAGAAAAGAAGAGAAAACTGGGAAGAACAAAAAGTGTTAGTGAAATGTCAAAACTCTGCATCTTTGAACATTCAACGAAGACGAACGGAACTGAAAACAAGGGGTGAACACAGTGGGCCCGGACAAATAGGGAGACGAAACAGACAGACATGAACAGAACGCAACAAAACAGCCGGCAACCCACCACACACACTTTCACAACGGTCGTCCTGGGGCTAAGACCTGCAAAGAGGACATATCTCCATCCCAAGCTGGAGATATGATCCCAATTTCAGACCAAAGACCCAGGCAGGGTAGCTTCCACCGCCGGTGACACAAGTTTCACCTCCCCCTTACCCCCCCTCCCTCCCCGATAGACGTCACACGGAAAAAAAGGTTACAGTTACTAACAAAAACTTCGATGAAAACCGGCGTCTTCTCTCTTCGCAGCATTCAAAAGCTCCCTGTGGCAGAAAAAAAGAGCAAGTATACATTGTAAATTCAATATCCAAATTTCTGACATCACGTCCTGTCATCAAACCTCCAATACATTTCCATTTTATCAACAAGTACTGTATGTCCAACTTGCCATCTCAAACTCCAAAGATATACCCCAAGGTCTACCTCCACGTTAAAATCCAGCAAGCCCATTCAAATGCAAGGAAGCGCATCAAAACAGAGACGTTTTGCAAGGAGAAACATTACTCATTTACCTGTGGGAGATGAATGCTGCACTTGGACGACCTTACTTCTGTGCCCTTCATCTTCAATCTGCACACACAGAAAGAGAAAACTGGGAAGAAACAAAAAGTGTTAGTGAAATGTCAAAACTCTGCATCTTTGAACATTCAACGAAGACGAACGGAACTGAAACAAGGGGTGAACACAGTGGGCCGGACAAATAGGGAGACGAAACAGACAGACATGAACAGAACGCAACAAAACAGCCGGCAACCCACCACACACACTTTCACAACGGTCGTCCTGGGGCTAAGACCTGCAAAGAGGACATATCTCCATCCCAAGCTGGAGATATGATCCCAATTTCAGACCAAAGACCCAGGCAGGGGTAGCTTCCACCGCCGGTGACACAAGTTTCACCTCCCCCTTACCCCCCCCTTCCCTCCCCGATAGACGTCACACGGAAAAAAGGTTACAGTTACTTAACAAAAACTTCGATGAAAACCGGCGTCTTCTCTCTTCGCAGCATTCAAAAGCTCCCTGTGGCAGAAAAAAAGAGCAAGTATACATTGTAAATTCAATATCCAAATTTTCTGACATCACGTCCTGTCATCAAACCTCCAATACATTTCCATTTTATCAACAAGTACTGTATGTCCAACTTGCCATCTCAAACTCCAAAGATATACCCCAAGGTCTACCTCCACGTTAAAATCCAGCAAGCCCATTCAAATGCAAGGAAGCGCATCAAAACAGAGACGTTTTGCAAGGAGAAACATTACTCATTTACCTGTGGGAGATGAATGCTGCACTTGGACGACCTTACTTCTGTGCCCTTCATCTTCAATCTGCACACACAGAAAAGAGAAAACTGGGAAGAAACAAAAAGTGTTAGTGAAATGTCAAAACTCTGCATCTTTGAACATTCAACGAAGACGAACGGAACTGAAACAAGGGGTGAACACAGTGGGCCCGGACAAATAGGGAGACGAAACAGACAGACATGAACAGAACGCAACAAAACAGCCGGCAACCCACCCACACACTTTCACAACGGTCGTCCTGGGGCTAAGACCTGCAAAGAGGACATATCTCCATCCCAAGCTGGAGATATGATCCCAATTTCAGACCAAAGACCCAGGCAGGGGTAGCTTCCACCGCGGTGACACAAGTTTCACCTCCCCCTTACCCCCCCCCTTCCCTCCCCGATAGACGTCACACGGAAAAAAGGTTACAGTTACTTAACAAAACTTCGATGAAAACCGGCGTCTTCTCTCTTCGCAGCATTCAAAAGCTCCCTGTGGCAGAAAAAAAGAGCAAGTATACATTGTAAATTCAATATCCCAATTTTCTGACATCACGTCCTGTCATCAAACCTCCAATACATTTCCATTTTATCAACAAGTACTGTATGTCCAACTTGCCATCTCAAACTCCAAAGATATACCCAAGGTCTACCTCCACGTTAAAATCCAGCAAGCCCATTCAAATGCAAGGAAGCGCATCAAAACAGAGACGTTTTGCAAGGAGAAACATTACTCATTTACCTGTGGGAGATGAATGCTGCACTGGGACGACCTTACTTCTGTGCCCTTCATCTTCAATCTGCACACACAGAAAAGAGAAAACTGGGAAGAAACAAAAAGTGTTAGTGAAATGTCAAAACTCTGCATCTTTGAACATTCAACGAAGACGAACGGAACTGAAACAAGGGGTGAACACAGTGGGCCCGGACAAATAGGGAGACGAAACAGACAGACATGAACAGAACGCAACAAAACAGCCGGCAAACCACCACACACACTTTCACAAACGGTCGTCCTGGGGCTAAGACCTGCAAAGAGGGACATATCTCCATCCCAAGCTGGAGATATGATCCCAATTTCAGACCAAAGACCCAGGCAGGGGTAGCTTTCCACCGCCGGTGACACAAGTTTCACCTCCCCTTACCCCCCCCCCCTTCCCTCCCCGATAGACGTCACACGGAAAAAGGTTACAGTTACTTAACAAAAACTTCGATGAAAACCGGCGTCTTCTCTCTTCGCAGCATTCAAAAGCTCCCTGTGGCAGAAAAAAAAGCAAGTATACATTGTAAATTCAATATCCCAAATTTCTGACATCACGTCCTGTCATCAAACCTCAATACATTTCCATTTTATCAAAAAGTACTGTATGTCCAACTTGCCATCTCAAACTCCAAAGATATACCCCAAGGTCTACCTCCACGTTAAAATCCAGCAAGCCCATTCAAATGCAAGGAAGCGCATCAAAACAGAGACGTTTTGCAAGGAGAAACATTACTCATTTACCTGGGGGAGATGAATGCTGCACTTGGACGACCTTACTTCTGTGCCCTTCATCTTCAATCTGCACACACAGAAAAGAGAAAACTGGGAAGAAACAAAAAGTGTTAGTGAAATGTCAAAACTCTGCATCTTTGAACATTCAACGAAGACGACGGAACTGAAACAAGGGGTGAACACAGTGGGCCCGGACAAATAGGGAGACGAAACAGACAGACATGAACAGAACGCAACAAAACAGCCGGCAACCCACCACACACACTTTCACAACGGTCGTCCTGGGGCTAAGACCTGCAAAGAGGACATATCCCATCCCAAGCTGGAGATATGATCCCAATTTCAGACCAAAAACCAGGCAGGGTAGCTTCCACCGCCGGTGACACAAGTTTCACTCCCCCTTACCCCCCCCCCCTTCCCTCCCCGATAGACGTCACACGGAAAAAAGGTTACAGTTACTTAACAAAAACTTCGATGAAAACCGGCGTCTTCTCTCTTCGCAGCATTCAAAAGCTCCCTGTGGCAGAAAAAAGAGCAAGTATACATTGTAAATTCAATATCCCAATTTTCTGACATCACGTCCTGTCATCAAACCTCCAATACATTTCCATTTATCAAAAGTACTGTATGTCCAACTTGCCATCTCAAACTCCAAAGATATACCCCAAGGTCTACCTCCACGTTAAAATCCAGCAAGCCCATTCAAATGCAAGGAAGCGCATCAAAACAGAGACGTTTTGCAAGGAGAAACATTACTCATTTACCTGTGGGAGATGAATGCTGCACTTGGACGACCTTACTTCTGTGCCCTTCATCTTCAATCTGCACACACAGAAAAGAGAAAACTGGGAAGAAACAAAAAGTGTTAGTGAAATGTCAAAAACTCTGCATCTTTGAACATTCAACGAAGACGAACGGAACTGAAACAAGGGGTGAACACAGTGGGCCCGGACAAATAGGGAGACGAAACAGACAGACATGAACAGAACGCAACAAAACAGCCGGCAACCCACCACACACACTTTCACAACGGCGTCCTGGGGCTAAGACCTGCAAAGAGGACATATCTCCATCCCAAGCTGGAGATATGATCCCAATTTCAGACCAAAGACCCAGGCAGGGGTAGCTTCCACCGCCGGTGACACAAGTTTCACCCCCCCTTACCCCCCCCCTTTCCCTCCCCGATAGACGTCACACGGAAAAAGGTTACAGTTACTTACAAAAACTTCGATGAAAACCGGCGTCTTCTCTCTTCGCAGCATTCAAAAGCTCCCTGTGGCAGAAAAAAAAGAGCAAGTATACATTGTAAATTCAATATCCAATTTTCTGACATCCCGTCCTGTCATCAAACCTGCAATACATTTCCATTTTATCA
>NW_024037052.1:914477-947300 GCF_015706575.1 Patiria miniata
TACGGAAGACGGAGAGTGCCACTCAATGGGATAGTACGGAAGACGGAGAGTGCCACTCAATTGAGTGTGAATATTTTTTTTGTACAGCAGCCGCACTTTATTACGCCGCCAGATAATAAGTGGCGGCCGCCACATAAGTCATAATGCCGCCACATAAGTCATAATGATTTAATTTTTAGTTATTAATTTTATTCACACTTTTTTATGTAGCGGCTGCCACTTATTATCTGGCGGCCGCAACATAAAAAAGTGTGAATATAATTTTTTTTTTCTGTACTGTGTAAATATTTTTTTTGTACAGCGGCCGCCACTTATTATCTGGCGGCCGCCACAAGTGGCGGCCACTGTACAAAAAATATTCACACTCACCTCATTGAGTGGCACTATCCGTGTTCTGTGTAAAAATCAGACAATCCCGCTGATGAACTTCGGTATCATATCCCTCGGACTTAACTCGGTTCTTCGTGGGAGCTTATTCGAGGCCGGCCGAAAGTTGTCCCAATCCTACGTGAATCATTAAAGGTTTTGCCCTGCGCGCGACGTATAACAACGTATAAACACTGTTAGCCTATACTCAGTATGTTTCCTACGAGTGAAAGTTATTGGAAAACATCACTTGGGTGGGGCATGGGACTCGAACCCACGACTTCGTACTTTCCAGTACGGAGCTTGTGAAATCGGTGGCTGGTTCTAATCCGATGAACATGTAGCGGCGGTTATGGTACCGCAAATAACTTGACTATTCATGAGATGGAACTTGCGTCGGGGTGATGTAAATCAATAGGTTTTGCCCTTCCCCGACCGGGGCCGTAAGTCCGGACTCCTCATAGGACCGACGCCTCATATGAGGCATACAATTCCGCCTCATAGGTCCGACGCCTCATAAGTTCGACGTCGGAAAAACGAAGCGTACTGAGCGTCGGAGCTTTGAGGTGTCGTCGGAGCCATGATGAGGCGTCGGACCTATGAGGCGTCGGACTTGGGCCTTTATTTGGTTGGGGGATACCATTTTGTCGGTCTTATGAGGCGTTGGACTTATGAGCGGACCCCCCCCCCCCCCACGACCAGCAGTCCCGCAAGCTCGGTGGTTGATTGGTATTAATTTCGTCTGCACTATTGTAAGCGGGAGGACGCGGGTTTGAGTCCCACCCGAGTGATATTTTCCAACTTTCACTCAGGAAGTAACATACTGATTATACAGTGTTAACACGTCCTCGAAGAGCAACGGACCCTATATTGGTCACCCTGACCCAACCCGTTGTGTTTGGGGTGGGGTGGGGCTAAAATTATGGATTTTATATTACTTTAGACATCTCGTTTTCACTTGCAAAAAGTGCAATTGGTATTGTAAGTTTTTGTTTTTAGATGCAGGAAAAGGTTTATAATCTACGAACAAAGAGTTATTTTTGTTTGAATAGTTTCTTATGTGTTAGGTCTAACTTGCACCAAAATAATGCGCGGACTAACTGTACTAGCGCGAGTTACCGTAACGAAAATAACGAAAATATATATCCGTCTAGATATTTGATTGCTCTATTTTCATTTTAATATTTTGATATGGTAGCATACTACTATAGTGACCTACACCCTAACGATGTAAGGGCATGACTATTAGGACATTTCCAAATGCAATTGTATTTAAATTCATGTTTGATATGCCATAAAACGCCATATCGATAATAATCGTATTGCTAAACCAACAGAAATTAAGGTAGTGTAGTCACTTAACTTTTAGGGATCTTCTGTGAGGAAAAAAACACCCTAATGCTTTGATTTTATAGAATAACAGCACAGAGTTGCAGAAGACACCGTTATTGTGGCATGGCTGCGCCGTTCCGAACTTGATCTCCATAATTATGGAGATCACTGGTTCCGAAAGACCTGAAAGAACAGCCTGCGAAGAGCGCCCCCTTTGTCCTATCGTCGACAGACAGGAAAAAGTGGCCCCCAGACGACTTGTTTTGCAATCCTTACTTCGCATATCGGCACCTCTCGGCACCTGTCTAAACTTTAATAAGATAAGCGCAAAATTTAAACGGAAGTGCGCCCTAAAGTCACCGGTTAAACATGTCTGCTAAGAACATTTTACCACAGAGCAGGTAGGATAACATTTCCTAAGATTAGAATAAGATGTGTAAATACTTCTGAACCACTTTTTAGAAATGTTAAATTCCACACTTTTAGATGTCTAGTTAGGAAAGAATGTTGCAAGTTACAACCTGACGCCACTTCCGCGATTGTGTAGGCCTATGGAGGAGACTGGCCGACTGGAAATTCGGCGATCGTGTAGTGGAGGGCCCCTGTTTTGTTTTGATCAAATTAGAGTCAAAAATGTTTTTCATTGCTAAAAAAATCACCTTTACAATCAAAAGAAGACTTTTGGGAGTAATTGCAGAATACCCCGCCACTCGGAAATACACCCCTAAAATCACTGGCTACGAGGTTGGAATCACTGCAAAAGAAACAATTCAAGTCCATTGCCAGCTACGCGGATACTGAGTGGGGTAATCCTTATTTTTAGGACCCCGTTCCTATATAGGAAGGGAAAGACTCACCAAAACAGTTGACTAAATGACACTCAAAATTGACATTCTGATACTTCTTGGCACATCTGAACAATTGGCAATGACACCTTCTTGACTTCTAAAGACTGCTTTAGCCTGCAAAAGTCACTTGGTACTGGACAGACATCTGCAAAAGTCAGTTTTGAACAGAACTCGTAAAAATAGAGGTGTCCTAAAAGTAAGGATTACCCTGAGTGGGGGTCCATTATTTGAGAATGAAGCAACACAAAATGAATGAGAGTTGCTGAACAAAATTCTAAGTCCAAACCAACCACCCTGTTGGCGGCTACGAGGCTACGGAGTGGGAGTCCCCTTGAATATGCTTGAGAACGAAGCAACACAAAAGGAATGGGAGTTGCTGAAAAAATTTTAAGTCCAAACCAACTACCCTGTTGGTGGCTACGCGGTCACAAAGTGGGAGTGCAATGGACTCCGCCCTGGAGCATGACGCATACTCGGCATAGTACATACAAGTAGCGCTGAGAATGTTTATTGAGGTCAATCAGCCGTGACCTCGTAGCCGGCTACGAGGTGGATAGATCGAGTGGCGGGTATTCTGCAATTGTGCCGACTTTTGGGTAGACAGTCATATTTGAATGAATGTATTTGGTACTTTTTGGTAGGCTACTCACAAATTTACTCAGACTGGGACCGTCATGACCGTGAGTGCATAAAAACGTGCAAAATTACTACTGACGTTTTTTTACTCACCATTAGGCAGGCTAATTAATGCCCACACAACACATACATTAAAATGATATAGTTGCAAGCATGTCACCTGCGAAATTTGAGACCTTAAATCCAATTTTAAGGCAAGTTTTTGGCAGTTCAAAAACCATGCATCAACGTCAATCCCCATGCTCTGGAAATGTGTGTTTGATTCCCAATGTATTCTGGGTAGGTGTATGGAATGTCAGACAAGTCGACCGTTGAGACAACTCGACTCGGGACAAGTCGGCTGTTGAGACAACTCGACTCGGGACAACTCGACCGTTGAGACAGCTAACGTGCACGGCACGTGCACGGTACGGCCACGCGGTTGACCGGAGATGCGCGCACAGGCCCGGCAAATTCGAACGATGTGCAAGGACAATCATGCTGCGCTATATCGGCTCTGCTCTATTATGTGTCATAACTCCCAAACGGCGATCAGCCGCCGTCAAAATCCCCGGTACTATCCCCTAAACTAGGCCCAAAAACATGCGAGGCGACTTGTCTCAACGGTCGACTTGTCTTTCCATTTATCGCACATACGGTCGAGTTGTCTCAACGGTCGAGTTGTCTCAACGGGTGACTTGTCCCGAGTCGAGTTGTCTCAACGGTCGTCTTGTCTGACCCCCGGTGTATGTAGAGCCTTGCAGCTAACTTGTTTTTTATTCGATGGCCAAATGAACATAGCGCCCTCTGTTAAAAAATGAAACATTTTGCATTCACTCAGATCAACAAGAGGGCGCTGTTTTATCTACACGATAATAATGTTATAGCTGAGGAGTCTTTTTGCACAATGCATTGCAGTACACATCAACGTGATGTCTCACGTATGGATTTCGATAGCCCGACTGCGTCTTGCCGTACAGTACTATCGCAAGCTCTGTAGTACGGCCAGACGCCCAATGCTTCCACAGAGGCTGAATTTTTTTGGCCGCTGATGTAGCGATTTTGCTACAGATTTCGATCGAGATTATCTTTTCATCCAGGACACAAATTTCCAAAGTTAAGGTTCTTAGTCGTAGAGCAACTCATACCTTTTCGAAAAAACGTTCTTTTGTCTCAATATTTTCATCCATCTGGCCAAAAGCCGACTTTTCAGTCATCTTCCACAAATATCGTCCCGAAAATGCTCCCCCTTGCGATTTCAAAATGGCGGCCGCGCTGTAATGTATGCATTATGCGAGTGCGCTTGGGCAAGGTAATGAATATGCATCATAGTTTATGACGTTTGTCGGACACTCGGCGCGGCTGGCCATACAAACACGAGGTCATGAACTAAATAATGCATATTCATTATCTTGCCCAAGCGCGCTCGCATAATGCATACATTACAGCGCGGCCGCCATTTTGAAATCGCATGGGGGAGCATTTTCGGGACGATGTTTGTGGAAGATGATGACTGAAAAGTCGGCTTTTGGCCAGATGGATGAAAATATTGAGACAAAAGACGTTTTTTCGAAAAGGTATGAGTTGCTCTACGACTAAGAACCTTAACTTTGGAATTTGTGTCCTGGATGAAAAGATAATCTTGATCGAAATCTGTAGCAAAATCGCTACATCAGCGGCCAAAAAAATTCAGTCTCTGTGGAAGCATTGGGCGTCTGGCCGTACTACAGAGCTTGCGATAGTACTGTACGGCCAGACGCAGTCGGGCTAGGATTTCGATAACTCTCTGCAAAATTAGAATTAAAAGCTGAATTTTTGGTGATGCAATGCTCACAACAGCAACTTTGCGAGGCAGAAGTTTGGGGGATTATTGAAGAAACTGTAGTGAGTAAGAAGCTTGCAAATTTGATTCACACTGGTTTTATTATGCAGCACAAACTTTTGCACGATATGGATACCTTAAGTTTTGGGACTCTCATACACATATTGAGAGTCTTTACTAAAATTTACTGTGCTAACGCTACATGTTAGCACAAACGTAAATTGCGTTCAAGTTTGTCCCAACTCCTTTCCAAAAAATCACCCCCTAAAAATTACCCCATTCTTTACATTCTGAACATATTCCAAGACACACAGTAAAAAAAAAAAAACAATTCTTTCACATATAGAACATCAAGACCCCCTACATGTAGTTGCATGGGTAATGTTGTCCCTGGTCTTTATAGTATCTTTTCCCCTTAGATGTTAGAAAATGGGTTTTTTTTAAACCAATTTCAAGACCAGGTTTTACAGTGACATCATTTGTTACTTTTTGTAAAAGTGTTATTGGATTAAGGAAGTAAAGGGAAATATAAGATTTCAAATAAACACTTTGAATAATAGTCCAATGTTTTCAATCACAATACTGTTTTTTTTTTCAAATTTCTCTGGTTATTATTATGTCAGTGTGTGTACATGTACAAATTACCACTACTCCAATGGAACAACTCATAAACTTGCAAATCATAGTCACATGTAGCACAACAATACTTGTCCCTTTCTTTGTTGTTTAGCATAAGCTTGAATGGGAGTTACGCCAACGTGAGGAAGAAATCGCTGAGCTCCAGAAGGCCCTGAGTGACATGCAGGTTTATCTCTTCCAGGAGAGAGATCATGTCTTAAGGCTCTTTGCTGAAAATGACCGCCTGAAGATACAAGAACTGGAAGATAGAAAAAGGTGCGTGGGATTGTCTGATGAAGATGTTTTAAGTCTTGACTAAGGCTCTCAGCTAATGTTCTGCACTGCATGGATCATAGTGAATAGCTGATCTGGATTAGTGTGTTGAGCTTGTCACGGGTGTTGGTCACTTTGCTGAATTACCACTTCGCCGAATAACCACTTAGCCAAATGGCATCAGGTCAACTCGGACCCAAACCAAGTCGGACCCATGCCAAGTCGGACCCACGCCAACTCGGACCCACTACCAACTCGGACCCACTACCAACTCGGACCCAAGACCAACTCGGACCCACTACCAACTCGGACCCAAGCACGACCAACTCAGACCCAACAATGACTTAATCATTAGTTTCAGAGATTATATTTATACATGTAGGTCATCTTAATAGTGCTTATATAGTGAAGATATTCGGTAATTATATTGGTCAGAATGGGGCTTTTAGTTTTGTTGTTTGATTATACTACATTGATTTTGCACTCTTATTACTCATTCACATGAAGAAATGGATATGTGCAATGTTTTCCTTTTTCATCTGCTTTTTGTGGTGTGTGCCAAATAATCAGTGTTGTAGGTCTCGAGACCGGTCTCGAGACCACTTTTTGCTGGTCTTGGTCTCGGTCTCAGAAGCTGTGGTCTCGGTCTTGGTCTCGGTCTGGTCCCCTTTAGCCCCATAAATGTGGCCTATTTACTGGACTGCCTCCGTAAACATAGGCCACACATCCACATGTACAAAAATCGTGTCGACGGAGCCAAATTTTGATTTTCACATTTAGGCTTAGTTTGTAGGGTTTTTTTTGCTTTAGAAGCATACTCACCCTCTTTATAGGCTAATCAGAAAGTGCTGCCTTTTTCAGATGTATATTTTTCGTGAAATTTCCAGATTCATTTTTACACGTTTGTGTATCAAAATTTCAAAATGAAATTTCACAAAAATTAGACATCTGAAAAAGGCAGCACTTTCTGATTAGCCTGTAAAGAGGGTGAGTATGCTTCTAAAGCAAAAAAACCTACAAACTAAGCCTAAATGTGAAAATCAAGATTTTTGTACATGTGGATGTGTGGCCTATGTTTACGGAGGCAGTCCAGTAAATAGGCCACATTTATGGGGCTAGGTCCCCTTTGGTCTCGATATTTTGGCTCGTCTCGGGTTGAGACCGGCAATATGTAGCTTTTACAGCTTGATCGATTACTTTTTGTTTACTTCGTTCAGTACAATTAATAGTTAAAACATTTGCTAGCCCGTAGATCAAGCTTGTTATATATCGCGGTCGGTTTGGACTTGACAGCACGTTGGAAAGTCTCCAAAGTACATGTAAAGCTGCAGCAGTTCCAGTCACTGAACGATTTGGAACAAGTTCGGCATTTATCTGTTGAGTCGGGCACATAAAGCAAAGTATAAACTTCTAACAATTTATACAATAAGGGTCAACCATTTTTGGGGATTGTGTAGTTTAGCCCACCCCTGTGGGCGTAATCACTTGCATTTTGTATTCTGATAATAAATGAGGTGCTTCAAATTAGTTATATATTTTCGACCCCACACAATGATCTCTTTAATTTGGGACAGTATTTTGAAGAAAAAGTAAATATTTCAACCTGATTTTCCAGCATTGAACTCACACACTCTTACCAGTTACCACTCACTGTTGCCATGAGAGTGTATGATGAGACCCCATTTTCTGGCTGCTCAGTTTGAAGTACCCCATTATTCCTCAAAAATTAAAATCCCGTTCAGAAAAAAATTAAAAATCCATATCTGGCACATACTGGCTACCACCTCACAACTTGTGGGTCTACATGTACAAGTCCACATTCTATGACAGAAATTTAAAAATTGATTCAACATTTTCTAGCTCCCATTTTTTAAAATCAAGTACATGTACACAAGTCTTGTTAGAAGTTAAGTCCTATATTTATTTAAGGAAAAAAAGAGGCACAATGTAAAATTAAAATTGCATCTTTAAATATCCGTTAGAAGTCATAGCTGAAACCAAGGGGTGACTGTGGAGTTTAGGATCCGAGTTCCTATAACAGATGAAACATCTACCTTTAACTTTTACTTTTGTCAAGATTGGGTGCAGCCCATTATATTTCTTAAGTATAACTACTTTTTGCTCAAGTAACGTGTCATGTATCAATTTGTCAACACTGCCACTGGTCAAAATTTTGGTCTGTAATCTTTGTGAATAGAAAGGTTACAAGTTTCAACTATAATAACGTGTCTTGTTTTTTTATTTCGACTATTGTTATTTATTATCAGCGGTCTTGGTCTCGGTCTCGGTCTCGGACCATATTGGTCTCCGCCTTGAAGGGGCTGGTCTCGGTCTCGGTCTCGGACTATGCGGTCTCAACTACAACCCTGCAAATAATATAAACCAAATTAAATCACACTCAATGAAGGATTTCAATATGTCACAAAAATGTTGTTCAGTGAGGAAGTTATTAATTTGAAATACATGTAGACCTTTCATTTCATGTAATTGTTAGTTTGTTTAATTTTTTTTTTTTTTACGAATCTGTTTAACTTTTTATACTTTTTTGATTAACTTTTTTCCCCCATGGAACATCATAGTCGAACATACAGACAGCTAATGTACCTGTAAGGCCTTGAAGGATAATCTTCCCAGAGCTCCAATACTCCTTTTTGATGATTGACATTTCATAATTGTAGGGTATTTAATAAGTTGATCTTTTTTTTAGTTCACATGCTGGCTTTGAGTTTTGTGGGTTTTTTAACGAATCTGTGTAACTTACTTTTTTGATTAACCTTTTTTGTTCAATATGGAACCTTCGTTTTTCTTGCAGTGTATGCAATGGTGTTTATGTGGTTTTTTTGTTAAATACATATACAAATGTACATGTAGAAATTAGAATAGACTTTGTTTTATACTTTATTTATTTTATTGAATGACTTATAATGTTTACTTATATTTATTGAATTAATCGTGTCATGTTTGAAAGTGTTTATGTTTCAATGTCATACTTTCCAATTTTATTTTTCTATGAAGATCTGTTTTGAATTTATGTGGTTTGAATTAAAAATGAAATGAATTGCTGTTAAATTGAGCAAGATGGCGTGAACGATGTCAAATATGAAAATGAATAATTGGTTAAACTTTAATTTTAAATTTTACTTTTGGTTAAAGCGCAATATGTTTCAATGGAAACAAATAATAAAAATAAATAATTAATTACACTTTTAAAGCGCATTTCAAAAAAGCATTTCAATGCGCTTTACGACGACAAACTGCTGCAATACAGATATTTACCTGACAACTACAATGAAAATTTATACTTAAAAGCATCACTGTATTAACAGATGATAAGTGGACAAACTTTATGAAATTGTCAAATAATTGTAAAAGTCCGAGTTGGTCATGCATGGGTCTGAGTTGGTAGTGGGTCCGAGTTGGTTGTGGATCCGAGTTGGTAGTGGGTCCGATTGAGTTGGCGTGGGTCCGAGTTGGTAGTGGGTCCGAGTTGGCCTGGGTCCGAGTTGGCTTGGGTCCGACTTGGTTTGGGTCCGAGTTGGATCGAAACCAGCCAAATTACCACTTAGCCAAATTACTGCTTTGCCCAATTACCACTTCGCCGAAAGTATTTGCTAACACATTATGCTCGCATGCACAAACTCATGGTAATTATAACAGCTGACTGGTACTTAATATTAAGTGGTTTTCATACTTGTTGTGTCTTCTATTACTAGGTTTATGTGACATGTCCTCTCAATTCACTTTGAAAGTGCAGAAGTGGAATTTTAAAATATATTAATCATTGACTGTCCGTACACGGTGACCATGTTTTTGGTCGCACACAGTTAATTCTGAAACTTTTTTTTTTTCTTTTTAATCTTCATCCCTTCAGTACTGTTTCAAGTTGACTATAGAATGAAAAAAGTTGAATCTCATATGGGTTTGGATAGGAAGGGGTAAAACAACCCCAAGTTTTTCATGTAGCTCGTTTTTATGGCTCCATACATACATGTACGTGTCTGTAGGCATTTCTTTATGGTGTAAATCAAGGACACACACATGCAACATCATCAGTGAATTGTAAATGGAAGACGAGTTTGATTAGAAAACGTGTACTAAACCAATGAGAGCAGATGCAAAATGTTCAGAGTATAAACAAAGGAAAGGGAAGAGAAACATTAGAAAATCCTTGATTTACACCATAACAAACTTGTTAGTACGTGCGTTTGCGTGCAATTCGGCGAAGTGGTCATTCAGCGAAGTGGTAATTCGACGGAGTGGCAAGTAGGCGAAGTGGTTATTCGGTGAAGTAGCAAATCGTTGAAGTGGTTGTCGACAAAGAGGTTGGTTGGCAAAGCGACTGCAAAACCTTGTCACAATAGCAGTGCTACTGCCTGTCCTGAGGCTGAATTGAATCCATGTACATGTACCTGTAATCTGTATGTTGTGCAGATGGATGGTGACTGTTTATACTTAAAAACATCACTGTATTAACAGATGATAAGTGGACAAACTTTATGAAATTGTCAAATAATTGTAAACGCTGTCAAATGATTGTAAAAGATGAGTCCGAGTTGGTCATGCATGGGTCCGAGTTGGTAGTGGGTCCGAGTTGGTTGTGGATCCGAGTTGGTAGTGGGTCCGATTGAGTTGGCGTGGGTCCGAGTTGGTAGTGGGTCCGAGTTGGCCTGGGTCCGAGTTGGCTTGGGTCCGACTTGGTTTGGGTCCGAGTTGGATCGAAACCAGCCAAATTACCACTTAGCCAAATTACTGCTTTGCCCAATTACCACTTCGCCGAAAGTATTTGCTAACACATTATGCTCGCATGCACAAACTCATGGTAATTATAACAGCTGACTGGTACTTAATATTAAGTGGTTTTCATACTTGTTGTGTCTTCTTTTACTAGGTTTATGTGACATTGTCCTCTCAATTCACTTTGAAAGTGAAGAAGTGGAATTTATAAAATATATTAATCATTGACTGTCCGTACACGGTGACCATGTTTTTGGTCGCACACAGTTAATTCTCAGAAACTTTTTTTTTTTTTCTTTTAAATCTTCATCCCCTTCAGTACTGTTTCAAGTTGACTATAGAATGAAAAAAGTTGAATCTCATATGGGTTTGGATAGGAAGGGGTAAAACAACCCCAAGTTTTTCATGTAGCTCGTTTTTATGGCTCCATACATACATGTACGTGTCTGTAGGCATTTCTTTATGGTGTAAATCAAGGACACACACATGCAACGTCATCAATGAATTGTAAATGGAAGACGAGTTTGATTAGAAAACGTGTACTAAACCAATGAGAGCAGATGCAAAAATGTTCAGAGTATAAACAAAGGAAAGGGAAGAGAAACATTAGAAAATCCTTGATTTACACCATAACAAACTTGTTAGTACGTGCGTTTGCGTGCAATTCGGCGAAGTGGTCATTCAGCGAAGTGGTAATTCGACGGAGTGGCAAGTAGGCGAAGTGGTTATTCGGTGAAGTAGCAAATCGTTGAAGTGGTTGTCGACAAAGAGGTTGGTTGGCAAAGCGACTGCAAAAACCTTGTCACAATAGCAGTGCTACTGCCTGTCCTGAGGCTGAATTGAATCCATGTACATGTACCTGTAATCTGTATGTTGTGCAGATGGATGGTGACTGTTTATACTTAAAAACATCACTGTATTAACAGATGATAAGTGGACAAACTTTATGAAATTGTCAAATAATTGTAAACGCTGTCAAATGATTGTAAAAGATGAGTCCGAGTTGGTCATGCATGGGTCCGAGTTGGTAGTGGGTCCGAGTTGGTTGTGGATCCGAGTTGGTAGTGGGTCCGATTGAGTTGGCGTGGGTCCGAGTTGGTAGTGGGTCCGAGTTGGCCTGGGTCCGAGTTGGCTTGGGTCCGACTTGGTTTGGGTCCGAGTTGGATCGAAACCAGCCAAATTACCACTTAGCCAAATTACTGCTTTGCCCAATTACCACTTCGCCGAAAGTATTTGCTAACACATTATGCTCGCATGCACAAACTCATGGTAATTATAACAGCTGACTGGTACTTAATATTAAGTGGTTTTCATACTTGTTGTGTCTTCTTTTACTAGGTTTATGTGACATTGTCCTCTCAATTCACTTTGAAAGTGAAGAAGTGGAATTTATAAAATATATTAATCATTGACTGTCCGTACACGGTGACATGTTTTTGGTCGCACACAGTTAATTCTCAGAAACTTTTTTTTTTTTCTTTTTAAATCTTCATCCCCTTCAGTACTGTTTCAAGTTGACTATAGAATGAAAAAAGTTGAATCTCATATGGGTTTGGATAGGAAGGGGTAAAACAACCCCAAGTTTTTCATGTAGCTCATTTTTATGGCTCCATACATACATGTACGTGTCTGTAGGCATTTCTTTATGGTGTAAATCAAGGACACACACATGCAACGTCATCAATGAATTGTAAATGGAAGACGAGTTCGATTAGAACGTGTACTAAACCAATGAGAGCAGATGCAAAAATGTTCAGAGTATAAACAAAGGAAAGGGAAGAGAAACATTAGAAAATCCTTGATTTACACCATAACAAACTTGTTAGTACGTGCGTTTGCGTGCAATTCGGCGAAGTGGTCATTCAGCGAAGTGGTAATTCGACGGAGTGGCAAGTAGGCGAAGTGGTTATTCGGTGAAGTAGCAAATCGTTGAAGTGGTTGTCGACAAAGAGGTTGGTAGGCAAAGCGACTGCAAAAACCTTGTCACAATAGCAGTGCTACTGCCTGTCCTGAGGCTGAATTGAATCCATGTACATGTATATATACATTGTACCTGTAATCTGTATGTTGTGCAGATGGATGGTGACTGTTGGGGAGGATTCTTTGATTGGCAATGACGGACTGACAACCTTGCGGGCAGAGTACAGGTCATTGTTTGCAGGGCTGGGTAGAGCTTCAAGTTCTCTCTAGGTGTGCTTCACAAAACAGGTCTCTATTAATGTTGTGCATTTTTCCAATAATTTAGTCTTTGAATATTGGAACTTGAATTTGAACAAAAAAATCATCCAATGACATTGAAATAATTTGGAATGTATCGATATAGATTTTGAGCTAGCTGACAACCTGGCATTTGGCAGATATTGAAGATCCACATTAGGGCTTACATTCCTCATGAAAACTCTCAAACCATCTGCGTAAAGTGTGGCGTTTGACTAAACAAATCAAATCTCTCAACTTAAACTCATAAAATCACATCATGGACGGTTTTTTGTCATTGCTCACATTAAAAAAACAATTCAATTTGATAAAATGCTATTCGGATATTCGGTGGATGATCAAATATTTGGATATTCGGTATATTTTGCACAACCCTTGTCTAGACTAAGCAATTGCAATTTGTTCCACACTAGTGCAAAAGTATGTTTAGAGATGATGCATTCATGAACATGTATGAATGTTGGTGCTGCTTTAATACCCCACATGTACAATCAGT
This sequence comes from Patiria miniata, assembly GCF_015706575.1. Taxonomy (NCBI): domain Eukaryota; kingdom Metazoa; phylum Echinodermata; class Asteroidea; order Valvatida; family Asterinidae; genus Patiria; species Patiria miniata. The sequence goes on from NW_024037052.1 coordinate 927,799, forward strand.
TACACGTATAATGTGATATGGAAGTAAACAAACCCTGTTAGTTTGGATTTACCAAAGGTGTACTAACTTGAACTTTTCCAATGATTTGATTTGTACTTGACAGAATCCAGCATCTGTTATCATTATCAAGCCCATCAGGTCCTGAAGTGACATACTTCCACAAAGAACCATCAACGCGGGCAATTGTCACACAGAAACACCCACAAAAGAGACATCCACATGCAGGTCAGTGTGTAACACCGCACTGGCAACTCTACCAACGGGGCTGCAGACTCATATTTGTCAATGTCCTTGGCCAAAATTTGTTAATCAATTCCCTCGCCCATCCATGGGCAATTCTACAGAATTATAAACCTGAATGCCAACAATTCTTAATGGCCAAAATGCCACAAAAGAAATATACATATCAATTTGAAGCATATTATCTGTATTTTATTGACATGTAGTTTATTTAAAAGGGAAGATACAACATCATTGCAAACATCAAAAAACGAAATGATCAAATTATGACGAAATATATTACTGGACTGTCAGTGAATGACAGTCTAAAGCATCCTGTAAAATTCATATTTAGTCATTCCGCATTTTCTTTGCAATCAATTACGCATCTGTGTAGGGGTACAAGCCTGCTAGACTGATTCTCTGACCTAACTTCCTCAAAGTGTACAAAGTGCTACGTCTCATCTTACGTCTCATGTCACCAGACCACAAGAACATGGTTGGATTTCTTAGATTTTCTGGCATTTCCGAACCCAAAACGTGAAATAGGTCAGTTTAAAGGGAAGATACAACATTGGCAAATATTACAAAACGATATGAACAAAGTATCACTAAATACCTTAGTGGATTGTTAGGGGATGACAGCCTAAAGCATCCTGTAAAATCGTGGCTCCTGGTGTGCTGACATTTAAAAAAAAAAAATGGTATTTTTCCAACGCTGGTCGGCCGACCAGCAATGGAGAAAACTGTTGTTTTTTTTTAAAACTACTCCTAATTTTTCATAATTAGTTATTCTGTGTTTTCTGTGCAATTGATTACACACCTTTGAAGGGGTACAAGCCTACTAGACTGCCTCTCTGATCTTACAATCCCCCAAAGTCTATAAATTCTCCGTTTCATCTTAAATGGGGTCTGTGAACCAGACTACAAGAACATGAATGGTTTTCTTGGTTTTTCCAACATCTACAAGCCCAAAACGTGAAACAAGTCATTTTAACAATATTTGCTAAAACATACTAATCCTCCAAATCCATTTATTTCTGATTATTGCAGCAAAAGCAAATGTTGTACATGCCCTTTAACAATATTTTTTATAGCACACTAATCCCCCAGATGCACTTATTTTGAACATTGCAGCAAAAGCAAATGTGTACATTCCCTAACAAGTTCAACAGTTTGGCTGTTACTTGTAAATGGAAAATCAATTGATGACAATACAAAAAATTGATTTGTCTGAGTACGTCCGGTGTTTTGAGCCAATTTCTACTACAGCAACAAAGTTGGATGAATAATTTCTTCTTTGACTCATCAAAGTAACTAGTGACTAACTGATATGTTTTATCAGAATTAAAATCTACCCCGTGATTATAACTACAATTACATACACTGTTGAATTGCCCAAAATGTACGTCTGACACTGCGGAACTGCCCCCATTTAAACATTATTAAGAGTAAACCTAGTCAAGTTCCCTTGTATTGGGTATTTTAAGTGTCAACAGTTCTTCAAGTTGTCCTAAATGTCTCATCCTTTTCCAAACAAGCAAACAACTCAAGGAATGCCATGGATAAGCCAGTTCGGTATTTCAACTGCTTATGTGCACAACGATATGGGTCACCGGTCATTCGGGATAGTAGAACGATCAAAGGCGCATGAATGCGGGTGCGCGACGCTTGTGTGTAAATTACCACCAGAGTGGTCGTGCGCGTAACATCGCCTAACATCGTGTCAGCAATGTTATCCCAAATGACCTCAGGTCATTGAAATACAGAACTGGTTTATTACAATGAATTACAGTCGGGCATTAGAAGACTTTTGACCCAACTTTGAACATTGCATTTTATTCTGGCAAACAATTATATATCTGCACACACTGTCCATCAGATTTCAAAGGTATATGAAGGTGTAACCTGTAATTTCCAAGACGTCTCATGTTTTCTTCTTACTTGCCTGTCTGGTTTTTTTTTCCAGAGGGTGAAATATTGGGGTTTAAAAGCCAGAGTGCCAAGCAGACCACAGAACAACAGAACACGGAGGAATGCACAACACAGAGTTACTGCTAACACAAAAGGTAGGTAGAGATTACATACCGGTATGGTTGAGGCAAAGGGTGGTTGATAAAACATTGCAAAGCCAACACTCCTCAGATCTCATACCAACCATATCAGGCCCATTTTTAGTATTTGTGGGTCAGATAAACTAGTGGATCATAGTATTAATACAATGTATGTCAAATCAGGTTTTGCCCTTCATTGATGTATAAACACTGAATACTCAGTGTGTTACCTCCTGAGTAAAAGTTGGAAAAAATCACTCGGTTGGGACTCGAACCCACAACCTCCTGCTTTCTAGTGCAGATGTTTTACCACTTGACCACTGAGCTAATGGGATCGGTTGGCTGGCTCGAATCTGATGTATTGGTACATGGCAGCGGGCATCGCATTAACTATTTATAAGGTCTATGGGATTTAAATTTTTTTTTAAGCATTAATATGGTTAAGGTTTGTGACTCATGATCAGAGGGTCAGGGGTCCGAATCTAGTTGCCGGTTATATGTGTGTCCTTGGGCAAGCCACTTCACCCCCACTTGCCTCTCTCCACCCAGGAGTATAAATGGGTACCGATATTAGCTGGGAAGTAACCTGCAATGGACTGGCATCCTATCCAGGGGGGATAAAAAAATATCCTCGGTCGTTTCATGCCTTTGAAACCGGAGATGTATTGGCTAATGACAGACTTTACTTACTTTCATAGTATTAATAGTAAATATATATATCTGTTGCAGCTTTTGGTAGGTGTGTTGATAATTCCTTGATCAGCTGATGAAATTACCTGTAGTTACTCCCCTGAGAAGTGAGTTTGGCAAAAAAGCCGCCTCATCATACCATGAACTTTCCAAGATTAGTTACATACGTTATCCCAGTAAAGTTGCTTCAATCACGATAATTGATCAGATCATCTCCAAAATGGTGGTTTCTTTTGTCCGAGTCTGTACCAGCAGGTTGATCCTGTTACCATCCATCAATATTTTCCAATCCTCATTTCAGTCCAACAGCGCCCAGCCCAAAGCTGTCCATCCTGATTCAGACCAGCAGCAGGCAGAGCCAGAGAGTCTGTTGCTACAGATTGAAGCTCTACAATCTCAGATGAAGGAACAAGCTGAGCTATCTAGAGAGCGGACGGAAGCCTTGCTGGAGGATCGTAGGGTCAGGATGGAAGAGATGCAGACTGTGATTGAGAGAGATCGCTCCAAGATTCACTCCCTCAATGAAAAGTAGGAACTCCCTTCATTGATTCCTTATAATCTTAAATGAACTTGACAAAGGTGCCCAGTGGCATAGCTAATGATAGGGGAGGAGGATGAGGGGCATGGACCCCTCTGCTCAAAGACTGCCTCCTACTAGAAACTGAGGTCCCTTTAGGGCCCTCCAGCAACTTGGACCCCAGTTACATCCTTGAAGGTACCAATAAAGATAAATGCACATGTGTGCAGTTTGGACAACGGGCAGGGGTTTCAAATAGATTATATTACCTGGTGTTTGTGTTGTTGCATGAATTGGCAAAACATTTCTAAATATGTGGAGTGCCCTGGCCTCATGGTCTGGAGCATTGAACTCGTTGTCTGTGGGTAATTCTACAGGTTGTGGGTTCGAGTCCAGCCTGGGGTTATGGTGCATGTTCCCTTTGGCAAGACACTTTGTCACTCATTGCTTCGCCCCACCCAGGAGTAAATGGGTACCTGTGAGAACAGAGATCGCAATTGTGATTGATTTTAGCTACCTTGCGTCGAAATGACTACACCGAGCTGTATGGGCTTTATTCAGGAGTCGACTATATTAAATTGAAAGCGAGGTAAAATCTTCATATTTGGAACTTGCAAAGAGAAATTAAAGCAGTGACATAAAATTAATTACAAATTAATACCAGTCTGCTTTAATGAAAATTTAAATTTGTTGTTAAACATACCCTAATGTTTTTAAGCCACATTTAAAATAAAAATTGAAAGTGAGGCTAGAATGCAAAAATAGTCTGGCACCATCCTATTCAATAGTTTATAAAATACTGTCAGGGAACATGACTAAAATGACTTCCTCGTGAACAAAAATCCATATTCCACAGGAAGCTGAGATTGTATTTGCAATGTTTCATTGGCCCAATGATCAGGGGTAATAATAATGTAAAGCACTTTGATCTTAGTTATTTTAGAAACCACAGTCTTTCCACACTAGTATATTGGCAACACATCTTGCCAAAATAACATGGAGGCATATGCAGTGTGTGCTTGCTGAAATTACATGAGTCAATTGACTAATAAAACCAAATTAGGTTTTGTCCATCACCGATGTATAAACACTGTATTCTCAGTGTGTTTCCTCCCGAGTGAAAGTTGGAAAAAAATCACTCCGGTGGGACTCGAACCCACGACCTCCTGCTTTCTATTGCAGATGTCTTACCATCTTATGAATAGTTAATGTAGTACCCGCTGCTATGTACATCAGATTCGAACCAGCCAACTGATCCCGTTAGCTCGGTGGTCAAGTGGTAAGACATCTGCACTAGAAAGCAGGAGGTCATGGGTTCGACCGGAGTGATTTTTTTCAACTTTAGGGAATGACAGCCTAAAGCATCCTGTAAAATCGTGGCTCCTGGTGTGTCGCATTTTTAAAAAAAAAATGGTATTTTTCCAACGCTGGTCGGCCGACCAGCAATGTCTGGTTTTTTTTTTCAGAGGGTGAAATATTGGGTTTAAAAGCCGAAGTGCCAAGCAGACCACAGAACAACAGAACACGGAGGAATGCACAACACAGAGTTACTGCTAACACAAAAGGTAGGTAGAGATTACATACCGGTATGGTTGAGGCAAAGGGTGGTTGATAAAACATTGCAAAGCCAACACTCCTCAGATCTCATACCAACCATATCAGGCCCATTTTTAGTATTTGTTGTCAGATAAACTAGTGGATCATAGTATTAATACAATGTATGTCAAATCAGGTTTTGCCCTTCATTGATGTATAAACACTGAATACTCAGTGTGTTACCTCCTGAGTAAAAGTTGGAAAAAATCACTCGGTTGGGACTCGAACCCACAACCTCCTGCTTTCTAGTGCAGATGTTTTACCACTTGACCACTGAGCTAATGGGATCGGTTGGCTGGCTCGAATCTGATGTATTGGTACATGGCAGCGGGCATCGCATTAACTATTTATAAGGTCTATGGGATTTTAAGTTTTTTTTTAGCATTAATATGGTTAAGGTTTGTGACTCATGATCAGAGGGTCAGGGGTCCGAATCTAGTTGCCGGTTATATGTGTGTCCTTGGGCAAGCCACTTCACCCCCACTTGCCTCTCTCCACCCAGGAGTATAAATAGGTACCGATATTAGCTGGGAAGTAACCTGCAATGGACTGGCATCCTATCCAGGGGGGATAAAAAAATATCCTCGGTCGTTTCATGCCTTTGAAACCGGAGATGTATTGGCTAATGACAGACTTTACTTACTTTCATAGTATTAATAGTAAATATATATATCTGTTGCAGCTTTTGGTAGGTGTGTTGATAATTCCTTGATCAGCTGATGAAATTACCTGTAGTTACTCCCCTGAGAAGTGAGTTTAGTTACATACGTTATCCCAGTAAAGTTGCTTCAATCACGATAATTGATCAGATCATCTCCAAAAGGGTGGTTTCTTTTGTCCGAGTCTGTACCAGCAGGTTGATCCTGTTACCATCCATCAATATTTTCCAATCCTCATTTCAGTCCAACAGCGCCCAGCCCAAAGCTGTCCATCCTGATTCAGACCAGCAGCAGGCAGAGCCAGAGAGTCTGTTGCTACAGATTGAAGCTCTACAATCTCAGATGAAGGAACAAGCTGAGCTATCTAGAGAGCAGACGGAAGCCTTGCTGGAGGATCGTAGGGTCAGGATGGAAGAGATGCAGACTGTGATTGAGAGAGATCGCTCCAAGATTCACTCCCTCAATGAAAAGTAGGAACTCCCTTCATTGATTCCTTATAATCTTAAATGAACTTGACAAAGGTGCCCAGTGGCATAGCTAATGATAGGGGAGGAGGATGAGGGGCATGGACCCCTCTGCTCAAAGACTGCCTCCTACTAGAAACTGAGGTCCCTTTAGGGCCCTCCAGCAACTTGGACCCCAGTTACATCCTTGAAGGTACCAATAAAGATAAATGCACATGTGTGCAGTTTGGACAACGGGCAGGGGTTTCAAATAGATTATATTACCTGGTGTTTGTGTTGTTGCATGAATTGGCAAAACATTTCTAAATATGTGGAGTGCCCTGGCCTCATGGTCTGGAGCATTGAACTCGTTGTCTGCGGGTAATTCTACAGGTTGTGGGTTCGAGTCCAGCCTGGGGTTATGGTGCATGTTCCCTTTGGCAAGACACTTTGTCACTCATTGCTTCGCCCCACCCAGGAGTAAATGGGTACCTGTGAGAACAGAGATCGCAATTGTGATTGATTTTAGCTACCTTGCGTCGAAATGACTACACCGAGCTGTATGGGCTTTATTCAGGAGTCGACTATATTAAATTGAAAGCGAGGTAAAATCTTCATATTTGGAACTTGCAAAGAGAAATTAAAGCAGTGACATAAAATTAATTACAAATTAATACCAGTCTGCTTTAATGAAAATTTAAATTTGTTGTTAAACATACCCTAATGTTTTTAAGCCACATTTAAAATAAAAATTGAAAGTGAGGCTAGAATGCAAAAATAGTCTGGCACCATCCTATTCAATAGTTTATAAAATACTGTCAGGGAACATGACTAAAATGACTTCCTCGTGAATAAAAATCCATATTCCACAGGAAGCTGAGATTGTATTTGCAATGTTTCATTGGCCCAATGATCAGGGGTAATAATAATGTAAAGCACTTTGATCTTAGTTATTTTAGAAACCACAGTCTTTCCACACTAGTATATTGGCAACACATCTTGCCAAAATAACATGGAGGCATATGCAGTGTGTGCTTGCTGAAATTACATGAGTCAATTGACTAATAAAACCAAATTAGGTTTTGTCCATCACCGATGTATAAACACTGTATTCTCAGTGTGTTTCCTCCCGAGTGAAAGTTGGAAAAAAATCACTCCGGTGGGACTCGAACCCACGACCTCCTGCTTTCTATTGCAGATGTCTTACCATCTTATGAATAGTTAATGTAGTACCCGCTGCTATGTACATCAGATTCGAACCAGCCAACTGATCCCGTTAGCTCGGTGGTCAAGTGGTAAGACATCTGCACTAGAAAGCAGGAGGTCATGGGTTCGACCGGAGTGATTTTTTTCAACTTTAGGGAATGACAGCCTAAAGCATCCTGTAAAATCGTGGCTCCTGGTGTGCTGACATTTTTAAAAAAAAATGGTATTTTTCCAACGCTGGTCGGCCGACCAGCAATGTCTGGTTTTTTTTTCCAGAGGGTGAAATATTGGGTTTAAAAGCCGAAGTGCCAAGCAGACCACAGAACAACAGAACACGGAGGAATGCACAACACAGAGTTACTGCTAACACAAAAGGTAGGTAGAGATTACATACCGGTATGGTTGAGGCAAAGGGTGGTTGATAAAACATTGCAAAGCCAACACTCCTCAGATCTCATACCAACCATATCAGGCCCATTTTTAGTATTTGTTGGTCAGATAAACTAGTGGATCATAGTATTAATACAATGTATGTCAAATCAGGTTTTGCCCTTCATTGATGTATAAACACTGAATACTCAGTGTGTTACCTCCTGAGTAAAAGTTGGAAAAAATCACTCGGTTGGGACTCGAACCCACAACCTCCTGCTTTCTAGTGCAGATGTTTTACCACTTGACCACTGAGCTAATGGGATCGGTTGGCTGCCTCGAATCTGATGTATTGGTACATGGCAGCGGGCATCGCATTAACTATTTATAAGGTCTATGGGATTTTAAGTTTTTTTTAAGCATTAATATGGTTAAGGTTTGTGACTCATGATCAGAGGGTCAGGGGTCCGAATCTAGTTGCCGGTTATATGTGTGTCCTTGGGCAAGCCACTTCACCCCCACTTGCCTCTCTCCACCCAGGAGTATAAATAGGTACCGATATTAGCTGGGAAGTAACCTGCAATGGACTGGCATCCTATCCAGGGGGGATAAAAAAATATCCTCGGTCGTTTCATGCCTTTGAAACCGGAGATGTATTGGCTAATGACAGACTTTACTTACTTTCATAGTATTAATAGTAAATATATATATCTGTTGCAGCTTTTGGTAGGTGTGTTGATAATTCCTTGATCAGCTGATGAAATTACCTGTAGTTACTCCCCTGAGAAGTGAGTTTAGTTACATACGTTATCCCAGTAAAGTTGCTTCAATCACGATAATTGATCAGATCATCTCCAAAAGGGTGGTTTCTTTTGTCCGAGTCTGTACCAGCAGGTTGATCCTGTTACCATCCATCAATATTTTCCAATCCTCATTTCAGTCCAACAGCGCCCAGCCCAAAGCTGTCCATCCTGATTCAGACCAGCAGCAGGCAGAGCCAGAGAGTCTGTTGCTACAGATTGAAGCTCTACAATCTCAGATGAAGGAACAAGCTGAGCTATCTAGAGAGCAGACGGAAGCCTTGCTGGAGGATCGTAGGGTCAGGATGGAAGAGATGCAGACTGTGATTGAGAGAGATCGCTCCAAGATTCACTCCCTCAATGAAAAGTAGGAACTCCCTTCATTGATTCCTTATAATCTAAATGAACTTGACAAAGGTGCCCAGTGGCATAGCTAATGATAGGGGAGGAGGATGAGGGGCATGGACCCCTCTGCTCAAAGACTGCCTCCTACTAGAAACTGAGGTCCCTTTAGGGCCCTCCAGCAACTTGGACCCCAGTTACATCCTTGAAGGTACCAATAAAGATAAATGCACATGTGTGCAGTTTGGAAAACGGGCAGGGGTTTCAAATAGATTATATTACCTGGTGTTTGTGTTGTTGCATGAATTGGCAAAACATTTCTAAATATGTGGAGTGCCCTGGCCTCATGGTCTGGAGCATTGAACTCGTTGTCTGCGGGTAATTCTACAGGTTGTGGGTTCGAGTCCAGCCTGGGGTTATGGTGCATGTTCCCTTTGGCAAGACACTTTGTCACTCATTGCTTCGCCCCACCCAGGAGTAAATGGGTACCTGTGAGAACAGAGATCGCAATTGTGATTGATTTTAGCTACCTTGCGTCGAAATGACTACACCGAGCTGTATGGGCTTTATTCAGGAGTCGACTATATTAAATTGAAAGCGAGGTAAAATCTTCATATTTGGAACTTGCAAAGAGAAATTAAAGCAGTGACATAAAATTAATTACAAATTAATACCAGTCTTCTTTAATGAAAATTTAAATTTGTTGTTAAACATACCCTAATGTTTTTAAGCCACATTTAAAATAAAAATTGAAAGTGAGGCTAGAATGCAAAAATAGTCTGGCACCATCCTATTCAATAGTTTATAAAATACTGTCAGGGAACATGACTAAAATGACTTCCTCGTGAATAAAAATCCATATTCCACAGGAAGCTGAGATTGTATTTGCAATGTTTCATTGGCCCAATGATCAGGGGTAATAATAATGTAAAGCACTTTGATCTTAGTTATTTTAGAAACCACAGTCTTTCCACACTGGTATATTGGCAACACATCTTGCCAAAATAACATGGAGGCATATGCAGTGTGTGCTTGCTGAAATTACATGAGTCAATTGACTAATAAAACCAAATTAGGTTTTGTCCATCACCGATGTATAAACACTGTATTCTCAGTGTGTTTCCTCCCGAGTGAAAGTTGGAAAAAAATCACTCCGGTGGGACTCGAACCCACGACCTCCTGCTTTCTATTGCAGATGTCTTACCATCTTATGAATAGTTAATGTAGTACCCGCTGCTATGTACATCAGATTCGAACCAGCCAACTGATCCCGTTAGCTCGGTGGTCAAGTGGTAAGACATCTGCACTAGAAAGCAGGAGGTCATGGGTTCGACCGGAGTGATTTTTTTCAACTTTAGGGAATGACAGCCTAAAGCATCCTGTAAAATCGTGGCTCCTGGTGTGCTGACATTTTTAAAAAAAATGGTATTTTTCCAACGCTGGTCGGCCGACCAGCAATGTCTGGTTTTTTTTTTCCAGAGGGTGAAATATTGGGTTTAAAAGCCGAAGTGCCAAGCAGACCACAGAACAACAGAACACGGAGGAATGCACAACACAGAGTTACTGCTAACACAAAAGGTAGGTAGAGATTACATACCGGTATGGTTGAGGCAAAGGGTGGTTGATAAAACATTGCAAAGCCAACACTCCTCAGATCTCATACCAACCATATCAGGCCCATTTTTAGTATTTGTTGGTCAGATAAACTAGTGGATCATAGTATTAATACAATGTATGTCAAATCAGGTTTTGCCCTTCATTGATGTATAAACACTGAATACTCAGTGTGTTACCTCCTGAGTAAAAGTTGGAAAAAATCACTCGGTTGGGACTCGAACCCACAACCTCCTGCTTTCTAGTGCAGATGTTTTACCACTTGACCACTGAGCTAATGGGATCGGTTGGCTGCCTCGAATCTGATGTATTGGTACATGGCAGCGGGCATCGCATTAACTATTTATAAGGTCTATGGGATTTTAAGTTTTTTTTAAGCATTAATATGGTTAAGGTTTGTGACTCATGATCAGAGGGTCAGGGGTCCGAATCTAGTTGCCGGTTATATGTGTGTCCTTGGGCAAGCCACTTCACCCCCACTTGCCTCTCTCCACCCAGGAGTATAAATAGGTACCGATATTAGCTGGGAAGTAACCTGCAATGGACTGGCATCCTATCCAGGGGGGATAAAAAAATATCCTCGGTCGTTTCATGCCTTTGAAACCGGAGATGTATTGGCTAATGACAGACTTTACTTACTTTCATAGTATTAATAGTAAATATATATATCTGTTGCAGCTTTTGGTAGGTGTGTTGATAATTCCTTGATCAGCTGATGAAATTACCTGTAGTTACTCCCCTGAGAAGTGAGTTTAGTTACATACGTTATCCCAGTAAAGTTGCTTCAATCACGATAATTGATCAGATCATCTCCAAAAGGGTGGTTTCTTTTGTCCGAGTCTGTACCAGCAGGTTGATCCTGTTACCATCCATCAATATTTTCCAATCCTCATTTCAGTCCAACAGCGCCCAGCCCAAAGCTGTCCATCCTGATTCAGACCAGCAGCAGGCAGAGCCAGAGAGTCTGTTGCTACAGATTGAAGCTCTACAATCTCAGATGAAGGAACAAGCTGAGCTATCTAGAGAGCAGACGGAAGCCTTGCTGGAGGATCGTAGGGTCAGGATGGAAGAGATGCAGACTGTGATTGAGAGAGATCGCTCCAAGATTCACTCCCTCAATGAAAAGTAGGAACTCCCTTCATTGATTCCTTATAATCTTAAATGAACTTGACAAAGGTGCCCAGTGGCATAGCTAATGATAGGGGAGGAGGATGAGGGGCATGGACCCCTCTGCTCAAAGACTGCCTCCTACTAGAAACTGAGGTCCCTTTAGGGCCCTCCAGCAACTTGGACCCCAGTTACATCCTTGAAGGTACCAATAAAGATAAATGCACATGTGTGCAGTTTGGACAACGGGCAGGGGTTTCAAATAGATTATATTACCTGGTGTTTGTGTTGTTGCATGAATTGGCAAAACATTTCTAAATATGTGGAGTGCCCTGGCCTCATGGTCTGGAGCATTGAACTCGTTGTCTGCGGGTAATTCTACAGGTTGTGGGTTCGAGTCCAGCCTGGGGTTATGGTGCATGTTCCCTTTGGCAAGACACTTTGTCACTCATTGCTTCGCCCCACCCAGGAGTAAATGGGTACCTGTGAGAACAGAGATCGCAATTGTGATTGATTTTAGCTACCTTGCGTCGAAATGACTACACCGAGCTGTATGGGCTTTATTCAGGAGTCGACTATATTAAATTGAAAGCGAGGTAAAATCTTCATATTTGGAACTTGCAAAGAGAAATTAAAGCAGTGACATAAAATTAATTACAAATTAATACCAGTCTGCTTTAATGAAAATTTAAATTTGTTGTTAAACATACCCTAATGTTTTTAAGCCACATTTAAAATAAAAATTGAAAGTGAGGCTAGAATGCAAAAATAGTCTGGCACCATCCTATTCAATAGTTTATAAAATACTGTCAGGGAACATGACTAAAATGACTTCCTCGTGAATAAAAATCCATATTCCACAGGAAGCTGAGATTGTATTTGCAATGTTTCATTGGCCCAATGATCAGGGGTAATAATAATGTAAAGCACTTTGATCTTAGTTATTTTAGAAACCACAGTCTTTCCACACTGGTATATTGGCAACACATCTTGCCAAAATAACATGGAGGCATATGCAGTGTGTGCTTGCTGAAATTACATGAGTCAATTGACTAATAAAACCAAATTAGGTTTTGTCCATCACCGATGTATAAACACTGTATTCTCAGTGTGTTTCCTCCCGAGTGAAAGTTGGAAAAAAATCACTCCGGTGGGACTCGAACCCACGACCTCCTGCTTTCTATTGCAGATGTCTTACCATCTTATGAATAGTTAATGTAGTACCCGCTGCTATGTACATCAGATTCGAACCAGCCAACTGATCCCGTTAGCTCGGTGGTCAAGTGGTAAGACATCTGCACTAGAAAGCAGGAGGTCATGGGTTCGACCGGAGTGATTTTTTTCAACTTTAGGGAATGACAGCCTAAAGCATCCTGTAAAATCGTGGCTCCTGGTGTGCTGACATTTAAAAAAAAAAATGGTATTTTTCCAACGCTGGTCGGCCGACCAGCAATGGAGAAAACTGTTTTTTTTTTAAAACTACTCCTAATTTTTCATAATTAGTTATTCTGTGTTTTCTGTGCAATTGATTACACACCTTTGAAGGGGTACAAGCCTACTAGACTGCCTCTCTGATCTTACAATCCCCCAAAGTCTATAAATTCTCCGTTTCATCTTAAATGGGGTCTGTGAACCAGACTACAAGAACATGAATGGTTTTCTTGGTTTTTCCAACATCTACAAGCCCAAAACGTGAAACAAGTCATTTTAACAATATTTGCTAAAACATACTAATCCTCCAATCCATTTATTTCTGATTATTGCAGCAAAAGCAAATGTTGTACATGCCCTTTAACAATATTTTTTTATAGCACACTAATCCCCCAGATGCACTTATTTTGAACATTGCAGCAAAAGCAAATGTTGTACATTCCCTAACAAGTTCAACAGTTTGGCTGTTACTTGTAAATGGAAAATCAATTGATGACAATACAAAAAATTGATTTGTCTGAGTACGTCCGGTGTTTTGAGCCAATTTCTACTACAGCAACAAAGTTGGATGAATAATTTCTTCTTTGACTCATCAAAGTAACTAGTGACTAACTGATATGTTTTATCAGAATTAAAATCTACCTCGTGATTATAACTACAATTACATACACTGTTGAATTGCCCAAAATGTACGTCTGACACTGCGGAACTGCCCCCATTTGAACATTATTAAGAGTAAACCTAGTCAAGTTCCCTTGTATTGGGTATTTTAAGTGTCAACAGTTCTTCAAGTTGTCCTAAATGTCTCATCCTTTTCCAAACAAGCAAACAACTCAAGGAATGCCATGGATAAGCCAGTTCGGTATTTCAACTGCTTATGTGCACAACGATATGGGTCACCGGTCATTCGGGATAGTAGAACGATCAAAGGTGCATGAATGCGGGTGCGCAACGCTTGTGTGTAAATTACCACCAGAGTGGTCGTGCGCGTAACATCGCCTAACATCGTGTCAGCAATGTTATCCCAAATGACCTCAGGTCATTGAAATACAGAACTGGTTTATTACAATGAATTACAGTCGGGCATTAGAAGACTTTTGACCCAACTTTGAACATTGCATTGTATTCTGGCAAACAATTATATATCTGCACACACTGTCCATCAGATTTCAAAGGTATATGAAGGTGTAACCTGTAATTTCCAAGACGTCTCATGTTTTCTTCTTACTTGCCTGTCTGGTTTTTTTTTCTCCAGAGGGTGAAATATTGGGTTTAAAAGCCGAAGTGCCAAGCAGACCACAGAACAACAGAACACGGAGGAATGCACAACACAGAGTTACTGCTAACACAAAAGGTAGGTAGAGATTACATACCGGTATGGTTGAGGCAAAGGGTGGTTGATAAAACATTGCAAAGCCAACACTCCTCAGATCTCATACCAACCATATCAGGCCCATTTTTAGTATTTGTTGGTCAGATAAACTAGTGGATCATAGTATTAATACAATGTATGTCAAATCAGGTTTTGCCCTTCATTGATGTATAAACACTGAATACTCAGTGTGTTACCTCCTGAGTAAAAGTTGGAAAAAATCACTCGGTTGGGACTCGAACCCACAACCTCCTGCTTTCTAGTGCAGATGTTTTACCACTTGACCACTGAGCTAATGGGATCGGTTGGCTGGCTCGAATCTGATGTATTGGTACATGGCAGCGGGCATCGCATTAACTATTTATAAGGTCTATGGGATTTTAAGTTTTTTTAAGCATTAATATGGTTAAGGTTTGTGACTCATGATCAGAGGGTCAGGGGTCCGAATCTAGTTGCCGGTTATATGTGTGTCCTTGGGCAAGCCACTTCACCCCCACTTGCCTCTCTCCACCCAGGAGTATAAATGGGTACCGATATTAGCTGGGAAGTAACCTGCAATGGACTGGCATCCTATCCAGGGGGGATAAAAAAATATCCTCGGTCGTTTCATGCCTTTGAAACCGGAGATGTATTGGCTAATGACAGACTTTACTTACTTTCATAGTATTAATAGTAAATATATATATCTGTTGCAGCTTTTGGTAGGTGTGTTGATAATTCCTTGATCAGCTGATGAAATTACCTGTAGTTACTCCCCTGAGAGTGAGTTTGGCAAAAAGCCGCCTCATCATACCATGAACTTTCCAAGATTAGTTACATACGTTATCCCAGTAAAGTTGCTTCAATCACGATAATTGATCAGATCATCTCCAAAATGGTGGTTTCTTTTGTCCGAGTCTGTACCAGCAGGTTGATCCTGTTACCATCCATCAATATTTTCCAATCCTCATTTCAGTCCAACAGCGCCCAGCCCAAAGCTGTCCATCCTGATTCAGACCAGCAGCAGGCAGAGCCAGAGAGTCTGTTGCTACAGATTGAAGCTCTACAATCTCAGATGAAGGAACAAGCTGAGCTATCTAGAGAGCGACGGAAGCCTTGCTGGAGGATCGTAGGGTCAGGATGGAAGAGATGCAGACTGTGATTGAGAGAGATCGCTCCAAGATTCACTCCCTCAATGAAAAGTAGGAACTCCCTTCATTGATTCCTTATAATCTTAAATGAACTTGACAAAGGTGCCCAGTGGCATAGCTAATGATAGGGGAGGAGGATGAGGGGCATGGACCCCTCTGCTCAAAGACTGCCTCCTACTAGAAACTGAGGTCCCTTTAGGGCCCTCCAGCAACTTGGACCCCAGTTACATCCTTGAAGGTACCAATAAAGATAAATGCACATGTGTGCAGTTTGGACAACGGGCAGGGGTTTCAAATAGATTATATTACCTGGTGTTTGTGTTGTTGCATGAATTGGCAAAACATTTCTAAATATGTGGAGTGCCCTGGCCTCATGGTCTGGAGCATTAACTCGTTGTCTGTGGGTAATTCTACAGGTTGTGGGTTCGAGTCCAGCCTGGGGTTATGGTGCATGTTCCCTTTGGCAAGACACTTTGTCACTCATTGCTTCGCCCCACCCAGGAGTAAATGGGTACCTGTGAGAACAGAGATCGCAATTGTGATTGATTTTAGCTACCTTGCGTCGAAATGACTACACCGAGCTGTATGGGCTTTATTCAGGAGTCGACTATATTAAATTGAAAGCGAGGTAAAATCTTCATATTTGGAACTTGCAAAGAGAAATTAAAGCAGTGACATAAAATTAATTACAAATTAATACCAGTCTGCTTTAATGAAAATTTAAATTTGTTGTTAAACATACCCTAATGTTTTTAAGCCACATTTAAAATAAAAATTGAAAGTGAGGCTAGAATGCAAAAATAGTCTGGCACCATCCTATTCAATAGTTTATAAAATACTGTCAGGGAACATGACTAAAATGACTTCCTCGTGAATAAAAATCCATATTCCACAGGAAGCTGAGATTGTATTTGCAATGTTTCATTGGCCCAATGATCAGGGTAATAATAATGTAAAGCACTTTGATCTTAGTTATTTTAGAAACCACAGTCTTTCCACACTAGTATATTGGCAACACATCTTGCCAAAATAACATGGAGGCATATGCAGTGTGTGCTTGCTGAAATTACATGAGTCAATTGACTAATAAAACCAAATTAGGTTTTGTCCATCACCGATGTATAAACACTGTATTCTCAGTGTGTTTCCTCCCGAGTGAAAGTTGGAAAAAAATCACTCCGGTGGGACTCGAACCCACGACCTCCTGCTTTCTATTGCAGATGTCTTACCATCTTATGAATAGTTAATGTAGTACCCGCTGCTATGTACATCAGATTCGAACCAGCCAACTGATCCCGTTAGCTCGGTGGTCAAGTGGTAAGACATCTGCACTAGAAAGCAGGAGGGTCATGGGTTTGACCGGAGTGATTTTTTTCAACTTTCACTCGGGAGGTAACACAGAGAGTATACAGTGTTTATATGTCGGTGAAGGGCAAAACCTAATTTGATTTACATCACCCCGACGCAAAATGAAATGAAATCTTATGAATGACTAATAAGACACTTACCGTTCTTTAACAAAAGTAGAATGTGTATCCTTTATTCAGCTACCTTGTTCAACCATCATACATCACTTGTCATGGACATTCTTCTGTTAATAGGTTACATCGTACACAGCAGATGTTGTATGACAGCACTAAGGACTATCTAGAGCTGAAGTATGAAGGACGATCTCAGGAGCGAGTCTGGATGGCAGAGAAGGACCGTCTACTACAGGAGCTGGATCGATGTAAGGAACAACTAGATGTCTCCAAAGATGACGTCTTAGTCATCTCAGATCATGCACTGGAAGAGAGACAAACACAGAACTTGGAATTTGAGGTGGGCATTATAGAGAAGCTTCCTGCACAAAGAAATCATTTCAAGTTAAATACAATACAATAATGATCATTTTCAAGCAAATTCGTTTGAATTGCTTTAAAAAAAGAACTAACTTTTCCATTCAGAAATCATTTTTTTTTTCAAAAGTTAGCAAAACAAAAGAATCTTGTTACAAAGTCACAACTGAATGGCCCCCTCAAAAGCTGCAATCAAACTATTGGGGTAATCGCACATAAGGAGCATTTTGGACTTTGGCAGATCTACTTTATTCAGTGTTGTACAAATGATACTGAATGATTGCAACGTGGTGGTTTTAGTCTGACGATCTCTTCCATGCAAAATCTTGAGGAAGGCGAGGAGAGCATAGAAGACAAATTTCACCGGCAGTTGTTGTACGAAAAAGACGGCAGGCCTAATGCCAAACTTTTTCCAGTTCCACCTACCATGCGTTTAGTGACTTGTTGTCTTGGACTTTTTCCTGACTTTCTCCGTGTCTCAAGTAAGATGTGAATTTCTTTAATTACGAGTCAGAAACTCCAACCCTAATTCGGGCTTTTTAATCTTATGGAAACACTGAACATTTTCACATCGTAAAATTTCATTTGGATCTACATGTACATGTAAAAGAAAAAAGGAGGCGATGTCCAGAAATTGAACACGAAGTTTATTGTACATATAGTACGTATGTGTACTTGCGGCGCAGCCCAGATTTCGGACACGAATTTTGGCCGGCCTATTTTCAGATTTTTTCCCCATAGGCCAGTTTCATCCCTGTATGGTCTGTGACTTGAAACATAGATGAGTTTGTGAACAGAACGGGACAAAAAAACACAGAACCGGGCCTGCGGATCTCGATTTCAATCAAAAGTTGCTGAAACATGTTGCTGAATCATGTTTTGAATTGGGCCTGAATTGAGACACATTCTCATTGAGCCGATTGCAGCTACGCGGTGTCATGCACTGATACGATGAATTAAGGCAACTGCGCGCACGTTTGCATCGTGTCAACGCTTGTGCGTGCTTCGCCAAATAAAAAAGCGAACTACTAACAGAAATTTCCAACGATGCGTCTGAAGACCTTCTTTTGTTGATTTCTTCAAAACGACAGCATGTCAGAAGAATAATTTCAGAGAGAATTTAGTACTGTCAACCAACCAAGTATGTTTTTTTCAACGATAATTACATCAGTTACTTTTTGGATAGCTGCAAATGATGGACTGTAGCTTAAAATGACTAGAGACTTAACTTACTGTACAGAATGTACACTGCTGGGTGCGTCCATTTTTTGTGCACAAACTATGGAGCTCAGAATTTTTTACTGCTTTTGGGCAATTCCACGGTAACGGAAGGACGTTTTCGCTCATTAAACAAAATTTCACATGTGCCTATCACAGCCACTGTTATTAGTTACAGCAAGCAAATGTCACAATGGTATTGCTATAATGCTACCTTCAATTTCCACACTTTTGGGGGGCATGCATACCTCTCGTTAATGAATTATGAATATTAATGAGGTCGGTAACGGAAGGACGGTAAAACGGACGAGGGTTTTCCAACTTACACGCGTTTTGCATAAACTCTGTGAATTTTATGGGGCAATTATATTTCAAAGGTAGGAAATGGAATCCCTGCGGCTTTATCTATACTATACCACCTTTCATTTGACTTTAAGTGTTTCGGTGATATAATTACAATGTCTTAAGTGGATTATAATTTGGTAGCGGAAGGACGTAACGGAAGGACCAAAGTTTTACTCAATTATAGCATGAATAAAATGTGAATTTACACTAATTATACAGTGAAATAAATTTGCTGAAATGTGTAACTGAATGTGAAATCACCAATATGCAGACCTGGCATAAATAATTATACCCAAGAAACTATTGAGATAAAGATAGAAGCCTGCTAATTAATGATAACAAATGAAAAATGAAAACAACCAAAAACACATAATTCACGAACACAAGACAACTACAGAAATGGACTTCAAACCCATCACCTTATCCTTCAAAGTTTTAAATACACAGTATTTGAGCACTTGAGTATATTTGTTACATGTTCACCAACAACTTTTAATAATACACCAGTAGGTTCAGTGGTTTACCTAAAGGGTGGGGGGGGGGGGGGGGGGG